>NW_024412388.1:1935601-1963069 GCF_014898765.1 Herpailurus yagouaroundi | reverse complement strand
CGGCCACGCACGCCCCAAGCCCGCGGGCGACGCCGTCCGTGCCGGCTCTTGCGGTGTTGGGGTTGTCGTGTGTGACACTTGGCCGGGCCACCTGCGTCACCGTCCCCACCTGGCCGGCCGGCGCTCACGTGACCCCGCGGCCGCAGGTGTCCGCCCCCGGACCGCCCACCCCGCCCGCTGCGGCCCGGCCGGCGTCGCCCGCGGGCTTGGGGCGTGCGTGGCCGGGCGGTGACCCTGAGCGGGCTCCCGCCTTCCTTCCCGGCCTGGCTAGCCTGCCTCCTCCTCCAGGAAGCCCTCCTGGAAGCCGACCGGCGCAGAGGGGAACCCGATCTTCTGAAGGCAGGAAAGGCGCCACCTTCTGGATTCTTTCAAAAGTGCGGCCGGAGGGCGGCCCAGCACCGCACAAAACACTTCGCGGTTGTTGATGTGAGGCGTTGGGGTCCGGGAGCCCATGGTCGAGAAGGAATACTTGAGAGGTGCCTGGCTGGCCCAGCGGGGAGAGCGTGTGGCCCCGGGGTGGTGAGTCCGAGCCCCGGGTTGGGTGTAGGGATTACTTAAATACGGTTTCAAAAACTTAAAAAAAATTCTTTAGATGTTTTTGGTGCAAAACCAGGCAGTTATTAAAACACGGGGACAGGCGTCGTGGGCAGAAAGAGCTGTCCCGGGGCTGTGAGAAGTGACTGGTTACATACTTTCAGGTTGGGAGGGGGTTAGGGACTGGGAAAGCCTCTAAGGACTTTGGAAGCAAGGTGTCCACGACCTTGAGGGGCCAGCTTGTTAGGATAAGGCCATTTACTCCTGTCTGGTAAACCCTTAGTCATGAGACCCTTTAGATGTCTAGCAGTGGGCCACGTGCTTGGGGGCTGGTGGCCAGCATGTATCTTGGGGGGATAAAGGAAGGGATTTTTACAGGATCCTGGAGGTCAGGCTAATGTCAAGCCAAGGTTGCCCTTTGCCTTTAGCACATTGACATCGAGGCAGCTGAGCTCCTCGGGAAGGTCGCTCTGCCTGTCTCAGGTACTTGTCAGTGGGCTGCAAAGGGACTTTAACCTTTTCTGTATTTCTTCCACCTTTGTTTTCCACACCGGTGGTTTTCATCACCCCCATTTTACAGGTAGGGCCACTGAGGCTTGGGAAGGAGGGCGCTTGCTAGCCTGTGCAAAGTCAAGCCCAGCCTGCAAGCCTGGCCTTTCCGGGTCTTGTCCACGGTGGGTCCCCCGGGCGGAGGCTGCCACAGAGGCTAATTTCAGGAATCAGGATCTTTAGTCCTGCCGGAGGCGCCAGGGGCCTGGGAGAGGTGACCTGTCGTTCCGCCAGGCGGGGGCGGAATGTCCTTTGTCACCCAGCCTCCCCAACCCCCAGCCCCACACCAACCCAGGGTGTGGCAACGGCAGAGTGCTCCCGGTTCGCCCCTGCTCGGGAACCGCCCGTGCCCATCCAGCAGGGGCAGCGGCCTCCACTTCCCCGTGAAGCCCACCCCTCTTGTTCACGCTCTGCCTGTGCAGCCCCCCTCCCCGCACCTTTCCAGGGGGAAAGCCCGCGTGACTCTTTCCCAGGCTCCCCATCCTGCGGGGGGCCCAGCCCTGCTCAGGAGAGCTGGAGCCCTCTCCGTGGGAGAGACATCCTCTTGCCCCACTGAGCCGGTGACAGGCCGCCTGCCGAAACCTCAGGAGCCATTGTGTGTTTGTGCCTAGTCACGGGGTCTGCCTCTCGTCCCTGCTCTGTTCCTCCTGCAGCTGGTGTCCCAGAAAGGGAAGGCTCGTGGAGGACAGCCGCGGCGCCCTCGGAAGCCCCTGGCGCGAGGGGTGTGCTCCTTACTGCAGCACGTCCTGGTGAGCGCTGACCGTGCCACCTCCCTTCTTCCTGATGTCACAGCCCTTCATCTGGGGCCAGCCCAGGGTTCATCTGTAGCAAGACGACTTCTCCTTCCTGCTTTCCTTCTCCTTTCGCCTGGAGGTATTTATTGAGCGCCTACTGTGTGCTGACCGTTGGGCTCAGCGTCAGAGATACAGCTCTGAGCAAATCGGATTCGGTCTCTGTCCTGAAGGTCCTGACTGCGGCTTGTGCGGGGGGGAGGCGGGGGGGGGGGGTCAGCACCACCGTACTGCCCCTGAAGAGGGCTAGGAGACCTGAGACCCGGCGGATGAGCGGGAGTTAGCTGGATGAAAGGGGACGGAGGGGTGTCAGGCAGGGTCGCAGCACGTGCGGGGGCTCTGAGGTGGGAGGGCGTGCGGTCCGAATGACAGCCTGAAGGGCCGTGGGGCTGGGGTAGAAGGAGCAGGATGGGGGTAGCACGGGGGAGACTGGCGTGGCCTTGCCATCTGGGCGTGCGGTCTATTGTTTCTCCTCAGGGCAGCAAGGAGCCGCTCAGGTGGGAGCAACGGGCCGAAATGATCAGATCTGATGGAAAGACCCCTCTTTCCAGGGCAGGGAGGACGGCTGAAGCAGACACCCTGAGCCCCAACCCAGACCAAGGAAGCTGATGTCTTGCCTCTGGAATGCTTTCAGGGCGGGGAGCTCACCCCCTCCCAATACAGATCGTTGCATCGTCTGCCTTCATCACGTGTTTTAGACGTTCTTGGCGTGACGTGGTGTCCAGAATTTTCATCATCCTGGCATGTTCCCCCAAGACACTTCAAAATGTGCCAAAATCCTTCTCAAAATGTGGTCTTCGGAACAGAACCCGGTACCACGCCAGTATAAGAAAACGGGGAAAGACTCACCTCCTCTCTTCTGGATATGATACCTCTGTTAATACAGCCTCATCCTGCTGCAGCCCTTACATGTATCCATCCCACAGCACAGAGCCCGAGGCCCTATATGCAGCAGGGGCTCAGCCAGTGCCTGGTGACTCACTGATGTGATCTGAGGTCCCAGGACTGAGCCCCAGAGATGACGAGTGCCAGCCTCCTTCTGACCTGTCTCCAGGTTCCCTTTTCCGGAAAGGCCCATTGCTAAATTTCCATTTGAACGCACTGGGACGTGCATTTGGGTGAATTTTCAGACCACCTTGGTGCCTGTGCTGACCCCAGGCCTTGGTGCGGTGGGCAAGGTGCAGGGGCGTGTCAGCCCGCAGGGCACAGTCTAGCCCGGGGGCATAGGCCCGCCCTCCCCTGGCAGCTCCCTCTCCGGGGCTGGGTGAGGGGGTGCCGCAGCCTCACAGGGCCGACTTGGCATTTTCTTGGGTGTCGTGGTTTGAAGGGCCCCGCCCAGCACACCTGTGGCCGGCCCGATGCTTGCCCGGCGTCGGGGCTCCCGTCCCCTGCCACGGGGTGTAGGTGCCACCTGGGGGACCCAGGTTGGCCACGGGAAGGTGCCCAATGGGGCCGTCAGTGCCATCTGTGTGTGTTTTGGGTAGGGGGTGCCGATGGCTGACCCCTGTGGGTGGACAGCTTCTGGGCAGAGCCCTGGGAAAGGTGGGGCGCTGCTGCCCTCCAGAGGCCATCTTGGGTACTGCACCCACAGGCCCAGCCTGTAGGAAGGGGAGCTGGTGGTCCTTGGGCCTTGGTCCGGGGGGGGGGGGGAAGAGGGCCCGCGGGTGCCTGACCCCCACTCAGTGCTTTCCTATAAAACACATCTTCAGAACCCTGCTTGGTCATTGCAGGGTTAATCCCCACCCCAGCCCTTCCTGCCCAGTACCTACTTGGCCCCACCAGCATCCCGAATCTGGCTCTGTCCCCAAACTGGGGGGCTCTGGGGGGCATCTCCTTGTCTCCAGCTGGCTCAGTGTGTGGTTGGGGCCAGGTGACCCGGAGCGAGTGGCTTGCCTTCCCCGGGCCCCTGCTGTCTCAGTCACAAGCTGGGGGTTAAAGATGATCGTCTAAGTAGTGTAGACCTGGTTCTCAGGAGGGGCCTGGAAGGGAGCGGCTCCGGGATCATAAGTGGGCAGAGAAGGACCCCAGGGCTGCCCGCAGGGGTGAGTCTCTTCAACTCTCTGCGCCCTGTGGCTGAGACCACGAGTGCCGGGGGCCAGGGGACACAGTGGCCGGGGACACAGTGGCCCTCCTTCCCCGCTTCGGGCCTCCGGGCTGGCCCCACCCCTGGCTGACAGATGAAGGATGCTTATCTCATGAAACCCCACGAGGCCCTCTGCAGGGCCCCCCAACGTCAAAAATAAGGACCCCAGTGTTTGCTCCCCGAAGCTCGGGGCCTTTGCACATGCCATGGTTTCTGCCTGGGATTCTCTTCCTCGGCAGTCTTCACGGAGCCGTCCCCCGATCCTGCATACCTTTGCCTCAAGCACACCTTCTCAACCAGGCCTTTGCTCACCACCCCACAGACGAAGGAAGGCACTCCTCACCAAACTCATTACTCCTGGTTCCTTGAGGTGGGTTGACTTGAGTCCCTCCCAAAATACGTTAAAACCCTAATCCCAGTATCTGTGACGTGCCCTTATTTGGAAATACGATTTTGCAGATGTAAGTAAGACAACGTCAGAGTAGAACAGGCCGGGCCCTAAATCCAGTGCTCAGTGTCCTCATACAAAGGGGGACATTTAGACACAGAATAGAGAAGGCCAAGGGATGACAGAGGCGAGGGCTGAAGTGACGTGGTCACAGGCCAAGGGACACGAGGATGGCTGGCAGCACCAGAGGCTGGAAGAGACGAGAAAGACCCTGCCCTGGAGCCCCCGGGGGCAGGCGTTCAGCCCTCCAGCCTCCAGACGTGACAGGACCCGCTTCTGTGGCTTAGAGCAGCCCAGGGAGCAGATTCAGGCAGCCGTCTCCCTGTCTCCTCTGCCCTCCGGTGAGTCCTCTGCTTTGCTCATCTGTTTCCCGGTGTCCCTCTGGGCCTTGGACGCCCGCTTGTGGGGGTGGGAGCGGGCTGATCTGCAGAATGGTGGCCGGTCGGCCCGGGGTTTCACGGGCCTTCGTGTAGCGGGCCTGGAAGGGCTTGGAAGGGTCTGGAAGGGCCCAGAGGGGGCTGGAAGGGTCGGGAAGGGTCTGGAAGGAGCTGACAGGTCCTGGAAGGACTTGGAAGGGGCTGGCAGGGCCTGGAAGGGGCTGGCAGGGCCTGGAAGGGCCTGGAAGGGCCCGGAAGGGCCTGGAAGGGCCTGGAAGGGGCCGGGGCAGTCGGCCGGAGCTCACCCCGCACACCCCAGACTCCCTACTGGCCCGAGGGTTTTTTAGCCTTGAGAATTGAAAGGCAGCTGCTGTGTGGCCCTGGTTCCCGCCTTTCCCACGAAAGCCTTGGAGGTGATGCCACTGTCCCATCTCTGGGCCACCGCAGGAGGCCACAGGCCGCCTCAGCTCCTACAGCCAGCGTCCCAGGCCTGGAGCTGCACATCAGTGTGTGTGCCTTTGGAAGGTAACGTGTGGGTCAGCCTGGAGCTCAGGAACGAGGGGCCTTCCCCGTGCAGCGTCCCCAGCGGGGGGAGGATGTGCACCCCCAACCCCGTGACTGCCCGGGTTTCCCTCTAGGGAAGTCGATGCTCAAGTCTGCAGGACCCCTTTCCCGTGGCCTGAGGGCACCCAGTGCCCCTGGACGTCTTGCTTTGAGACTTCCAGGGGCCGCTGGGGCTGCAGCCCAGAGAGATGATGCCCTGGGGCCGGCGGCCCCCCAGGAGGCCTTTCGGCCTGACAATCCGGGTGTCTGGTGCCGGGGCCGAGGACAAGCAAGGCCGCGGGGCGTGTCTACGTCCCCTTTCAGGGCCGAGCGCCCAGTGCCCGTGGCCTGCCCCCCTCCCTTCCTGGGAATGTGCCGGGGGGAGGGAAGGGGCACAACCGTGTCCTTTATTCTCTGGGCCCGGGTACCGGGCTGACCGACCCCTCGCTGCGGGGCCCCGCGTCCAGCCGGCGGGCAGCTGGGAAAGGCCTCGCTGATCTCGGAGGACGCTGCGGCTGTGAGTGGGCCTGAGGACAGAGGCTCCTCTGTGCTGGGTGAGTGGAGGCCCGGGCCGGGTGGGGTCCCCAGAGGGGGGCGGGGGCGGCACAGGAGCCCGATTGCCAAGCAGGGCCTGGCTGCCTGTCTGGCCCACCAGGGGAGCCCTGCCGAGCAGAAGGCTCAGCTCAGCAGAAGGCCACTCGCCCTTGTCCCCCAAAGGGCCAACGGTCATTACTTGCCGTTAAGCGCCTACTGTTTGCATCCTTTTATTAAGTTCTTACGCCATGTAACTGAGAGGTGACGCTTTGCCCGTTGTCACCTGGCTAGTGAGTGGCCACAGTCAGGATGAGTCTGTCTGACCGCAGAGCCCGGGCCCCTGTGCAGCGATCACGGCCTCTTTCAGGTTTCCAAAGAAGCAGGGAATTTTTTTAAAAACGTGTGTATGGCCTCCAGCTGAGAGTTTCAAACATTGTAAGGATTTCACTTACAGTGAAAGCAGCTCCCACAATCACCAACCAGAAAACTGAACAGAAACTACAGGAAGGCGGGGGACATGGTTCCTGGGAGGAAGAAGCGAGTCGGGAGAGCCCCACAGATGCACGGCTTTCTTCCCAGAGGCAGAACGCGGTGGTCTGACCCAGCTGGGGGGACAGACGTGGGGTTCAGGGAGGTGGGGGAGGGGGCGGGGACCTCTGGCAGAGGTTCAGAGACAGAGCTCCAGGAAGCCTCCAGAAACGCTACTCTGTGCACACGCAGAGGGAGGTCCCAGGAAGCCAGGCACAGAGCAGTTACCAGGACCAACAGCACTCAGTGTCCACGCAGGGCCTGGGGGCTTTAAATGCCAGTCACCCAGAATGAAGAGGCCTCGTGGCTGCGGGGCATTTGATGGGGACCAAAGGCCATATTTCAGGTGTGAGCTTAGCCTTCAGGTGTGAAGGCTGCTGTGTGCCTGAGCCGATGAGCTGTGCAGTAAGCCTTGAAAAGCATTTACAAGCATTTACAAGCTCCAGCACCTGGTGATTTAAGGAATCCGTGCCCAAAAGGATTTAAAGGAATCTGTGCACAAAATCAAAAAAAGAATGTATGGTGAGTGTAATCAAAAGAGAAAAAATACTAGTCAAATGCAAATTCTAAAAACAAAAATAGACAATATATAAAAGTAAAAGAAACAGTAGCAGCAGATAAGATGCTACGGAAGAAAAGATCCGTGAACTTGAAGCTCGGCCGATACGAGTTCCCCGAAATGAACGCCGAGAGAGCAAAGCCTGGAAAAAGCAGGCAGAGGCTTGCTGATCTGGGCTGATGTCAAGCAGTCTAACGATAATACGTAGAGTCGGAGGCCCCAAAGGGGTGAGGGGCGAGAATGTCTGTGTGACAAAGTCATGGCCAAAAATGTTCCAAGTGTGAGAAAATCCTCAAGCCCACAGATCCGAGAGCCTCGGGAGTACAAAGAGAGCCCCACCGTGGCGCCTGGCACCTCATAATCGGATGACTAGGAACCACGACGGAGAGAAAGCCTTGACGCCTTAAGAGAATCAAGACACGAATCACGGCTGAGCCGTCACTGGAAACCCCGTGAGCCTGGGGAACGGAGCCCCGTCCCCGGCGTGTTAAAACCATCTACAACCAAGATGTCCTTCAAAACTGAAAGTGAGGTCAGTACCTTTTCAGACAAAGGATAAGAGACCTGACACCCCAAGAATGTCAAAGGAGGTTTTTTGGGGCAAAAGGAAATGATGAGAGAGAGGTACATTCAGGTGTGCACAAGCAATAGAAGCCCCTTGGGAACTGTGAACACGTGAAAACACGTGAGATTTTTTTCCTGGATGTATTTTAAAAAGTTCTTTACAAGATAGTAGACTATTTTTTTAAAAAAATATTTTTTATTAATTTTTTAATAAATGTCATTATAAAAATTTATAGTTTTTTTATAAATTTTTATAAATTTCACACTCTGTCTCTCTCAAACATAAATTTAAAAATTTTTAGTATTTATTTTTGAGAGAGACAGAGACAGAACGGGAGCGGTGGAGGGGCAGAGAGAGACATTGAGGGAGGCACAGAATCCGAAGCGGGCTCCAGGCTCCGAGCTGTCGGCACAGAACCCGACGCGGGGCTCCGAGTCACGAACCTTGAGATCATGACCTGCATCGAAGTCGGGCGCTCAACTGGTGCCCCGAAAGTAGAGTATTTAAAGCAAGAGTAATGACGTGGAGTTTCTGACACGTGTAGAAGTAAGATATACTGAGGCAGAGAATAGAATTACACTTTTGCAAGGTTCATACGTTTTATGTAAAATGGTATGATGTCATTTAAAGATAGATACTCGCAAAAAATTAAAGATAAAGCACTTGACCCAACCCGGGACTTAACAACGATCAAAATCGTGGCGATGTAGGGACAGAGGGGAGCTTCCTCGTCCGGGTACAGGCACCTACAGCTGGCATGGTGCCCAGCGGTGAGGAGTGGGCAGTGGTCTCCTTCGGCTCTGGTGCCAGAGAGGTCCACCCTGTCCACTTCTGTTCCCTGTTGGTCCTTGCCAGGGCCGTGGGGCAAGAAAAAGCATACATTTTGGAAAGGAAGAACTGTTTCTCTTTAAATGACCCCCTAAGTGTCTACAAGTCATTGAGGAGAAGATTGGAGCCCCTCCCCAGCCTTTCCCCCGCTCCCCACTCTGTCTCTCCAGCTTCCCAGGGAAAACCACTCCCAGGGCGCCTGGGTGGCTCGGTCGGTTAAGCATCTGATTTCAGCTCAGGTCATGATCTCACATTCATGGTGTCGAACCCCACGTCGGGCTCTGTGCCGACCGTGTAGAGCCTGCTGGGATTCTCTCTCCCCCTCTCTCTGCCCCTCCCCTGCTCTGCACGTGCACGCATGCTCGCTCCAAATAAATAAACAAACATTTAAAACCCAGCCTTCTCTGAGTTGGGTATTTATTCACCTCGTACATGTTCCGCTTTCTGCTCGCATAACCTGCCATAAACAGTCCGCAGAAACGCTCCTGGCATTTTTAAGCTGTGCGGGCGGTTTCAGCCGGAAGTCTGTGCCTATAAGGTCTGCACTGGGTGGTCCAGGCGGGACTTGGGTGGCCGAGGGGTGAAGGGTGGGCACACCCAAATGCCTGTGGTAAAGCAAGGCTGGGAGCCCCCCGAGCTGGGCCCCCGAGATCCAGGCTGGGTGCTGTAGGGGAAGGGCCCCTCGAAGGGCAGGCTGGACAGGTGGGGCCCCTCCCTTGCCAGCCTGGGTGGAAGGTGCCGAGTCCCTCTAGGAACCTCAAGCTTCATGATGGACTCGTGCCTCCAAGAGGGAGTGGGCGGGACACAGTTTTTACAAAAATCAGGTAAATCGAGGTACAAGGCACCTGGAACTAGACCGCCCCTCGGAATGTACTGTTAGTTGAGTCTGACACAAGCGCGTAGGTGTGTAACCACACTCACGCCCCGGACAGCCTCCTCCGCCTCTCTTCCCACCTCCAGCCCCCTCCCCGTCCCTACAGCTCTGCCTTTGCTAGAATGCCGTGTGTCCGTGTATTTTCAGAGACCGAACGTACTGACAACGGCCAGATCGTACGTAAAGACAGGACTCTGAGCTCTGACCCGCAGTGTGAGAGAAAAACCCAGAAAGTCAAACAGGAACCCCTGGAACAATGGGCCCAAAGGCGCCAGGACTCGATCCATCACCGGCGGCCTCCCTACGTTTTGTCCCCACCTCTGACTCTGGAGCAGCCGGAGGAGGCCGCGCGCGTCCCCAACCGATCACGTGCGGTGCCTGCTTCTGGCCAGTGCCTCGACTCCCTGGTGCCATCTGGGCTCATCTGGAACTTTCCCTTTTTCCACCGGGAGGCTCCCCAGGCCCCTGCCGTCCTTCAAATCGCCACCAAGTCCAGTGCTGTTGGCGGACCCCCTGCTGCACGGAGCTCTGAGTCACGTCCTCTGTCCTCTGACGGGCGGCCTTCCGTCGCTCCCATGGCTTGTGCTTTCACTCACCAGTGGATGGACACTCAGCTTCTTTCCAGTTTTGGGGCGATTACAGATAAGGCCACTGTGGACGTCGGCATACGGATCTTTGTGCAGATGCTGGTTTCTCAGCTCACTCACTGTGTTCTAAAAGCAGGCTCTTGCTCTCTACAGGCTTCAAGGCTTCCCGGAACCTCCTGATGGGCTCAGGAATCGGAGGGCCACAAGCCAGGTCCCGGGACAGAAGAGGCAAGTCTGTCCTTTAGGGTTTTGGGTGGCTCCAGCCCCCCGCCGCGGGGCCTCGGCTGGTGCCCACGTCCCCCTTCTTGTAACCTTAGAATTCTATCCTCTTCTGCCCTGGACCCTGGAGCTGACTCTGACTTCCCTTTCCTGAATCCAGAATGAGCCGTGTGGAAGACGTTGCCGGCCACGGTGAGCACAGGTGCCTTTTCCTTCCCAGAGACTGCGATCCCGGCTGGTGCCTGCAAGTCCCTTCCCACGCCAGAACCCCGCCCGGCTCCTCGGACCCCACGAAAGCCACCTTGCGTCGGGCCATTTTGCCCCAAATGAGGACACGTCTCGGTTTGGGGAAGACATTCGCTGCCGCGAGAAAGAAGGTTAACGATTCTCAAAATAGCTTCTCTGCCAAGAAGCAACAGGCTCGCTTGGCCCCAGATGAATCTGAGGGCAATTTCAAAAGCATCTCTTTTCCCAGAAAACAGATTCCTCATTGACACATGTTTCTCCAGTTGATTCTTGCCCCCCACCCCCTGCCTTTCCCCCCGTCTTTTGTGCAAGGAGCTGGGTTGCAGAGACAAAGTCCGCTTGTCAGCGGCTGGTCCTCTCTGCTCTCCCTCCGGGCGCCCCGACAACAGGGCTATTATCAGATAGCTCCCTCGTGGCTTGGATTTTCCCTCAGGGCGCACGAGGAGAAAGGTTGCCAGGCTGGACAAGGACGGGAGGCACTGGAGCCCCGGGGCGGCGAGCTCCGGGAAGGGCCGCGGTGGGGGGCCCTGGACACTGTCACTCTGTCGCTGGAGTAACTTGGAAGCACAGCCATTCATCAGACTCATGATTTGCATGATCTGTCCTCCGAGAACGGAAGTGTGTCCCCCAGAGACAGGCCTCTCGTGCTGCCTCCTCGCCTGGAGCTCTGGGGTGAACCCCACGTCTGACCATCGGGGTCAAGACCTCACAGACACCTCATCAGTCACATCTGGGGGGGGAAAATGACCTGGAAACATTCAAACGCTTCCCCCAAGCGACGCCTCCCTGGGGAAACACACTTCACTTGAAGGTATTAAGAGAATGCAGAGGCTCAATGCCCCAGATTTGGGTCCAGGGATCTTGTTTCAAGATCAACTTCTGTTTCTTCCCTTTTGTGGCTACCAGCACTGCCGTGGCAGGGACCCCAGGCCTCCTCTCCCCATCGCTCCCGTTCGGGCCCCTCAGAGGCACTGCCGTTCCCAGAATCCATGTGGGAACTTGCCTGCGGTGAGGGTCCTTATAGCAAATCGTCTATCCGTCCGTCCATCCACCCATCTACGCGTCCACGTGTGCAGCCCATCTTCTACCGAGAGAGTGTTCAGGCTAGGCCTTGGGGATTGAGAGGCGAGTCCTGACATTTCCCATCTCTGCAGCCCCAAATCCAGTGCAAGTGGTGATTTCTGACCAGGGAACAGGCGCAGGGGCCTCTGTGAGTCCCGGGGGGCCGAGAGGTTGCGGGGAAACTCTGGACCAGACCCTTCTACAGCTGCCAGGGGGAAGGCATCGTCCCCCAGTTCGTCTGTTGGACATTAAGTCTTGTTTTCTTCCTGCCTCCCACCCCTGGGGAGGGCCGTGTGTCGTCTTGGGGAGGGTGGGGGCTGTTCTGCTAGAGAGACAGCTCCTTGAGTGTGCAAGGCAAGCTATCCGCCTCAACCCCATGCTCTGGTGGAAGGAGAGAGGCCACCGGGCGGACTTCCTGCTGTGAGTCCCCGGAATTTAGGGGCTGAAACTTGCACTTGAGTGGGTGAAGGTGGGGGGCATGTAAAGGAGGGGCGAGGAGCCCCCCTGAAGCCCCAGACATCTGTTCAGTCCCAGTCCACCTGGCCATCGCCTGGTGGGCAGGCTCAGGTCCCGACTGGGGACAGTGCAAAGACAGCAGGCATAGCCACTGTGGAGGGCTGGCCGGTGGGGAGGGCTAGTCAGTGGGGAGGTCCACTCTTAGGAACGGCTGTGTTTAGGATTGGCCTTATGGGATGGGCTTCTCCACCGCCAAGAGACGTCATCCAAGAGTTCCCGGTGGCCGGCTCGGGGCCCAGGTGCAGCTGGAGGCAGACAGGCCTGGAGGTGGACAGGCCTGGGGGCCAAAGTGCCTCGGGGGAGACGCACTTAGGGGAGAGCCCGCCTGGAGATCATCACTCTCACCGCAGGGCCATCCAGAGTGGTGGCACCTTCACTGAGATTGTTTTCTGGGAAATGTGACTAGCGAGGGTACCTGCCCTGGCGGTGGTGTTGAGATGATGGCCTTGCACGTGTCGCAGCCTGTCCCCGGGGACCCTTGACCCAGGCTGGCGAGCCTTGCCGCTGGCCACGCTCCGACCCCGAGTCCTTCCCCATCCCGGGGGCCTCTGTTGCCCCTCAGTGAAGCTCGCGGGCACCGAGACTTAGAAAAGCACACAGATTTATTGCGTATCAATCTCATGTATAAATTCATTGTAGCATCGGAAAGATTACATATAGTCCTATTCTACAGCATTAACCTCCGATCGGCTGCTCTAGCCTTCATCTTAAAGACGTTTCTCGACACAAGTACATCTGTCTTTATCACAAGCATCAAAACGAAATCTGCAGAATCACTCTCGATGATTTGCTACACGGGGTGTCTTTGACTTCACGGTCGTCAGCGATTTCCGCGTCGATTAAGAACTGCGCTTTGGCGTGAGCAGTTCTGAGCTCCTGGTCCGGAGGACGTAGACCCTAATCACGTAATTCAACAAGTGCATCTACAGAATTCTCCTTTTCATAAAAATTTCACGAACAGACACAGTAATGACCGCTAAACACGAGCCATGCACGGTTTACTGGTAACAGAAGCAATTTACAATCAGGGGGACATGGGACACACACCTGCCTCCTTCTCAATGGTTTTTTTTTTTTTTTTTTTTTTAAACATTATCTGAAAGCCTGACATTTACACTTGATTTCTTTTTCAACACTATACAGTTCTAAAAGAAAAACGAAACAAAAACCCAGAAAACAAACTGAACCGAATCTGTAATGGAACAAGGGCAAGTGGTGGGGGGGGGGGGGGCTTGTCACCAGTTATTAATTATGCACACGTGTTGTGTTCTGACACGGGGGCTCAGCTTCCCTCGTCTCGGGAACACCGACGGTAGGAAACACACCGAGAGACACCTTGGGAAGTGCTCTGCTCACGAGTGAATTGCACGATTGGAAACTCAAGCTGCCTTTTGCTTTGTTTTCTTTTCTTTCTTTTCCCAAAGCCGTAGTACGAATCGGGGACAGAAAGGAAAAACACCACAAAACTGGAATGCAGGGAGGGAAGGAAGGCTCCTGGACTCACGCAGGAATGTCTTGTCACAGTATTGCTCGCTGCTGCACAGACAGTTTCATGGCTTTTGATTCCCGGCTGACCTCCACCGCCCGGGAGCGGCCGCGGCCTCGCCACCCTAGCCGGGCCGGGCGCGAGGTACCCGGCTCTCCTGGGTGGCGCTGCCTCCTCGCCTCTCTCCCGGGCAGCACAGTAAATACAGCTCAGTAGATTTCAGTCACTTGGGCAGGGGGACGAGGGACGGGGGGACGGGGCGGGGGAACCACAATCCAGTGCTTCGAGGCTTCAAGGCTACCACGGGTGACACGTATTTGGGCAAGTGCTTTGCGAACGCTCATTGAGGAAGCAGCTAGGACAGAGAGGGCCGAGGGCCCTGCGAGCTTCCGGGGCCAGGCTCGGGCCGTGGAGGCGCTGGGCCTTTCGGGGTCTGGGCAGACCGGCTGTGCTCCTGCCTCGGACGGGAAGGCCGCCGGGGCTCACCCTGTCCACTGATGCACACCCGGGGTCCCAGGCGGGCTGCAGGAGGGCACGCCCCTGGGTTCAGAACAGGGGGTCTCTGGGGCCTACTCATGAAGGCCCTGTCTGGCCAAAGGATCGGAGCCCCACGCGTCCTACCCAACTGTCCCGGGACCGAGAGCAGCGGCGGGGGTGGGGTGGGACGGCGTCGGCCGCTGGCGGCCGAGGTCTGAGGGACGGAGGGCAGGGCAAGGAGGCTTCCTTCTGAATTTCCATTAGGGGATGTCAATCGTCCAAAGAAAGAACACCGTCGAGGCTGGACAGAAGGACCCTGGCCCGGTGGTGCCCGAGTGCACGGGCCTGACCCTGGCCACCACCCAAGGACACGTTGGCCAGCCAGCCCGTTCCCCTGTTGCAGCCGTGCCCTGAGGCTGGGGTCTCAGAATTCTGGCCGTCCGGCTCCCCGGCCCCCCACCGTCCGGGCTGGGCCTGATTGGCCCGTGCTGGTGCTGTGGCCCGGAGATGGAGAACCACAGGGAGGGCAGCTCCCTGTGGTCTGGGGCGGGGAGAAGTGCCAGGCGTGGGGAGGAAATGGTCACTCTGTCGGGGGTCCAGGGACAGACCCCCCCCCCCAGACCTGTCAAGTGCTTGGGCCCACGGGACTGAATGTTTAGGAGAAATGGGGCTAGTGCTCTAGCTGTTCTCAGGGGGACAAAGGTAAGGACTCAGGATGTGCAGCTGGGGCGCTGGGAGGGAGGGAAGGAAAGCGAAAGAGGCCTGCCGGGACTGGCCGGAAAGGACACAACGCCCCTTATCTGGGACCACGGAGAACAGGCACTCAGGTCTCCACCGGCCAAACGTCCTCTTTTGGGCGGAGAGAGGCATGTCGCAAAAAAAAGCACACACCTTACTCTTTAGCAGAAGAAATGTAATTTGGGTTTACAGAAGTGGGCGTTTATGTCCGAGGTCGGCTCTGCGAAACGGTCCGACGCGGAGGGAGGGGAAATCGGAAAGCCCACGCCACACCTGGCGGGCCCGGGGTGGAGGTGGGTGCGTGTGAGGAGGTGAGGGGGGCCCCGCCTGCAAAGCCTCAGCTCTTCCTGGAGCGCGGCCACCTTCCAGCCGCACACGCGTGTGAGCGGCCTGGGCGCCCGCGAGGCCGGCTGGGTCTCGCTGCCTCCTGTGGACCGAGAGCGGGGTGGGAACCCTTTCGCCGGGGCCCGCGGGCCGCACGCGGGCCTCCAGCGCCGACACAGACGATTGTCGCTGGCCTGGAGTGGCGGGGGGGGACCCGGGAGCGTGGCTGCTCCGGTCTGCCTGCTGCCCCTGGGCCAGAGCCAAGGACTCGTCCCCCGCCAGACCCCGTCCTCAGGTGCGGCCGCGCCCTCACCGCTTGCGTCTACATTCTTTTTTAAGGGCCACTTGGGCGATCTTTTTCTCCTGTTGGGACACTCTTACTCTTTTTTTTTCTTCCAAACAATAAAAGAAATAAATAGAACACTTGTCTTAAATGCAAAGGTAACTGAGACTCTAATTTAACAAAAACACGTGATTGTCTGGAAACGGGGCAGCAGGATCCGTCGGGGGGCGCGGGGGTATTTGGCACATTTAAAACCTCCCCACTCCCTGGTTATCAATCACACAACACACAACCTTATACACGGTTTTGGTCCTTCACTAGATACTTATATTAACAATATTTCTTCACAATAAGAATGTCTAATGCCAAAATACTGTTAAGGAAGAAATAAAATAAGAAAAGAAATGAATTAGAAAAAATTACAAGTTATATACAGATTCAGGTAAATTCCATCAGGGAAACAAATTATGAGTTGAAATTGGCCCCTATGGGAATAACTTAAAGCCCATCCGAGTGGAGAAGCAGCCCCGTCCCGACCGGGCTGTGCTGTCTTTGCTCCCGAGGCAGGTCCCACCTGGATGCCCTTTCGTTCTGGAGCCGGGCCGGCCCGCCAGGAAGCCGCGCGTGGAGCAGAGGTGGTGGTCGTGTCCTGGAGCCCGGGTCTCACGCGGGCACAGAGCCTGGCGGGCGGCCTCGGGCAGGGGAGCCGCAGAACGCGCCCCACGGCGGCCACGGGGGATGCCCACTCTCCCCCTCGTCCATCTGACGGTGCGGGTGGGGGTCGGGCTGGAGACCCGGTGTGGCCAGCGGGGCCCCCCCTCGGCAGGGTGGCCGGCGTGGGTGTGGCTGGTGGGATGCCAAGCCCACCCTTGCACAGGGGACCAGAGCCGCGGCTCCCACCTTCCCCGTTCAATCGGGGGGGTCTTGGTGGGGGCCACAGGCACGACTCACATGCCACACACACCTCCCAGCCTTGGGCCAGCCCAGGACACCACGTCTAAGAATTCCGAGGTACAGTCTGAAACTGCTCCCAGGGGAGGGCCCCAGCCCCCTTGGTTCTGCGCAGGGCTGGGGTGGGGGGGGGTGCAGAATCACGGCTTTACAAACACGGTCAGGGATAGAAAATTTCTCCGTTATCTACAGTATAAAGAGCACACCCAAACACGGTACCAGTTCCCAGTGTGGGCTTGCAAATAGGCTGAGATTTCAAAGCAATGCAAAATTACTCTTAGAAAACAATTTGCAAGTCATTTTTCGATTCTTTAAAAAATACTGTCTATTTTTAAAACCACATGCTTAAATAGACTCTGTCGTCAATAAGATTACCAAAAGGGTTACTCTCGTGATTCTCATTATAAAAATCGTTGGGGCGATCTCCCTTTCCAGGGCACACCCGTGTCTGTCCGTTCCTTTCCGAGGCACCAGGCGGGTGCCAAAGTGGCCCGGCTGGCTTCAGTTTGGGATTGAAATCCCGCCCTCACCCGGCGGGTCGGTTCCGTGAGCAGCTCCCGCGAGCCGCACGTGGCCGGCCGTGCGTTGTACCATTTCTGGAACGCTGTTCCGGAGACCAATTCTTAGACGGTGGGGCTCCAGGACCGCTCAGCGACTCCTGGGTTCTGAGTTTTCACCGGAAAAGTTAGAGCTGAACCATAGTGTGTGTGTGTGGGGGGGGGGGGGGGGTGCTGAGGAGTGATCCACACAGGTGATGGGGGGTCTCTCTGGCCCAGGCCACGCCGCTCCCCAAGGCTCACTTCTCCATCTCCCACAGCCGGGACTTCTGTTGGGACGTCGGGGCCCCACGATGCCTTGCTTGGACTCAGACCCCAGCCCGTCCTGGGCCCGTCAGAGGTGGTTGATGGGGTTAAAGGCTCCGGACTCTGGCGTGGCTCCCGTGATGTTTAACCAGGCATCCAGAGGGCTCTGGGAAGAGGTGTGGAGAGGAGCCTCCTCGGAGAGGGACAGCATCATTGCATACGCCTGGCCGGGGAGAGGACAAGGACACATGTGCACACACACACACACACACACACACACACAAAACAGGCAGGTGAGTTGCGTGAGCTGGGGTTCTGCAGATCCCAGAGGGCCCCTTCCTAGCCCCCCGTTGCCCTCTGGCTGGGCTGAGCCTTGCGCAGATCCAGACTCTCCCCTGGGGCCTGGAAGCGGAAGATGTGGTGGGAGGTGGCGGGGTGAGTGTCTGCTGGGCTCCCGTGCAGACAGTGGCAAGAAGCTGTGGTCCTGGCTGGCCTCTGTGCACAGAGGCCCCTCGGCTCTTTGCGGTGCTCCCCCTGCCCCACCCCCACTCTTTCGAGGGCCCTGGGAGTTGCTGGTGGTCGACAAGAGGCAGTGTCTGTCTGGGGGGCACCGGTGGGCCTGGGGGCTGCCCGTCTGGACAACCGTGGGGACGGCACGGGGCGACCCGGGGAAGCGGACGCACAGCTGGTGTGAGCTGGGCGCCGACGCGTTTCTGGGCCTGGGGCGTGGCTGGCCCACGGGACAATTCTGCCGCAAGACACAGGGCACGAGGTAATGGGACCTGGGGACCATCCGGAGCAGAGCGGGGCGGGGGAAGGCCGACCCTCCTCCCACCCGGGTTTACACTCTGGACAGGATTAGTAAAAAGACAAAGACAGACACGCAGACGGTTTTTGCCGAAACTCAGGGGTGGGCCGACGGAGACCCCGCTCCTCTAGACGGATGAAAGCAGGAAGCAGGGCCCTGCGGCCGCCTGCGCTACAGAAGGGGGGGTCGAGGCCCACCCTGACGCCCTCGCTGACCCTGTCGGAGCTCCATTGTGGAACGAGTGGCTGTGTGAGAGGGGGCTTCCTTCGAGAGAAGCCTGGGCCGCCAGCCATTCGTGCTTGAATCGGAGAGGGAGGAAGGCCTGCCCGGCTTCAAGGCTGGACGCCCGGCCGTGGGCGCCTGTCGCCGGGGACAAGAGGGCAGCGACCCACGCGTCCGGGAATGCCCGGTTCCCACTCATCTGCCTCAACCTCTCCCTGCCCCACCCCTGCTCGCGGGGGAGGGGCGGTGGCTTGGCCGTCTCTAGCCGATGCAGTGGGCCCCGGGACAGCGGTCCCGGCGTGCCCCAGGCCCAGGATGGCCACCACGAGAGGAGGCGCGGCTGCCACCTGCCACCTGGCCTGGGGGTGCCGGGGGTGGGGGGCTCTGCTCGGTACCTACCTGGTTCTTAGCCTGCCTGTACAGTGTCTGCTTTAAAGTCTCAGAGTCTAAGGTGGGATTAAGCACATCTTTAACTTCAAACGCTTCCTCAGCTGCTCTGCGCAGATCGAGCCCCTTCCCAAAAGTCGGCATCGGCTCCAAAGCTAACAGACCGCCTGGTTGCTCCTCAATACACCTGCACCAATGACCGGGGAGAGGGGGCCTGGCGTTAGCTGGTCTGGCCTCTGGCCGCCTCTCTGATGCCCCACGGCCGGCTCCGTGCCTGCATGCACGCCATGGCACCTCCGCGAGCCACATGCACAAGGAGACGGACACACAGACACGTCGACACCTGGACAGAAGCCACACAGATGCAGGAGGGCCACGGACGGAGGCCACCGGAGGGGGCGAGGGCGTGCACACACCACAAGCAGCGGGGGGGGGGGGGGGGGCCCCCGGGGGCGGGGGGCACGGAGGACAGAGGGGGGGGCCGCTCTGGAGGGCGCGGGGACTCCCGCTCCCAGGACCCAGGGGCGAGGGGAAACGGGCAGTCCCCTGCAGGGCTCCCCCAGGACCGTCTGGAGTGCTGGCCGCATCCCTGGTGCCCAACAAAGGCAGTGAGCAGCCGGGCGGCGCGGGGAGGGGTCCGGCCTGCCCTGCTTGCAAACCGCCAGTGCTCAGCCCGCTGGAGGCCAGACGCCACTGCCCCGGCCGCGGGATGGAGGCCGTGTCGTGACGGACCAGCTCCCGCTCAGCTCGGGAGCGTGCCTGCCGCCGCCCCCCAGGCTTGGGAAGTGTGTGTGGGAGGGGGCGGGCCAGCCCCTGACCCCCTGCCTCGGGCTGGGCCTCGCAGCCTGTGGGTGGAACCTCCCACCGCGGTGGAGACACCTGCTGGGAACCGGGGTGAACCCAACCAGGAGGATGCTGGGGCCTCGGGTGGCCTGAGAGCGAGGTCGCCCGCACGATGTTCAGGCCCCTCCCTGGCCCGGGCCCTAGCAGGTCCGGCTGCCCGGGCGTGGCCCCCACCTTCGCGTGTGTTCGAAGCCCACGGCCAGGGAGGTGGGCGGATCCTCGTCCTCCTCGTCCTCATAGGCACCCTGGGGTTCGGGCGTGGGGGACACGGTGTCGTCCTGGGACTTCCCCGCCAGACTGTCGTAGTCCTCCTCCTCCTCTTCCTCCTCCTCCTCCTCCACGTCCTCCGGCTTCCCGCTGGCCAGGCCCGGACACTGGGAGTTGCCGTCCAGGTCCTGGACCTCCGGCCTGAAGGGACAGGGGAGGGAGTTAGCCCCGGGGCCCACAAGGCCTCCGACTGGGCTCCGGTCGGCTCTCCCCCCACGGCCGTCTTCACCCCCCCCCCCCCCCGTGGAGCGAGCCTGCATTGTCGGAACCCTCGGCCTCAACAGCCCCTTGAGGAGCGAGCGAGGGTGTGGCAAGGGCGAGAGCAGGGATTCAGGATGCGCGCGTCAGGGAGGGAGGCCACGACCAGTCTAGCGGGGACAGGGGTCTTGGGCGCTGGAGCTGGGGTTGGGCACTGCACAAGGGGTACCCTTGGGGAGGTTTGCTGATCAACCCTTGCTGGCTCCTCCTGGCCAGCCACGAGGACACAGGGACACTGGCAACCCAGAGTGAGGGGGCCTCTGCCGACAGAGGCTCTGGGGGCCTAGGGCTCCGTAGGGTGGGGGCTGAGCTGCTGTCAGCCAGGGAAACCCACCCAGACGAGTTTGTTTCGGAGGCCGATGGCCTCCCTCCTGCAGCCCAGACCCCACATCTCCCTCTGGCTGGGTGACACTTTTCCACTCTGGATCCTCGTTATTAAGAGGAAAACACCCAGGGGACCTGGGTGGTTCAGCCTGACTCATCTGACTCTTGATCTCTTGATCTTGGCTCAGGTCTTGGTCTCAACGTTCACGGGTTCAAGCCCCAAGGCAGGTCTGCTGTGTGGAATTCACCCTCTCTCTCTGCCCCTCCCCTGCTCTCTCTCTCTCTCTCTCTCAAAATAAATAAAAACTTAAAAAAAAAAAAAAGGAAAAAACCCAAGCTGAGCAATGGTGAGCCTTCTCGTTTCTTTCTGAAGATGTTGGCAGGTGTCCAGTGTGGAGGGGGAGGGGGAGGCTGGGCAGACGCCTCCTGAGCCCACGTCTGGGCCGGAGTTCAGAGCCCCCAGACCCCGTTCCTCCTGGAGCTCACATGGCCCACAGGAATCCATCCACTGATGTCAGGGGAGACCGGGGTCCTGGTCTGGGCATCAGGTAGAGGGGGTGTCACTTCCGAGTGACTGCTGGCCTCCACACTCAGGGATCTGTGCAGACGGAGTGGGCCGGGAGGTCCCCGATCTCCAGGCTGTCGGCCATGCTCATTTTCCATCCTTGCCTTTCCTGGAGGAAGTATAAGATGCTGACACGTGACCGGCCTTCTCGGACGTGCAGAACCCTTGACGTCTCCCTTCTCGATGGCCCCTCGCACTGTCACCAGGCACGCATCCATCCGCCAGGGGCAAGGGCTCTGGAGCCAAGTGACACGGGCCGGGACCGGGGTCTTGCCTTTGTCCCTGGCTCTCTGGTGGGTGACCTTGCCATCTCGGAGCCTGTGCCCCCTCGGCGGTGTGAGGGTGGGATGAACCGCGCAGGTGGCTGTCTTGGGGGCCGGGACTGGGACTGTGTTCAGCAGGTGGCCCTGTGCATGTCTAATCGGAGTTAAGAGTGCTTTGCAGTTGCCATATATGGGCCCCTCTGTTTGGGAGCAGGGACCGCAGCCCCACGCAGGAGGCCTGTATCCACCAGGAGCACTCAGTGGGGGGCAGCAGGGACAGAGGATGGGGTCCCGCAGGCTGGCGTCAGCTTCAGACAGAGCGGGCACCTGTGGCAGGTGACGTCCCGGGGCCACCGTGACCCAGCGCCGGGGCTGGGCTTGCACAACTGGAGCCCGGACTCTCCTGGTTCTGGAGGCTGGAGTCTGAGACCCGGGTGCAGGCGGGCCTGGTTCCTTCTGAGGCTCAGGGACAACTGTCCGGGCCTCCTGCAGCCGCTGGCGTTTGGCAGGCGATCCGTGGCGCCCGATGGCTGTAGGTGTATCTCCCCATCTCCCATCTCTGCTACATGACACGGCTTCTCCCCGTGTGTTCTGTGCCCTAATCTCTTCTTTCACGACATCGCGTGGCACTGGGAGCCACCCTGGTGACCTCATCTTAACCAATTACATCGGTAAAGACCCTATCTCCAAACGAGGTGACGTTCTGAGGTACTAGGGGTCAGGATTTGGCGGGGGACACAGTTCAGCCCAGGTATTTAAGGGCTTCTGGGGCCAGGGAGCCTGGCATCCCTAGATTCTCCTTGACGATCAAGAGAAGGAAACTGGTTCCGGATGAGAACCCGAGAATGTCAGCGTCGGCCCCACACAGAACCGCCAACGTCTCAGCACTTGACGCAGGGTGGTGGCTTCGTGTCAACTGTGATCGTGGTTCTCACTTCTGGCGATGATGTGGGACATCTGGAGGTTCCCCAGCTCCCGGGGACAGGGTCTCAGCGGGACAGGCCATCCGAGGGCCTGGGTCTGTGGCCAGCTCCGCCCCGGGCTTTCTGAGGGACGTGGGGCCCAGTCTTCTCTGTCTGAGCCTCGCCTCCTGCCCCTCCCGCGGGGGCTGGACGGGAAGCCCCGGTTGAGACGCTCCGTGGAGAAGGTTAGGGTGATGCCGTCTCCTCTCCCCTCTGTCCTGCCGGGTTTCTGGTCCTCACGGCAAAGAGCTGGGCCACCCGGGCTCTAGACGTGAAGGTCTTCCCGGCGCTCCTGGTCTCACCCTGGCTTGGCCGCCCACCCGGTGGTGGATGCCACTGACAAGCCCTTGTAGGCTCTTCGTCGGCCTCTGTCTTGGGTGGCCCTCCTGTGGCCAGCCTAAGGGCCAGGGCTCTGGGCCCAGGTTCCAGTCCCGGCTTTGTGGCTGGAGCAGCCCCCCCCCCCCCCACCTCACCGGGCTGTCTTCCTCTGCAGAATTAGGGGCTCGCACCCCAAGGCCACTTGAAGTTTGCAGCGTCTCTGGTTTTCTGCCGGCTGGTCTGGCCCCAGCTTTTACGCAAGGAGAATGTCTTCCTGGGGGTCTGACGGGTCCTTCCAGAAGGGACCCCCCAGAGTAAATGCCACACCGTGAGCCTTGGGATCCAGGGTTGTGCAGTACACCCTCCACATCTCAAATCTGAATTCTGCCATTTTTCTGCGACCGTGTGCATGTGCGTACGAAATGTGTGTGTGTGCACGTGTACGTGAGTGTGTGTGTATGTGCATTGTGCGTGCACGTGCACGTGCATGTACATGTATATATGTGGTGTGCATGTGCATACGAGTGTGTGTGCATGTGCATGAGTGTGTGCATCTGTGTGCATGTGCATGTATATATGTGGTGTGTATGTATGTGTGTACATGTGTATATGTGTGTAAATATACACATGTGTGTAGGTAAGCATGTGGGTAACTTCATGTGTGTATATCCATATGCACATGTGTTCATGTGTCCGTGCATGCGCATATATTTGCGGGTATGTGTGTACATGTGTGCACGTGTCTGATTTCATGCAGATGCAGACATGTGTGCATGGGTTTGCATGTGCACATGTATGTACGTGTGTGCATACATGTACACACACATGTGTCGTCATGTGCATGCGTATATGTGTGCATATGCGTGCACATGCACGTGTGACTTCGTGTGTGCACACGTGTGCGCGTGTGTGTTTAAAGGGGCGGCGCTCCTGTTTGGAAACCTGCAGTGCCTCGGACTCCACAGAAATGTTGTAGACTCTCACATCCACGGCAGAACTCACGCCAGAGCCCTCACCTGGCCTGTGCTCCGCGGCACGCCCGTGACGCCCAAGCCAAAGCACGCCGGCAGCTCGGTGCGGCTGTAAGCACACGGCGCGCACCCTCAGCCCGGGTGCTTACTGTCACCACCAGAGACGAAGGTGGGAGGGGACCCCCTGGCCGAAGCCACCCCCACCCCCCGCCACGTGCAGGGGGCACAGCCGGGCCACAACGGTGCCCGTCGGTCTCACCCTGCGCTGCGGGCCCCTACTCATGGAGACTTGGGGCTGGGTGGGGTGCCCCTGCTCTGGGCGTGGCCACGCAGGTGGGCTTGGGGTCCGGAATGGACTTCTTACCGTTTGTCTGTTCGCGTTGATGCTTGGTTCATCTCACTATTGGCAATAAAGTTTCTGATTTCAGAGAAATAGGAGTCCTCTTTCTCGTCTAAAAGTGCATGGTTGTCTGACTCGGACGCGGGGGAGGAGGCACTGGTCCCCAGGTGGTTTGTGAGGACCCCGGAGTGCTGGCTCACTGTGGGGACGGGGGGAGCATCAGAGAAAGAGCATCCCTCAGCTGAGCCGTACCCTCCCCTTCCTCTCCCTCCCGTCTCTCCCCTCCTCTCCTCCCCCTCCCCCCCTTCTCTCTCCCCTCCTCTCCCCTGTCTTCTCCTCTCCTTCTCCCCCACCCCTCCCCTGTTTTCTCCTCTCCCCTTCCCCCTCCCCTTCCCTGTCTTCTCCCTCCTCCTCCTTCCCTCCCCCCACCCCACCCCATGCCCACAGCCCACCTGGGGCGTGCTCGTGCTCGTGCTTCTTGAGGTGCCGGTCCAGGTTGGTCTGCTGCCCGAAGCAGCGGTTGCACAGGTGGCACTTGAAGGGCTTCTCCTTGTTGTGGATGTTCCGGACGTGCCGCTGCAGGTTGGAGGAGATGCTGAAGGAGCGGTCGCAGTACTTACACCTGGAAGACACGCGCGCCTCAGAGAAGCCCCGCCCCGCAGCCTCGCAGACGCCCCGCCCCCGCCTCCTGGCAGGCGGGGCAGGGGGGCGGGCGGTGGGGACTCACCCCGGTGCTGCCGCAGGGGGCCCCCTGGGCGGGGCCGCCGGTGCACCCGGGTCCCCCCTCCCCGCTGCCCGAGGGCCCGCACTCCCAGCAGCCTCAAGGGGGCAGCCGAGCACCATGGAAGCCTCTCGATGCTTTGCCCGGTCCCCCCCCCAAGGAGGAGCCTGCATCCTGCTCCCGGCCACCTTCCTCCCGTCGGAGAGAAGGCGAAGAGACCCCCCCCCCCCAACTCTGGTATGGGGAGAGCTGGCCTGGACCCCGCCGCCTTTTAGTGGGTCTGCGGGCACGTGGGGCCTCGCGTGCCAATTCACTAACTGGGGGCCGGGGGCTGCCCCAACTTCCCCAGAGGCCGTCTCCCGCCTCCCTGACACGGACCGCGAGGGTTCCGCGGGCCCCACGCGATCGCCTCGCGTCCCTGCCCCTCTGCGGACGGTGATCGAGGGCCCGGGCGGAGCACTGAAAAAATCCGAGAACGACGCTCCCTCCACCGGCGCCTCAGTCGGGTCCCTCAGAGTGTCAGTGACCTGAGCGGTGCCCCCTCGGTGTGGGGGCCTGGGGAGGGCGCGGCCTTTGCTCGCAGGCCCCGAGGGCAGGAAAGGGAGGCTATTCTCCCAGTTGAGGGAAATATCCACACCCAGAAGCCAGAAACAGCGGCCGAGCTGGAGCTGGAGGGAGGGTGGCCCGACAGCCGCCACCACACGTCTGCAGAGCCGCACCGGCGCCTCCTGGTGGCGGAAGTCCGAGCAGAGGGGACCTGATGCAGTCGTGTTCAGGTGCACATGTGTGTGTGCCCATGTGCAGGTGTGTGCACGCGCGAGCGTCCGTGTGCAGGAGTGCACGTGCATGTGTGTGCGCGCCTGGTCCTCAGAAGGCCTCCAGGGATGCTTCCCCGTGTCAGAGGCTGTGAACACTTGCAACATTGTCCGCAGGCTAGTTTATTTCCCGGTCTTGGAAACAAACAGCTTCTGCAGGGGGCAGGAGGCAGTGCCCCCCACCCCGAGTCTCTCAGGAGCCGTCTTCCCAGCAGGTCCCAGCAGGGCACGCGATGGAGGTGTGTGTTCTTCCGGAGGGTGCGGCTGGAGGTGCCAGGGACCTGTCCTGAGTGTGGCAGCGTGGTGTTCCCACAGGAGGCCCCTCCCCCCTCCATCGCTCCAACATAGAATACGCTCACGTGACCTGGGCCACGGGAACCGAGTTGTGCCTGAGGGTGCCTCCGAAACCCCAGCCTCCCACCCGGGGCCGGGCCGGCAGGCTGTGAGGCCGGCCTTCACGGCACTGCCCTGCCCGGCTGAGAGCACTGAGGGCACTGCCCTGCCCGGCTGACGTTTGACACCTGCCCAGGCAGTCTGGCCATCACAGTGCACTTGGGGGGGGGGGCCCGAGGCAGGAAGCTTTAGGCTCCCGCTGGCAGCTGGAGCCTCCTGCCTGAGCCCCCGGGCAGATAGCACTGTGCCCGGGAGCGGAGCTGTCCCTGCTCCCAGGGACAGCTTGATGAAGCCGTCCGGGGGAGCCCACTTCCTGCCTCACGGCCCCTGGGGGTCTGAGGACGGACGCACGGCAAACAGGGCGAGTCCCCATCAGAGGGGACCCCGGTCTCCCACGGTACGATTTTGGAGCTTCTCTCATTCGGTGTCTGAAGCTTCTTGGCCGAGGCTTCGCCGACTCTGGCGTCCTCCACGGTCGGCGGGCAAGGAGCCATTCGTGATCTTTACATGAGCGGCTTGGGCCGCCGTCCCTGGTGAACTCCTGAGTGACCTTCAGCCTTCTCTGCCCCTCAGCCCAGGACTGGCCTGGCGGCTTCTTCCCTGTTGGGCTGGCTAAGCCGCCTCCGGGCCTCTGGAAGCACGCGGATTGGTCACAGCCTCTCCTCCCACGCCTCACGGGTCCACTGGCCCCAGCATGGACCCGCCATCCTGGAAGCCCACACAGGCGCCAGCGCTGTTGTGCGTGAGCTGCACAGGGACTGAGGCTTGAGCCCTTCACGCAGCTGGGTCAGCAGTGCTGGGGTGCCCTGGGCTCCCCCTCAGGATGGCCCAGGAAGGAGAGCTTGTACATCTCTGGACACACCATCTCACTGTCACAGACGTCTCCTTGCCCCCGATGCTGACAGGTCCCCAGGCGACCATCCTGCTTTCAGGGCGATTGCTCAGGAAGGACCCAGTACGAGGCCATGCTGGCTGGGCACCTGCCCCCTGGCCACACAACAGGCCTCCCCGGGGCCTGTCTACGCGTGCGCTCACACACACCCGCACGCGGCACCCTTCTCATCTCTTTGGAAATGCAGGAAACTTTGACAGCTTCCACCTGACCCACCAGGCCAGGGCGCACCCTCGGTCAGACACGGGGTTGGACGGGATTGTCTCGTTACTGGAAACCGAGCTCTCTCTCCACCCGCTGTGGGGCCGGGGAGGGGGGCGGAGGGGAGCCATACATTGGATTTGACCACAGAGAGCCCTGAGTGTGGCCCTCTCCTGGTTCCAATCTAAACCAATGGCCCGGATAGAGAAGCCCATTTGAAATTTAGGGGAGCAGGGAGCCCTGGGCTTCGGGGGACCAGCGTCCTCTGAGCAGCTGGGGTTTGCCTTGTAAATAAGCTGACAAGTGGCTAGCGAAATTTATGGCCTGGCTGTGGAACATCACGGCCATGGCACTGGCTGCAACCAGGAATGACCGGTGGCCCGGCAGCATGCAGCGAGGGCCTCGAGAGGACCCCCGGTCACCCTCACCCGAGGGAAGCCAGCCAGGCGGAGGCGCGGTAACAGGGTGGGGGCAGGCGCAGGGTCCTTCCCGGGACCGGACATCACAGGGGGACATGCTCTGGGTAGTTGTAAAAGCAGGGGGAAGGGAAGCGAAGCGAGAGTTTTGAAATCCAGCCCTAAAAATCAGAACTAGGAAACCAAGGAGACGGTCTGGGCCACCTGAGGGGATGGGGACAGGGCCTGGCTCACGGGGAGGAAAGGAGCTGCGGCTGGAGAGGCGCGTGTCCCTCCGGGAGCCCGCTGGCCAGACCGCGAAGGCCCGTGCCAGACCGTGACCCGGGTCCTGGCGGGACCCGTGGGCGAGGCGCTGGCATGGGTGCAAGGAGCAGCCCCTCACCCCAAGCCCAGGTTTACGTCCGTCCAGCCCAAACTGCGCCCCGTGCCCCCCACTTGCTGGAGCTTTCGGAGACGAGCATGTGTTTTCTGGCACCTTCCAACCTCAGGCAAAGATCTCTAAGCCTGGAGAAGCCATTAGCTGAGGACACTGGGCCGGCAGGTGGGCTGACCTTCCCTCCAGGAAACAGATTGTCAGTCACGCTAAGGGGTCTTCCT
>NW_024412388.1:1925839-1930601 GCF_014898765.1 Herpailurus yagouaroundi | reverse complement strand
GGGGGGGGGGGGCTCCTACACACAACACTGTTCAGAAGGTGCCTCCCCTTACAGGAAAACACGTTTTCGGGGAGGAAGCCAGACCCAATCAGCCTTCCCTTTGCTAGGCTTTGTGGAATGGGGGGACGGGGGAACGTGCGTGTTGGGGTGGCCTGGGGGCACTGAGCAGATGACGGCGGAGTGACCTGAGCTGTCACTTGTCCAGGCAGGACAGGACATGGCCCCGTGGTGGTCGCATCTCAGGGTGGGGCACGGGGACCACGACACCTGAGGGGACCCCACGTGGCTGCCCTTCCCGGGGACGGGAACTCCAAGCTCTGTGTGGCCGGGGCACAGGAATCTTGTGCTGCCGACTTAAAACCAGACTCCGAGTTCCCAGCAGCTGCCGCTCTCTAGACACACCCCAGAATGAGGTCTTGACAGCTACACCAGCGTTTTCCCTGATTTGCCTCCTGGTCACTGCCACCCGGTCTCTCATATAAAATGCCACCTCTCGGGGCACCTGGGTGGCTCGGTCGGTTGAGCGTCCGACTTCAGCTCGGGTCTAGATCTCGCGGTTCGTGGGTTTGATCCCCGCATCGGGCTCTGTGCTGACAGCTCAGGGCCTGGAGCCCACTTCGGATTCTGTGTCTCCCTCTCTCTCTGCCCCTCCCCCACTCATGCTCTATCCCTGTCTCTCTCTCAAAAATAAATAAACATTTAAAAAATAAATAAATAAAATGCCAACTCTCAGGCTCGTCGCTGAAAGCCAGATGTCACCCCCATCCCTTCTGCTTCTGATGAAGGCCCCAGGGACCGAGGGACAGGCTCTGCTTCTCGGGGGACAGGACGGTCACCTAGAGTGGCCATGGGCTCCGCCCCCGGGCAAGTCAGGGTGTCTAAGCCTCTGGCTCAGCATCTTTGAAACGGGGGTGCCACCCCCCCTTGGGAACAGATGTGACCGCTCTCACACCCACTTGCG
Source organism: Herpailurus yagouaroundi (assembly GCF_014898765.1). Classification (NCBI taxonomy): domain Eukaryota; kingdom Metazoa; phylum Chordata; class Mammalia; order Carnivora; family Felidae; genus Herpailurus; species Herpailurus yagouaroundi. Next base: position 1,929,640 of record NW_024412388.1, on the reverse strand, counting down.
GGGTGGCTGCGTGCCGGTAGGTAGAAGCCCAGCATTGAGGAGACAGGACGGGAGCAGACACACGGCTTCCATCCAGGGCTAGCGACCCGAGAGTCCCTCAGGACGCCCCAAGCCCAGGCTCAGACTCGGATTTGCATGGAGCTCCTTTTCCACTGCGCGCCCCGCCTTAGGTGCCGGCCCTGGCCCACCACCCACCCATCGTATGGGAGTTGAGCTGGGTGGGGCTGGGGCGGGGTCTCTCCATCAGGCCACCCGGGGCCCTGGCTTTGGCCGGTGCTGCTCTGAACGCCCTGCCCCTGTCGACGGCGGCGGTGGGAGAGCTGCTCCCAGGCACCCGACTCTGGGGGGTGGGCAAGAACCTTCAGGAAGCCTGCTGGCCACCTCCTGCCTAATCTTTATGACACCCCAGGACACAGGACGGCTCTGGGGTCCAGGGAGCGACCTGACCCGAGCATGCTGGCTCCCACCCTCACCTACCTGTGAGTGGGAAGTGGCGGGGGTGGGGTGGGACGGTCTCACCGGGAGCCTGCCTACCCACCGCCCCGGCCCCGATGGGACAGGCTCCTACCTGTACGGCTGCTCCCCTGTGTGCGTCCTCAGGTGTCTCGTGAGGTTTGCCGATCGGGGGAATATCTTGCCACAGTACCTGGGTGGAGAGGGCAGGGGGACCGTTAGGCAGTCACGCTGCCACCGACTGGGGCACCCGCACCCTTTCCCGTTGAGGTTCCTCCTACTCGCTGTCTAGGGCCCGAGGTCCCACAGCTGGGGGGCAGGTGGCCTGGCTGTGGCCCCCAGGACTGCAGTCTGTCCTTCAGCCCCAGGGCCCAGCTGAACTTGACAGAGAGGCCTGCACCTGCCGCTGGACAGACGGGCCCCGCCTACTCTGGCCTGCTGGGACTCCGCCCCCTCCCCCAGCAATATGTCAGCCACGTTGAACGGGCTCCTGCCGCTGGGGACAGGCTGTGCGTCTGGGCTTTCCACCCGGCTCTGAGAACCGGGCTTAAACGCTGACCAGCACACCTTGGCTTCGGACCCTCCGAGTTCTGATCGGCTGGGTTAAGGCTGCATTAAGGCTGCATTCTCTTGTGCCACCCCACACCTACACATCTGTGGGGAACGACCTCCATTGGAGAGCAAACCGTGCACTTCTACCCGCTGTGGTCTGGCTTTGACCTAGTTTTCCCAGGACGCACAGGCTCATGGCCGCTGCGGGGCACCTGCGGCCACCTGGCGGGGCGCCCACCGGCCCCCCGCCCCGCCCCCCCCGCCCCCCCCCCCTTACCTGCACGTATACCGCTCCTTGCCCTTCCTGAGGATGGGGTCTGACAGCGTGGGGGGTGGGGACCGGAAGTTGAAGGGGTGGTGGGGGAGGGGCTGCAGGGAGCTGCCCGCTTCCGCCTTTATGGCCGCGAAGCTCTCCAGCTTGTCTGTCATGGTCTCGATGGCTGACATCTGTCGGCAGGTGAGAGGGAGAGACGGGGGACCCCCTGAGCTGCTACCTCTCCTGAGCAGTGTGGACCCCCCTCCTGGCGACCGAGCACATCCGCAGCTGGGCCAGGACAAGAGGCTTGTGCGGGCCCTCAGGCTGTGGGTAGAACGGGCCGTCTCCGGGCTTCTTGGCCACTGTGGCCAGCCCTGCCTCTCGTCCTTCCCTGGGAGCCCCGTTTCGGCCCAGGGCCCAGGCCGTGGGAGCCTCTCTGCCCGACAGGGGCACACGGTGGGGCAGGCTCCTGCCTTGCAATGACACCTCGCCTTACCTGGGACCCCCCACCCCCCACCCCGCCCCGTTGGCCTCATCCCTGGCCAGCACTCCTGGGGGCCTAGCTTGGTTTAAAGACAGAATCATGTCTGATTTCTCTCTCCTCTCATTTCCTTTAATTTGTTTTTTTGAGTCGTGAAAAATCAAGAAATCTACCTGCATTTCAGGTTAACAGGGACCAGGGGCCTGGGCAGCACCGCCTAGTGGCAGCGGGCCATGATTGCAGGCAAAGTTCTAAGAAGGAATCCAACAGCCCAAGGCTGGACACACTGAGTGTTCAAAAGGATGATGCCCAGGTGACCCAGCACAGACATGGTGACCTGGATAAGAGGGGCCACCTCTCCAGGCCTTGGAGATGCCAAGGGCTTGCCTGGGGGAGGAGGACACAGCACTGGCTGTTTCCACCTGGTGGCGAGAGTTCTGATCAGGGTCCCAGACTGTGCCTGTCCCCGAGGGCTCAGGGTTTGGGGACAGGAGAGGGGAGGGGGCCGCTGGGGCTGCATGGACACACGATGCCACCAGCCGTGGGCTGCCCTCCCTGTCCCTGCTGACAGCTTGCCCCTCGGCTGCTGCCCGGCTTCTCGCTGGCCCCTCCACTGCCCGGACGATGGGACCCCAGGCGCACAGACTGCTGCCCAGCTGGCTTTGCACCTCAGTTTTAGCTGCAGCCTTGAAAGGCTCTGGAGCTCTCTGCACACAGACTCCCTGGCAACTCCAGAGGTGGTGGGGGGCCGCGGCCAGGCAGGACCGCCTCGTCCCGTACCCCAGGGGCTGCATACACCTGAGTCGGGCGTCAGAAAGGCCCTGGCAAAGTCCTGCACTTGGCCGCTGCGGGCTGATGTCTTCATACAGCGGTGACCCTGTCCTTTGCAGAGGCCATCAGTTATCATGCCCGAGTGACCGCCGGACCTCAGACCATTTAATTAGGTGACTCCTTAGGCTTCCTCCCCGCCGCCCCCCCCTCCCCGCGCTCCGGCCCAGGGGCAGGCAGCAGAGCGGGGGTGGCTTGGCTCAGGGGGGAGCGGCAGGAGGGACAATGGGCAGCCGGCCCCCTGCCAGGCCTCTCTTCCTCAGGCCTGGGTGGGTCTTGCTGAGGCTGCCCGAAGGTCCGGCCTGCTCCCCCATCAGATATTCCGGGCCGCTAGAGCTCCCGCACAAACACAAACACAGGATGCGCCTGGCTGGCTTGTCGGCTTTTTCCAGCCCGACCCGAGGAAAATCAGGGGAAGTTATTAAGCAAACCCCATGGCCCCGACGAAACAATGGGAGGTGCTAAGTTTAGCTGTGAACCCAGGCGGGGGGCAGGTTTCACCGACTGGGGGTGTTTGTCCAAGGTGGGAAACGCAGAGAGAGAGAACAATGCCCGGCCTGGGGTCTGGTTCAGGCCGTCTCACTGTTCAGGTACCAGGACGCCCAAGTGAGGTGGGGGCGGCCCCAAGGGGTGAGGACAGGTGGACAAACTCTCCCCTCTGCTGCGCATCCCCCACATCTCTGCACCCACCCCCTGGGAGGACACAGCCGGAGTGGGGGATGGGAGTGCCTGCAGGCGGGCTGTGTGGCCACAACCTGGCTTGGGGATTCACATTCCCAGACCCCTGACCCTGGTCTTCCCTCATAAATGTCCTGGGTCTGTCACCTTATGTTCTAAATTCTTGGACCCACCGTCTCCAAGCTGTTGCCCACGGCCTTGCGGGCTCACTGCCCCTCCTAGAGCCTGAACCGTAGGTGGGTGAGTGCCCTCATGCTCTGGGGTCTTTGGCCACCTCTGAGAGACCCACGGGGCTGCCCTGCAGAGCACCACTCTCCTTCCTCACTTGTCTTGGACCTTGTCATCCTTCCGGGCTCATGGGGACCCATGGTGGCAATCCCCTGGCCGTCTGACAGACAGGGGAGCTGTGGCACACCTTGGGTGTGGGAGCCTGCCCCCTGCAGAGCCCTGTCTGTCTGGGCAGCCCGGCTGCAGGGCCCCGGACGGGCGTTCCGAGCCCTGCCCTCTTGCCTGGCCCCAGGATGGGGGGTCCTGAGCCCTGCCTGCCCACCTG
>NW_024412388.1:1876236-1925829 GCF_014898765.1 Herpailurus yagouaroundi | reverse complement strand
TGGCCCCAGGATGGGGGGTCCCGAGCCCTGCCTGCCCACCTGGCCCCAGGATGGGGGGTCCCGAGGCCCAGCAGCCCTGGGTCTTACCTGGGGGTGGAAGAGCAGAGGGGACGGCCGCAGGTACTTCTCCTTCAGGACTCCCACGGGGTCTGTCACCTTCCGCTTCTCTACCCTGCTGGACGGCAGGCAACACAGAGGGTTACGTACCCCACCGAGCCGCTGGGGCTGCACAGGGAGGGTGCCCATCTGCGCCCCCCCGCGGCTACTCTGTGCGCCTGACAGTGGGGGGTGTCGTGAAGCGGCCCACCTGCCCACCTGCACGGCCTCCAGGCTGCCACCTGCCTGAACGCTTGCTGTACCTCCCCCCTGCTCCCCACGCCCGGTTCCGCACCCCTGCAGGTCCACCAACCACCCAGCGGCTGTCCCGGGGGGTCCTCAGGGCCTCCCATGGCTGCCACGTGGGGTCTACCGAAAAGCTCACAATGGCTGCCGGAGAGGACAATTCTAGAATATTCCCCAGATGCTGGTGACAACCCATCATAGGACAAGCAGAGGAAGTGGCCAGAGCCTCAGTCCCCTCGGGGCGGGGAGGGGCTGGGTAGAGACTCACAGAGTGCCATCCGGGGAGACCTGCCACTTCTCTGCACACAGACAACGGCTGCTCTGAGCAAACCCCACCAGCCACTCCCGTTTTGTCCACACCAGGGCCTTGCTCTGCTGCACAGCCGGGAGCCGGCTGGACGCCGACCAGAGCAGGATGTACAGATGGCACAAGGAGAGGGGTGAGCCGCAGGGAGACAGCATGGCCACCCTGGGAGTGTCCCAGGGGCCACCGGGAACCGCGCAGGCCCGCCGGCCTGGCCCAGGAGGGAGAGGGCGCGGGAGGGGGCGTGGAGGGCCTCCCCCCGGAGAGGCGGTGTTGGTCGTGTGGGAAGCTGGCCTGGAGGGCGTCTCGCTCTGTGGGGCCTACCCGAGGCCCATTCAGAGCTGGACGGTGTCGGACTCGGCCGTCGAGCGAGATGCTGTGGGGTTGGCGGATCGTCCCTGAAGCCAGGGGACCCCAGGGAGGAGGCTGGGCAGTCGTGTCAGGCTGGTTCCTGAGCATCCAAGGCCAGCTGAGCCCGGCCGACCGCACTGTCACGTGCGCCCAGCCCGGGGGATGGAGGATTGTGGGTCACGTGTTCGGGGTGAACGGGACCCGGGGGCCGGCCCGTGGGGGACGGTGCAGGGTTTTGCTGGAGTCACCCAGGAGAGGAGGGGGGCCCTGGCCCCCAGCCCCAGGGCCCGGCCTGTTTGTGGGCAGTCGCAGCCGCCCTCCAAACACCGCACGTTTGTCCTGACGGGCTTGGTCGTGGCAGGGAGGGATGTGGAGCCAGCTTGCCCTAGGGCATTTTGCTGGTGTCTGTGCCCGAACCTGGGGCCCAGGCGGCCCCTCCCTCGGCTGATGGACCCCAGGGCTGACAGCCAGAGCCAGGGGTGTGCTGGGTCTCAGAGGAGCCCCGTTTGGACTTCCCCCTCTTGGTCTCTCCCAGCTTCCGGTAAAAGGCCTGTGGCCCTAAACCAGGTGAGAGGGGGCAGAGGGGCGCAGCGGGGGCCTGAAGAGAGGGCGGGGAGGCCGGGGACAGGGTGGGAAGAAGTTAACTGACAGCCCGCTGATTCCAGCCCTGTGGCCCGACGGGGAGGTCCCGTCTCTCAGCCTGCAATCACCCTGCCGTCCTCTGCACATCCCAGGGGCACTCAGGGCCGTGCCTACAGTCTGGGGAGCCTCACCAAACTGTCAGGCGCCCTCTAGGCCTTTCGCCGGGCACGTTTGGCCCAGAAAGCTAAGGAGACGCATTTGGCAGGTGGAGAGTCACCCCCTCCTCTGCAAGCGTCCGGTCAACTTTCTCAAACCGTCTGTGGATGGGGTGTTCTGCACCAAACACTTAAAGGGGCATTTTCCACGTTTCCTGTGGTGACGATGTCAGTCCTTGGCCGCACACACAGGCGGCCGGGGCCACGGGTGCTGAGTGCAGAGGGTGGGAGGCTGGGCCAGCCCGGGCTCGTGCTCTGACGCACCTTCAGCAGACGCACCCATGCGCACCTTCAGCAGATGTGGGCTCCTCACTCGCACACCGTCTCCAGGCCACAGTGGCCCCTTGGGGAACTCTGGTGCTCCCTGAACACCAGGTGTACATGCACATGTGTGTGTGCGCACGGGCTTGTCACACACGGGCACCGGCGGTATCGGCCTCAGCAGCCTGAGCCCCACAGCTGTGCCTGGCACCTGCTTCCTGGACCCCCCGGCCCCCCTCCCAGGCCGCCCTCTCCTCGAGGCTCGGCCTGCCCAGCACCCGCCCGCAGGACACCGTGTGGTGGCGGCGGGACCCCTCCCACCTAACAAGCCCACCTGATCGGAGCCTGCCCAGAATTTGGGGAGGGGATCAAAGCCCTCACTGGGAGGGCTATCAGAGAGGTGGATGCTTGTGTTTTGCGGACCCTCAAGCTGCTCCTTCCCCCTCCTCCTCCCCCTCCCCCCGCTCCCAGGGACCAGCGGCTCCTTCTCTGCTTTCTCCTGGGCCACCAGGAACCCCAGCTGTGGCTCCGGGGCGGGGTAGGAGCCACGAGGGCGGCCTCGGGACCGGGGCTGGGAGCGGAGGAAAGAGCAAGGGTCTGAGTTTTGCAGGAGGCACAGCTGGTCCAGAGAAGGCGGCTGGAGACACAGCGGGGCCGGGTGGGGTCCGAGGGGAGGCCGGGGATCCCAGCGGCTGTCCGCGAGAGGGAGCCCCGAGCGTCCGGGAGGCCCCGCCCAGACGCCCAGACGCCCAGCCGGGCGGTGGCGGCCCCTCTGGGAGAGCAGGTGAAGGCAGGGATGTTAATACCTGTAGATGGGGTCCATGAAAAAGGGCGATGGCTTGGCGTAGTGCAGGGAGGGCTGCTGGGGCTGTGCCGGGCACGCCTTGGGCAGCCCCTCCCCGGCCCCCAGCTTGCGCTCCCCGTAGACGTGGTTCTTGCGGGGCTCCCGCCCCCCTCCGTTCTGGCTGGCTCGGACGCGGCTACCGATGCTCAGGTCCAGTGGCTGCTCCTCCCCGGACGCTGGCGCCGGGGGCGCCTTGGGCGCGGCCAGCGCGGGCTTTGCCTCTTTTGGTTTGGTGGTGAGGTCGAAGGGGGACTCGGCGCTGGGGCCGCCCACCTTGAGGGCGTCCCGGGGCGACCTCGGCTCGGCCTTGACCAGCAAGTTGTGGGCGAGGGAGCGGTCCGCGAAGGGGCAGAGGGCCGGGGGGAAGTTGGGCAGGAACTGGAAGGGGAACACAGAGTGGTAGGGCAGCGAGCCCAGCTTCTTCTCCTGCATGCCCACGAAGCCGGGGCCAAAGTACTTCTCCGCGATGGAGGCGATGGCCTTGATGGAGTCGCCCGCGGCGCCCGAGGCGGCCAGCAGCTGCTCGTCGGGCGGCGGGAAAAAGGCGTGCTGGGAGTAGAAGACCGGCACCTCGCCCACGCTGTTCGGGGCACCCGGGGGCGCCGCGCCGCCCCCGCACTCGGGCTTGCCCTCGGCCGCCTTGCTCTTGTCCTTGGCCTTGTCCCGGTCGCTGTCCACGTCGCTGTCCAGGTCCGAGCCTGTGCCCGTGGTCGTGTCCAGGTCCGTCCCGGTCGTGGTGTTGACGTCCTCGAAGTCGCTGCCGTCGGACAGGTCGCTGCCCCGCGTCTTGAGCTTCTCGGCGTATGAGTCCTCCAGGCGGCGCTCGAACTTGTCCTCAGGCCCCGTGGCGGCCGTGGCGCCCTGGCCGCTGTTGCCCACGGCGGAGACGAGGGGCAGGGCCGGGTTCCCCAGGGGGCTGGGGAGCTTGGCGTCCTGGGTGTGGTTCAGGGGGCTCTTGAGCAGCGGCGTGGGAGGTAGCAGGGGCGGCCGGGGGTACAGGGACGGGGGGAAGATGCCCGGGAAGCCCGGGGCCAGCGCGGGGAACGGGGGGGCCGCCGCGGAGAAGGGCAGGCCGCCCGGGTGCGGCCGGGACGGGAAGTACTCGTTGAAGCCCAGGCCGGCGTGGTTGAGGTTGGGGGGCGGCTTCGCCTTGTCCATCATGGGGCTGGGGGTGAGGGGCAGGCCCGGGGCGAAGATGCCGCCCGGCGGGTAATGGTTCTTGCCCTCGCAGAACCGCCGGTGCTTGTTGAGGGAGGAGGTAGTGCTGAACATCTGCCCGCAGTCCTTGCACTTGATCTGCGTGCGGCAGTCGGCGTGCATCCGCTTGTGGCGGCACAGGTTGGAGAACTGCGTGTAGGATTTGTGGCAGACCTCACCTAAAACATCAGCACAAAGCAAAGACAAACGATATGAAATTACGGGGAAACCCTGCGGTGGAGGGGGCGGGGCCCCGCGATCGGGAGCAGACTGCTTGTGTGCGCGAGCACACGTGTGTGCGCGCGTGTGCACGCACGTGTGTCTGCACGAGTGCGTGTACCTGTGGGCACGTGTGCACGTGCGTCCATGAGTGCATGTATCTGTGGGCCTGTGTGCATGAGCATCCGTGAGTGTGCACACACGTGTGTCTGCGTGTTTGCACGAGTGTGTATCTGTGGGCACGTGTGTCAATGAGTGTGCACGCGCGTGTCTGCGTGTGTGCTTGCTTGAGTGAGTGTATCTGTGGGCACATGTGCACGAGCGTCCATGAATGTGCACGTGCGTGTCTGCACGAGTGCGTGTATCTGTGGCCACGTGTGTCAATGAGTGTGCACACGCGTGTCTGCATGTGTGCACGAGTGCGTGTATCTGTGGGTACGAGAGTCCATGGGTGCATGCGCGTCTGCGTGCGTGTTTGCACGAGTGTGTGTCTCTGTGGGCATGTGCACAAGTGTCCACGAGTGTGCACACACGTGTGTCTGCATGTGTGTTTGCACAAGTGTGTGTATCTGTGGGCACGAGCGTCCATGAGTGTGCACGCACGTGTCTGCATGTGTGTTTGCACAAGTGTATCTGTGTGCACGAACACCCATGAGTGTGCACACACGTGTGTCTGCATGCGTGTTTGCACGAGTGCGTGTACCTGTGGGCACGTGTGCACGAGCGTCCATGAGTGTGCACGCGCGTGTCTGTGCGTGTGTTTGCACGAGTGCATGTATCTGTGGGCACTGTGTCAATGAGTGTGCACACGCGTGTGTCTGCATGTTTGCATGAGTGCGTGTCTCTGTGGGCATGTGCACAAGTGTCCATGAGTGTGCACGGACGTGTGTCTGCATGTGTGTTTGCACAAGTGTGTATCTGTGTGCACGAACACCCATGAGTGTGCACACGTGTGTCTGCATGCGTGTTTGCACGAGTGCGTGTATCTGTGCACATGTGTGTGCACGAGTGTGTGCGTGTGCCTGCATGTGTGTGCCTGCATGTATGCACACGTATGTAAGCGTGTGTGGGCACCCTACCCTGGGGGCTGACCTGTGGTGACCGGCACACACTGGTGAGACCTGCCTGCACCTTCCCACTCGGTCAGGTCTCAGGCGCCTGCCTCAACCTTCCCGTTAGAAAGTGGGGTACATGTGCTGTTTGTGCACATGAGTGTTTGTGATGTGGGGGCCAAGGTCTCCTGAAATCCCTGCCGGGGGCTAAACCCCGGTGTGCAGCCACCCAGGCACCTGTTTCAGTCCCCCCCGGGCCCCAGGGTTCCCACCTGCACCCTGTCTACCTCAGTGACACTGTCCCCGCCACTAAGAGGAAACCCCACTTGCCAGATTAACTCTCTTGCTCTCCGTCTGGGGAGAGGGGCCTCGGGGGGACCAGCCCACTCGGGGGATGCTTAGGGGGTCTGGGCGTGGGAGCACGGCCCCTGGTTGTGTGTAGTGACCGTCCGGGGATGGCTGGAAGGTGGGCACGGGAGGGAAGCCCAAGCCAGGCCGCGTGGAGACGGGCTGGTTCCGAGTTCGAGAGAGCGAGAGGTTGGGGTGAAGAAGCACCAGGCTCAGGCTGGGGGACACCGGCCTCTGTTCTCGGCAGGAGGGGGCGCTGCTGGCCAGAGCCGAACACCAGGACCCCCGGGCCCAGGCGACCCCGTCTCCCCATTTCCCCGATGGCTTGTGGGTCGAGTGTCGTCACGGAATCACCAGCTTTGCTTCCTTTCTTTACTTGTTTTTCTAGCCAGAAAGGGAGGCGCGCACGTGCACACGTGTCTCTCTCTGCAGGACGATTTGCTCCCTAAACGCAGCCCCAGTGGAAACAGTGATTCCAGCCTGTCTCTTGTTCACACAAATCCTCGGCCGCCTGGTGTCCTGCTCCTGCCGCGGGGGCTCTGGCCCCGGATTATCGCGTGCTTTCATCGCAGTATCTATTTATATTAAAGGCCCTGCCTTCCTGGCCGTCGGCGTGGCGGGACGTGTTCTAGGCTGAGGGGGGAAGAGCGCGGCCTTGTTGGATCAAATCTGCCCTTTTTGGGAGGCGGCTGATACAGAGGAGACGGTCTATAAATACACTCGGGTCGCCCACCCGGCCTCGGAGGAGCAAGGCCGGTCCTCAGCTCGGGCTGCCCTTGCTGGCTGAACGAGTGACGTGTCACTGTGTCCCGGCCCGGCTCGCCGGTGCCTCGTCACTGGCTGCTACGAACCCCAGATTGGGAACCGGCGTCGCGCACGACCCCCCCCACCCCCGCCGGGGCAGCTCCCGGCAGGGCCTCAGGGCCGGCCCCGCGCCCGGTCGTGGGGAGTCCGGGCCCCTTGGCTCCCACCGCTCTGCTCGCAGGGTGGAGGGTGTGGCAGGGACGCTGGGGCTACCGAGGACCCTCCTGGGGGCCCGAGATCCTCACGGGGCGGCCGGACCCGCACGCTGGCAGCTGGCTCAGAGCCGGTGCGGCCCGCGGTGGACGTGAGTGGGGCCCCCCGGCCCTGCCGGGGTGCAGAGTGGCCCTGGCCACCGCGTGTCTTTTGCTCACAGGGTGTGTGCGCAGATGCGCTCCCACGCGACACTCACTCTAGGGAGGGGCCCCTTCCGGAAAGTGCCCACGGGAGGCTGACCACCTGCGTGCCCGACACCGCCCTCCCAAACAGCCAGCACACGCTCCGCTCCGCGGGGCAGGAGGCACCCTGAGAGGCCACGCCGCCTCGGCCTGCGTGGTCAGCGGGGAAAGGGCTTGGGGGCGTCTGGGCAGATCCCACAGTTGCCGTGTGCATCCACGCAGGGGGTGCCCGGCAGGTGGACGCCGTCTGGGCACGCCCGTGACCGCGCTGCCGTGAGCCCGCACCCCTCCAAGCAGCCCGTCCTTCCTGACCGGCGCGCGCTGTCTGCGCCCCTCCTCGCTCGTTTGCGGGTTCGCCTTTCCAAGCGCAACACGGCCTTTACCACGGGCCGAAGGAGGCTCCGCCGGGGTTTGGAGGACGTGCAAAGCCACACTTACGTGCCATTTCCCAAGCGTGTGCCACCCTATCTGAGGCACCTGTGTGTGCAGGCAAGCCGGTCGCGGGAGCTGCGGCCCCGGGGGCCCGGCCAGGCTGCCCCACACCCTGCCCACCCACACGGGGAGTCTGTGCAGGCGGTGCGAACGGCGGTAGAGACCTACGGTCCCTGGAGCTTCTGTCACTAAATATGCTCCAGGGAGACTTCGCCGAGATCTCCGCGTGCCCGGAAAGGCGGTAGCTTTTGAACCTCTGCACGACTTCCTGCTCTTAAGCTCATTTAGAAACTCCGAGCTGCTATTCGATGCCCCACGGTGGGACTCCCTGGGACCCTCATCCACAGAATGCAGGACACACACCTGCAGTCACCAAGTCCCAGCCCCTGGCTCCCACTCACACCCGCTCGCCTCTTCCTGACCCCTCCCAGGGGGAACCACTGGTGCACCCCAGGGCGCACAGGTCTCCATCCAGGACCTGCAGGTGACTGGGGGGCTGAGCGGCCGAGGAAGGCTGGTGTCTGGGTCATCTCTAGCAGGGCAGCTGGAAGCTTGGGCTGGGGACAGCAGCAGGAGGAGGGCACAGCCCCAGCCACCCGACAAAGGCCTGACCGGCCGGTCAGCCCTGGGTGTCCCACACCAGAACAGCATCGCTGAGGCGTCCCCCGGCCCCCAGTCCTCAAGCTCCCAGAGTTCCTCTTCCTCACACCGGTGTTGTGGGGTCTGAGAGGCTCCCCCCCCCCCCCCCCCCCCCAGCCCAGGGTCAAGGGCCAGGCCTGGGCTAGAATCCAGGCTCTGCAGCGTGGCCCTGAGCACCTGCTCCCCTAATGTCTGCAAGCCTCAGTTTCCTTCTCTGCCACTAGGAGACAGTGTGGCCCTGAAGGGTGCTATGAGATCGTGTGTGTGAAATGCTGACCCCATGCAATCCCATGGGGATGATGAGTCCAGGCAATTCTGGTGATAACTCTGCACAGGTCACGTGGGTGACGACTGCACAGTCCGTGTGGGTGATGACTGCACAGTACGTGTGGATGGTTGCTGAGTGCAATTTGTGTGATTGGTGACAGTGCAAATCACTTGACGTGATGGCCGAGCACAATCTCGTGTGAATAACTCAGCACGTTGCCAGGTGGAGAGGAATCTTCCGTGGCTTCCGAACTCCTTGAGAATAAGGGTGGTGACCCTACGCTGGCTCACAAAGTCCCCACGACCTGGCCCTTGGGACCCGTGGCCCCTCTCCTCTTAGTCCCCCTCACTTACTCCCCCCCACACGCCAGCCTCAAGGCCTCTGTGCTCCCAGTTCCCGTCCCAAGCACCTCCGTCCCCCGCAGGGGCCCCCTCACACCCGCCCGTCCGCCAGGCGTCCACCAGAAAGCCTCTCGTTTGACAAGCCATCCTGGCCCCCCTGCACTCACAGGACCAGCATCCGCCTGGGCCACCCTGGACACTCGGAGAGCCTCCTAAGCCTGCGTCCCGTCTGGGCTGATAGGCCGGACGCACGTGCCCTCATCGTTCATCTGGTCCAGCCTCTATCTCCTCCACGGCGCGTAAGCTCCGTGAGGACAGGGGCACTTACGGCCGCCACCTGCTGTCCCGACAGTGCTGGGGACCCAGGCCGGGCTCCCTAAAGGCCGTTGTGGGGATGAGCAGAACTCGGTGAGCGTCACCGGCATTTTCACGCCTCTCAGAGCTCTGGCCGGGGTGTGAGTGAGGACGAGAGTAGGGAGAGCGGGGCGGCTGGGCTGGGGGACCACTTACATATGAAAGGTTTGACGGTGCTGTGGATGTGCTTGTGCTGCTTGAGGCCCGAGGACGTGGCGAATGTCTTCCCGCAGTCGGGGCAGGCGTGGGCCCGGGCGCCCACGTGCTGGGAGCGGATGTGCCGCTGGAGGTTGCTGGGGTCTGTGAACACCTGGGGGGGACAGACACCTTTGCTCGCTCCCCTGTGGGCCCAGTTCTGGCCGCCGGGTCGGGGGACGGGGGGCGGGTCTCACCGCTGCTCTGCCCCCTGCGCCGAGCCTGGCCGGGAGGGGTCTCTGCTGTCGCGGTGACCCGCTGGACGGCCTGGGGTGAGCTGCCCGTGTCCGCCAGACTGTCCCCTCAGCGGTAATGCCTGGGGGAGCGGTGGCCGGGGTGGGGGGGGGGAGGATGCTCCGGGCACGCGCTCGGAAAGCGTGGCCGACCCGAAGCGCTCTGACGACGCCCTGGCAGGTGGGGGGCAGGAGCCCGCCCTAGAGAGCGCGGGGTCGGGTCTCCCTGCGCCCCCTCCCGCTGCCCTTCCTCCGTAAACCGAGAGCCCCAGAGGGCTTCCGGTCTTATTTGCACCCTCCGTCCGCACGCGTGTGGGGGGCATGGGCGGGGGCGGCGGGCGCGTTACCTTCACACAGTTTTCACATTCGAAGCGCTTGCCGCTGTCGTGGGACATCTGGTGGCGAATGAGGTTGGACTTCCAGTTGAAGGCCTTGGGACACTGGTCACACTTGTACTCCCGCTCCTCCGTGTGCACGACCATGTGCTGCTCCAGGCTGCACGCGGACAGGGGGCTGGGGTCACCGGGGGGGCCTGCCCGCCGCCCCGCCCGGCCGCGGCCCCTCCCGTCCCCACCGCCCCCTGCCCAGAGACGGGAGTGAGTCCCGGCGGGCAGCGCGTCTGCCCGCCTCCTCTCTGGACGGGCCAGCAGGACGGAGGGCAGAGACGGCCCTCCCCCATCCCACGGGGAGGAAGCGCTGCCCGGACAGAGCTCAGGCCCTCGTGCAAACGTCTCCTCCAGGCGGCCGGCGGCAGGGCGGGACCCCGGCTCACAGCTCCTCGAGGCCCCTCGGGGTAACCTTAACCTTGAGGCTGACCTCAGACAAGGGGCGCAGAAGCCGCCAGCACCGCCGAGAGCCCCGGAGTGGGGGCGAGGCCCGGGAGACCCAAGGCCACGCCCGGCCTACCCGCCTGGCACACACCGAGGGGGCGGGACGGGGGTGAGCGGGTGGGTCCCCGAAGGTGGGGAGGACACAGCCGCCGGGAAGGGGCAACTGTGCCTGGATGCAGGAGCCACTCCTCACCCCTCCTCTCGGGGGGTGGGGGGGGGACGTCCTGGCTCGCCTCCTGTCCCAGGTGTGACCGTTAATCTCCGTGAGCAGAGCAGTAATACATCACGGCCCGTTAATTATGGGGCCCAGCCATCCATTTACATCAGAAACGCTTGGTTCTCGAGCGCTGGCAGATTGTATCTTTTTCCCTGTTGTTAATTGTGATTTATGTGTTTATGTAAAGAAAACACGGACCCTCTTGAGCAGCGCTTACCGCCCAGGGTCTCAGTTGGGATTTGCCCAAACGCTCATTTTCTTAGTCATCTGTTCAGGGTGGAGGGTTTCCCATCCCCGGGGAGCCCACGGTGGGATTGGCGTTCGGTTCCCAGCGACACCACCGCCAGTCAGTGACCCGACGGGGCTTTGCTCTGACCGTGCAGAGCTGTCCTGGGGAGATTCTCAAAGGTCGGAGGAGGGGCCTACCTCGGACGAGTCGTCATGCTTCTCGCAGGAGCACTGGGACCGCATGCCCCTGACGCTGTCCCCACAAAGCCCAGAGGCTCATCTTTCCCGGGGGGGCTCTCAGGGGTCCTCGGGGCCCCCACTTCCCAGGGGGAGGGCCAGCTCCTGCCTGCTCTAGGCTGACCACGTCCGGCCATCACATGGCGGGCCTGGTGTACCGTGCCCACGCCTGTGAAACCTCCCAGGACAGGTGGGTTCCATCCCTGAAGCAGAGGCCGGTGCCCGGGGTGGGGGATGAGGGACCCCCGGGCGGCCTTGAGCCGCCAGCTCCCGCCCACCGTGTGAGGAGTGGTCTGTGTGTGCAGAGGGTCCGGGGCATCGCACGGACCCCGGGACAGCAGGGTGTTGCCATCCTGCCGTCCTGGTCTTAGGCCTTGCTACGGGAGTGGCCTTGGGACTTGAGCCCTGCACGTCTCAGGGTCTGGCCTGCATTTCTCGCCTTCCCCGTGGTCTATCTCCAAGGCTCAGCCCTGACTGCAGAATGGCAGGGCCAGAAATATCTCTACCGACCACGCGGATCTTCCGGGGGTGGGGGGCACCGGCCAGGGGTCAGAGCCGGGAGCACCTGTGGCCTGCAGCCACCAGCTCATGGGCCACGCTGTGTGTAGTGACAGATGAGTGGGCAGGGAGGGGTACCTGCCCCGAGGTGAGTCACACTGGAGGGGACGCTGGTCTCTCCCTGTCCCTAAGGCTCTCTCGGCTCGTCGGTGTGGACAGGGCTGAGGGCCGAGGTCCCAGCTGTGGTCCCAGGGTCAGCCGGCTCTGCTGACCAGCTTGGGGGGCCTGGGGGGCAGTGAGGGGGTGCGGAGCGGGGAGGACAAGGGGGGTGCGGGGGGAGGGGAAGAGGCCTGGGGGGATGGGGGGCAGCCGCACCTGTACTTGTTGGGGAACATCCGTTCGCAGTCCTTACACTCGTGGGCCTGCTCGCCGCCCCCACCGCCGAGCCCCTCCGGCTTGAGCTCCTCGCCCAGGCCCTCGTAGAGCGTGGCCCCCACGGAGCCGCACGCGTACTTCTTGTGGCGCCGCAGGTCCAGCTTGGACTGGAAGAGCTCGTCACAGGCGTCGCAGCGGAACGTGGGCTCCCCTGCTAGGGACAGAGGGTGGGAGGTCCGTGGGGAGCGCGAGACGGGGCCCAGGCTCCGGGCCCGAGAGGGGGTGTTGGGGGCGGGGGCGGCGGGCCCCGCTTCCCACACCGGCCGCTCCCGCTCCCGCTTCCTTTCTGCCCTCATCCCGGGCCGGGTGCGGCCGCCCCGGGGACCTGGGGACCGAGGGGACCCTGTGTCCGCACCATCAGAAATGCCGAGAAACACCGGGCCCCACCCCCGCGTGGCAGGAGGCCACGCCGGGCTCCAGAAGGCCCTGCGCTTGGGAGCAGAGAAGGAAGCTGGCCAAGTGGTTTGTTTATGAATCAGGGGAAAAAAGAAGACAGAGCTCTAATGCATATCGTAAATTACTGTCGTCAAGGTCAAACAAATTAAAAGGGGGGCAGCTATTATTAAGTTTACGAGGCGGCATCCTGACCACCGTGCCAAGCCAAACAACCCGCTCAAAGCCGTAAATTTCCCGGCGGAGACGTCCTCTGGGCCCATCCCCGAGCCCCCACCCGGGCCATGGCTTGCGAGTGGCTTCTCCCCAGCGCCGTGTCCCCTCCCTGCCCGAGGACGGGACGGAACGCTTGCGCTGAAAGCTGGGACCCAAGTCGGAAAGCGTGCCTGCATGTGCGTTGAGCGGATGTGTGCATGCTCGTGTGCTTGTGCACGGGTGTGTGGCTGTGAGTGTGCGTGTGCACGAACGTGTGTAACTGAACACATCTGCATCCTTGTCTGTGCACCTCTGTGTGAACGTGTAGAGATATTTGTGCATCCACACTTGTTTGTGTTGGTGTGCGTGCGTACTCGTGTGCGTGCGCCAGAGCGCGCAGGTGCTTCCATGTGCGGCTACACGTGTGGAAATGTGTGTGCTGGCACATGTTCACACACGAGTGCGCCTGGGCGTTAGGGCACCTGTGCACGTATGTGTGGGCGTTAACGTGCACGCTTGCTCTGCACGTGCAAATGTCTGTTTCTGTGCACACATTTGTGCACACGGTTGGCATGTGTTGTGCATGTTAAGAGTGAGTGCATGTGCACATATGTACATGTGAGTGCACACGTGTGTGAATGTTTGGTTGTGTGCAGTTGTGCGTGTGCTATGTGGCTGTATTTCTGTGCGTGGCTTCGTGTGTGTTTGTGTGAACGTGTGTGGGTCAACAGGTTATATGTGTGCAAGAGTGAGCCTCTGTGTGTGCCTGTGACCGTGTGTTGGAGTGTGGACATGTGTGCCTGTGCTTCTGTGTGTGTGTGTGTGTGTGTGTGTGTGTGTGTGTACAAGCTTGTGCAGAGCTTAGCCTTAATAAGCTGACCCAAATGGCCTGCCCCCGAGGGGCGTGGAAGTCAAGGACGCAGGGAGGTGGGGGCACAGGCACGCCCCCTCCCATGTCAGAGAGACCACCGGAAACATCTCAGAGTGCTGAGGACAGGGAGGGGGTGCTCTGCAGCCCGGACAGGGGGTCAGGAGAGAGGGCGGGCCACCTGTTCCCGACCAGAAGCTTCCCTGAGACTAACGTTGGAGGCACCGTTCCCGGTGTGTGGTCACACCTGGCATCCCCACTGGTGGCACCTGGAGGCCCCCACTCCCCGACACCCAAGGGGCAGGCTCCGTGGGAGCTGGATCCGAGATGCTCCGGGGTCTTGGACGACCCCCTCAGGTGCACAAATGTGACTTCTGTCCACATCTTTGCGTGGAGGCAGACATCTGGGTGACGGGGCGGGGTGGGGGTGCTGCCGAGAGGGGCCCTGCGGACAGGCCGGGCGGGCTCCAGTGCTGGTCTGACGCACCGTCCGGGCCTGCCGGCCTGCCCATCGACCGGAGCGGGCTGTCGAGAAAGTGTTCGTTTGGAGGAATTCAACACAGATGGGGACAAGCAGCTCTCGCTTGTCTGGGTCGGGGAGTCGAGTTACAGCACCCAGCCCTGCTCCGGGCGAGAGCCTGGCGGGGCCCCCCGTGTGGGCCTCTGAGGCCGCGAAGGCTCTGCCCCATACACCTCCCCGAAGGGCCGCAGACGCACGGCGAGCTGCGAAACGGACCAGGAGGAGGCAAGGCCAGCCGGTCCACACCAACCGCAGACCGGGGGCTGGAGGAGGCAGGGCGGGTGGCCGCCCCAGTGACCCTTCAGTGTGTCTGCAAACACAAAGACCAGGGCAGGCTCCCGTTCCTGCGAGGGGCAGACCAAGGGGCGGGAGGATAGGGACAGCGGGGCCCGGGGCCGCCCGGGGCACCAAGTCAGAGAAGGCGCAGGCACAAAACCCACGCGGGCACTGGGCGGGCCCCCTGGGTGCCAGGGTGGAGTCCGGGGAGGGGGAGGGGCGCAGGGAGGGTGCACATCACCGCGCCATCATCCCCGCTAGTCTCCAAAGCATCGCCTTTGCGGGAGAACCGGAGCGTCCGCGGGAAGGGCCGTGGACGGCGATGGGGACCCTGGAGGTCTGGGAGCCCCCACGCAGCAGGCGCTGCCATAGGAATTTCCCGGTGTTCGCGGGTCTAAGGCCCGTGCCAATCCACGCGCTGCCGGGGGGAGAATATTCTTACCCCCGATTTATAACTGGGAAACGGAGGCCGGGACAGACGGAATGGCCGGCCCAGGGCGCCCGGGGAGGAGGGGGCAGAGCCGTGTAACTGGAGCCTCGGCACCGGGCGGGGCCCTGGAGGCAGGGTGGCGGAGTCCCGCCGTGTGCGGCCCGGGGAGAGCACCGGACGGGCCGCGAGAGCTGGGCTCGCCCTGGCGTCTCCTGCAGGCCCGCCTCGACTGAACACATGTGGCTTTCCTCTACATCTGAGGACCGAGAGCCCCATTTCACAATGGGGCCGGATGCACGGACCCCACAGAAACGGCCCCTGTGGGTTTGTTCTGACTTCCTGGGGCCCTCCCACCGCCACCGGCGCCATGAGTAAGTTAGAAACGCCAGTCTATAGTTTGTTCTTTCTGGACCCAACTGGGAACAGTCCCAGAAGTTTGAAATTTGACAACAAATACGAGAAGAAAGGCCGACCCCACCCGCCCATAGCATCAACCAACCCATTCTCTCAGCGTTGATCTGGAATTTGGATTTAAAATGAAAATCCTGCCTGATTCTCACTCTGACGGCGTTTGAGGACCTCCTAGAGGCCACGGAACTGACTGGAGATACATGTCGCCCTCCTTCCCTGCCCCTCATCCCTCCACGGACCCACGTTTGCCCTGGTTGAAGGACAGAGACGGACACCGGACATGTCTAAGCCTCAGTCCCCCACGCCCCGTGCCGTGGCGTGGACAGGTGTCCCAGCATCTCCCACGCAGGTAAGGCGGGCGTTGAGTGCACACGTCCGGGGCACGCTGCACGGGCCACAAAGGATGCATGCAGCCATGTGGGTCCCAGGGCCCGGCGCAAATAACCCCACGTGAAAAAACACCAAAAGGATAGGTTATATTCTGGTTATATTGTGTTACGTTGTATTCTATCATGTTGTTATGTCATATTATACTACACTTATATCATATCATATAATGTTACGTTACATTGTATCGTATTCCTCATCTGCTTTATATACAAGTCACTGCATCCTTGTGACTTCTTTGGAAGGCGGAGCGAAGTTAACGATTTTAAGCCTTTCTCGAAAGAAAAGCATACTGGAATGGAAATGATTTTCCTTATTTTCTCCCAAGATCAAGAAGCTTTCCCGCAAGGGAAATCTTTCCCCTCCGTGCTGAAAGAATAAGCAGAAAATAAAAAGTCGCCTCAACTATTGAATGAACCTGAACGTGGCGTCCCTGTGCCCTGAGTCCCTTGCAGGGAGACCGGAACTGCGTTTCTTTTCCAAAGCCGCGGCTTTCAAAGAGCATTTCCAGGCCGGGATCCACCAGAACGGCGCCCTCGGCCCCCAGTGGGCCGGCACCCAGGGGCCCCCGTGTCTGCCGCAATACCTGAACGCTGTCCCCGCCCAAGGCCCCTGCCCGCAACAGCAGCACGAAAAATTGTGAGTCAGCTCCGAATCTGGCGGAGGCTCCGTGTGCTACCCAAACCACACCGGGCCCGGGCCACGGCAGCCCGTGCTGTGCGTGTCACATCCACACCCCGCCTGTCTGTGTGAAGTCCCGTCCGCAACTTCACAAGGCAGGAATGTGACAGAAAAATAAATCGGTGCCTAATGGCTTCCGAGAGCCGAGGGGGACACAATTATGCGGTATCTGCATGGCAGTGGACCAGACCGGAGGCTCAAAAGTGCTGGAGAACCCACTCCAAATTCCTGCCGTGATAAGGGGCCTCTGCGTTTAGCTGGGGCCGGGAGAAAAGATTTTTATGATAATTATCTTAGCGAGGAACGATTTTGCATTTTCTTTCTGTGCGATTCTGAGTTTAGCTGGGGAGGGGGCGGCCGTTGGGGGGCTGGGGGATGACTGTGACAGCAGAGAGTATGAAAAGTCAGATATTTGATGCTAGACCATTATGTGTGGAAAGCAATTAGCCCACAGATGTTTGATGAATTATTAGGGAGATGTGGACCCGGCTTATTTTAAGATCGGGGGGCCCGCTGGGGGCGGACGGGCGGGGGGGGGGGAAAGCAATCCAGGTTTTTAAAACCTTTTGGAAGAAAGAAGTTTCATTATACAAACGACATTCCCTGGCCGGGTGCTCCCCGAAGGGGAGTGGGTTTATCTTCCCGAGCTCTCGTGTGCTACCTGAGACCCGTAGGTCTTTTCAACGATTATTTTAAGGAAAATGAGCCCATCCCCTCGCTACCCAGACCTCGGCCGTTAATTTTTCTTTTCTTGACGGCCTAATTAAAACCAAACTTGAGAGGCGCGCGCAGATAGGATCCGGCTCCGTGACGACTTGGGAGCGGCGGCTCAGGGACATGGGCCGCGGGGAGGAAGGACGCAGCCGCCGGGCCAGGCTCGGGGATCGAAAGGGTAAATTAAGGCAGAGATCTCCGTGTTTGCTCCCGGCCCCGGCCCATGCCACTCCCTGTCGTGGCATTATTAGAGGAACCTGCGGTAAGTGGTGTTAATCATTAAGCCTCTGTGCCTTTGGAGGGGAGGGAAGGAAAGACAGGAAGGGGAAAAGGCGGCCTCCTGCCTGCTCCGGCGTGAGCTGAGCGGAATCACCAGCCCCGGCTAGAAGGGGAGGTGGCTTTTCTGCTCCCTTGTGGGGTCTCAAAGGGAAGACGCCGCGAGCTCAGCGGCGGCACTCAGGGAGTTAACCACCGGCCCTCCGCTGCCAGTGCAGGGTCCCTCGTTCCTCGGAGGGACCCGAACGCTGTTCCAGAGTCCCCAGGTGAACGGCATGTTGCTTCGCAGTGGGGACGAAGGAGGAGAAGGCCGCGTTCCGGAAACGCCAGCCTGCTTGCGGCTGGAATTTTCGAACACCCTCTGAGATGTAGGTGTGTGTGTGTGTGAAGGAGGAAGGGTGGGAAGCGTGCCCGGGGGACGAGCACCGAGTGACGAGTCGGGAGCAAAGGACAGGAGGGCGGCTCTCCACACGCGGTTCCGGGGGCTCAGCTGCCGTCCAAGTGCCCCTGTGGCAACGCCCCAACCCGAAATGTCCCCTCTCACGACATCAGTTTCCCCTTAACTTTTCTCTCGGACTCTGCTGTCAACGATAGACCAGGCACCGCTTTCAGAGACCTACACGCCGGCACTACCCTCTCTGAAGTGACCCTGAAACGTCTCCCACGGCACGGAGCTCTGCAGGGTGGAGGTTTCCAAGCCACACAACCATGCTGCTAATAATACAGCATTTAAAAAAAAAAAAAAAAAAAACAAAAACCAAAAAGTCCCCCGGGACACTTCCACGACAAAGATATAATGCCACACGATACCCATTGGCTCCTATGGCCCGAAGTCCTGGCGGGAATTCGGCGTGTGGCTCATATAACCCACGGTGGGGAGAGTGCGACGCTTCAGTGGAGAGCTTGTTAGGAGGGGGCCGGTCCCGCCGGCCCGGGGTCTGAGTGGCGGGCCCCGGCATGTGGCAGGAGTGACGGGCGGCCTCAGGAGGGGGGGCTTACCATCCAGACCGGGGGGCACCGGGCCCAGGGAGTACGCGCCTTCCTTCACGTGCACCAGCAGCTCTTCCCCAGGCTCGATGTCCTTGATGACTTTATAATAAATCTAGGCGGAAAGGCAGAGAGAAGGGGTGAGTGTTGCCGTCCCGGCTGCCGAGAGAGCCACGCTGCGTGCACACAGGCGACGCCCGCGGGCCACTCGACCTGCCCACTAATTGCCGCTGAGAGTCTCCCTCCTGGAACTTTGCAGAATATGCTCACAAGGGCTAGAGCCCCGTGTAGTTTGTTCCGTCCCGTTGTTGGAGGTCGGTAAAGGGGACGGAGGACACCGTGCCCAGGCGGGGGGGTCCCAGCGGCAGGCACCAGGGAGGCTGGCGCTTCTCACGGGCAGCGGGGCCTGGCTTGGGTCTCAGGCTCCTTTTCTCAAAGTGTACGCGAGATGCCCTTTGCCGGTGGGGGCCTGGAGGGGGTCGAGGGCCAGTCTGGACATTCTCAAAGTGGCCGTGAACTCCGACAGAGGCTCTGTGGGCCAGGACGGCAGGCCGTGAGTCTCCCGTGAGCGTGGACACCGTCCGTGGGGACGGTGGAGGGACACACGTGCCTGCGGCTAGCTTGGTGACCGGCACCCGGCAGCCCTGGGGACCCAGATGGGGGCACCTTGAGCGCGGGGAGGGGTGCGTGGGGCCTGGGGGAGGGGCGGAGATCGAAGCCTGGAGCAGTGGGCTCAGGTCTAGGGGAGGAGAACGTGGGAAGTGTAGCCTCAGTACTCGGAGCGCCTCGGCCGGTGCCGCTGCATGTCCTGAGAAAGGGCCGTCTGCTCTGGGGAATCCTAGGGCTCAGCAGGGCCACAGGGGCAGGGGCTGTTTGGGAGGGGACCCTGGAACCAGCTGCAAAGGCCGGGGTGACTGTGGGAGAGAACCGGGCTCTTCTGTGCCTGGGAGCCTCCCCACCCCTGGAGAGCAGCGACACGGGTCCTCTGCTGGGGGGGGGCGGTACCGACCCCTCACACGAGTGGGGCCGACACCAGGAAGGCTTGTATCCCAATTCCAGAAATGTCAGACAGCCAGGCCACTGCCCACCACCCCAGCACTTGGGTATTTGGGTCTCTATCCAGGCGACAGTAACCAAGGTCCTTCCAGAAGCCCGAAGGCCTGGCTGCAGGACTGGCTGGGAGACCAGAGAAAGACCTAGAAGATTCCATCTGCACCCAGAAAATTCGAGGGCTGAGGCTCCTCCAGGCCCTTCCCTCCCGGAGCTGTTCCGGCCCCGCCCTCACGGAGGACCTGGGCCTTAGGTACCAGGCCAGGTTTTCCAGCATGGGGGGGGGGGGGCGTCCCGGGGACACGGTTCGAGCTGGGCACACGGACTGCACGAGCCCTCAGCCTCCCCCCTCGCCTCCGGGCCCCAGGAAACATCTGGAAGCCTGAGCCATCCCCGTCACTTGTGGGACCCCTTTTCCCCTCCACAGGCCACATCCGTGCGGACTCCTTTACAAACCACCAGTCCTGACAACAGCAGGGAACCCCCCCCCCAGGACACACAGAGCCCCACGGTGTCCCCGGGGCCTGCCCGGATTGATTCCCAGGGCACCGCACGGCAGAAACACACATGGCCCGGGCGTGTCACGCAGCCCAAAGTTCCTCCCCACCCCCCACCCGCCCCCCACGCACCTTCATTTTATTTGGCAACTGCCGTCACACACGTCGCTGCCAAGACATGGGGATTTCAAATGGGGAAGGGACCTTAGCAACTGTCGCCACAAAGCCATTGCTATTAAGATCCCGGTTTTGTATCACTTTCACTAAAAATTGCAGTGGCCAAATGGTTACTTGAAAAACAAATCAGATGAGCCACTGGATCTCAAAGTGGGACCCAGCGTCTGGGACACTCCAACGAAGCCAGGGGACCCCGGAGTGACCGGGGAGGGGGCCCCGAGTCGGCAGGCGGGTCTCACACGTGCATCTGGGCGGTGAGCGAGTCGGCTCACCAAGTGCACGTAGCCCCGGCCGCCAGCTACGTGCGCACAGGCTGGGGCCTGGCTGGGGCCCGGCTGGGGCCAGAGGAGGGTCCTGGCGGCTTTCCTCAGGCCCCGTTAGAGGGCAATGTGGGCCCGCCCACCACATCCCTCCGCGGCCGCGTCCCTCCCCGAGGCCCCGCTCTGACCTGGCGTCCCGCTCAGCGCGGCTCCTGGGGCCGCATCCTGCCTCCGGCCGGGACTCCTGAACTCCTGCTCCAGCCGGGCTGGCAGGGGCTGGGCGCGGCCCGCCTCCCCTCTCCGCCTCCCCGTCCGACCCCTCAGAGGGCCACCCGGCCTCCCGGGACCCCCCCCTCCACCCTCCTCACCCCCCTCTCTGAGTGCCACTGCCTCTCCTGGGACCCCCCACCCCGGTGGCTCCCAAGGCCACTGGACCTCCTGGAATCCCCTACCCGCGCTCCAAGGCCACCTAGGTCCCCGCCCCCACACCCCTCCCAGCTCTGAGGGCTGCCGGGGCCTCCTGGGACCCCTCTACAGCCCCCACGTGTGGTCCCAGGCCGCCTGCCTCCCCGGGGACTGGTCCTCCCGCCAACACAGCCTTGGAGGAGCTGAGGGAGGGTCTGGTGCACTTGGCCACAGGGAGCAGCTTTGTGCACAGCAGGCGCCCTCTCCCCAACCTCGGGACGGCACCTGGCAGGGGTGTGAGCGCAGCACAGGAGGGCAGCCAGCGGCCCGCAGCCGTGGCCGCCTGGACTTTGAGCGGAAGACAGAATTAATTGCTATTAGTGCTAATCGCAGGGCCCTGGTTAGGGTGGGGGGGGGCAGGGGCGCCCCCAACCTGCCTCCACCCGGAAGGGGAGACAGGAGGTGAACAGGGACCGGAGCAAACTTTTCCAAACTCAGCCGATGCCATTGCCAAGGGCACGGAGGTGTGAGGGAGGCTCTGGAGTTTTTATGACCTGTTCCCACCGGCACAAAGGCCTTATCAGCCAGCCGCCTCCTGATCGTTGGTCCTCAGGCTTTGCTGACTTCCCAGGACAAAGGCCGCGCGCGCAGGCTTCTTCGGTGGGACTGAGGCCTGGGCGGCTCCTGGCCTCTGGGGGCGTTACAAATTGCGCATTTACAGTGCGGAGCCCGGCCCCTTCCGCAGGGGCCTGTAATACATGATTCTGTAGCCCCTTAAAAACTCCTGAAGTGGGCGGGCGACTCCCGTTCACCGTGTGCCCCTCGGCGGCTGGGCCGGCTTCAGACCGAGGGCCCCGTCTGCCATGTGGACGGGCTGAGCACTCGTTTTCACAGGAGGGAGAGAGGCCTGTTCCTCCAGGAAAAAGAAACCCTCCCCTGTGGTGCCTCGTCCACCGGGAGAAAAGGAAAAAGGTTTGTGCCTGTGACAGCAGCGAAAACCCGCGCCCTCAACAGCTGCAGCCTTGCACGGCTGAAACCCTGTCTCCGTGCTCTGGGCAAGGCCCAGCTGGAGTTTTCTCTCTGGTTTCAGGATCTGAGAGCTGGGGAAGTCGCAACAGCTGGGTTCATGGGAGCCAATAAACGTCTGCTCGCAAACGGCTTTCAAAATACCGAAGCCAGACAGACTAAGGTCTGAGGTTAGGTCCCTGTTTGAATGTCTCTGCTCTGTCCGCAGGGACGGTGGTGGCCCCGAGTGTGGGTCCTCTCCTCCCCCCTCGTCCCTCTCCCAACACGGGAGCGGGCCCCTTGCAGGTGGACGGAGCTCGGGGACAAATAAGCCCACGTTCCCAACACAAGGCAGAGAGAAGTGCCTGAGAACAGTCGATTTCACACAGGCCATGCTCATTCAGACCCTTCCGCGAAAACAAACGTCACTCCCTCCCCCCAGCGTTCTTTAAGACAAAGAAATATTTCAGATTTAAAATAGATGTCAGTTTTAGACAGCTTCTTGAGTTCCTCAAGTATTTTTTTTTTAAATATCAAAGCAACTCACGAGGGTGATACTGTTTTCGAACACGACGACTTGGGTTCTACGGTTGTCGTTCCTACGTAATCTGGGGGTTTTACGGTTGAAATTACGAGAAGCTGCCCCCGCGTTGCACGGGGTGCTCGGCCACGGCCACGGCTCTGCCCGGCCCGGAGCAAACGGACGGCTCAGAAAGGTGAAAGTGGTCAAGTGCATGGGACCGCTTCTCCCCCTCTGACAGTTTGAGGACCTTTCAAGGAGTGTCTGAGTTACGCGGGCAACATCGCTTTCAGTGTGCTTATCGCAAAAAGAAAACCTCCCTGCATCCTGGATTTCGGCTTTGCGCGGGATCTGTGAAGGCCTCTGGGGGGCTCTGCGAGGGCTTTTCCCAAAAGAGAAGCAGCAAGGGGGAGTGGAATGGCTGGTCCGCTTCTGGCCTGTCCCCGCAGGGGACGCCGGTCCTTGGGCATTCTCCTCTCAGGGACCCCCGAAGAGGCAAGGCGGTTCCGGTGCGGACTCTGGAAACACCGCTGTGTGTCCTTCCTCCTTGAGGTCCCCACGCTGTGGGCAGTCTCTGCCTGGGAAGGGCTGTGGACACCAGAGCCCTGAGGCTGCCTGAGGGCTTGAGCACTTGGAGTTTAAAAAGCCACCCAGGCGGTGCTCCAAGCCGGATGGGGGACGGCTCCGGGAGCCGCGGGGGGGGGGGGGGGGGGCGGAGGCCTGCCTGTGCCTTTTCAGAGCCGAGCGGGACCGCGGGGAGAGCGGGTCTGGGTCGGGCCCCCACGGCAGGCTCAGGCTCCAGGGACAGGCAGACAATTCCTTCCTCCGCCGGGGAGAGGACACGGCCTGGCGTGCCTGGCGGTTGCCACGCTCCTGTCTTCCCACGCAGGGCTGAAGCAACTCGTGTCCGAGAATCTTTCCGGTCTTGCCGCTGTACCGTCTCCTTCCCAGCGGCACAAACGTGGGAAAAAGTCCCGCACGTCTGTCTCTTCCTTCGTCGTAGGTTTGGGGCTGGAGAGCGTGTGTATCTACACACGCACATTACTGGGGAACGTGGTCCCCACCGTTCTTACGTGGCTCTCCTAACCCAGCACCCCATTCGGTCAAGAAGGAGAAGAATGGAAATTCTGACAAGGGCTCCGGCCGGTGTTGTGCCGGCGTGGTCGAATTTAGGTCTTGTTCCTTCCCGAAGACAGGGTCAGCTTGCTCTGAAGAGGGCACCGCAGAACTCCCCGGCTTTCGGACTCCGATGAATTTGATATATATGTTAAGTCTTTTGTAAACCGGCCAAGAAACGCTACAATGAATCCCCTGCCCTTCTCGTTTCAAAGGGGGACATTGTATCTAATTGTTTGGGAGCTACCATTGAAACGGGCCAATCCATTTACAAGGTTTAATTTAGAAAATCCTGGGGGGTGGGGGGAGCAGAGGCGGCGGGGGACCCGTGCTGGACGCCATCCTGCGGGTTCCAGCCCCGGCAGACGGCTCCACGCCCCGACTGGCCACCACGGCGGGGTCCCCGCATCGAGGGCAGGGAAGCGAAAGCAAAAGAGAAGCTTCCGGGCCGACGTGCGGCCGGCCCGGGAGCACCAGGTTTTCATTAAACACAAGCGCTGGCTCTCCTGGACGCGGGGCTGTGTGGTTATCGGCCGGCTGATCTGCTAACGAAATGCTTTCTTTAACAAGCTTGTCTGCTTCCTCTTCGGGGAGACCCGGCCCCGGTGCCCGGGCTGAGCTGGCTGTGCCCCGGGAAACCTGCTGGTGCTGTTGGGTTTTCCCTGCCGTCCGGCCGGCCCTGGGGGCGCACAGCGTGGGCCCTGGGGGCTCTCCTCCGTGCGCGGGGGGCGTTCGGAGCCCCCGCGTCGTGCTCCCCGACATCTGCGTGTGACCCCAGCACCGGCTCACGCCCTCCTCGGCCCCGCTGGTCACCGACGTCGGGCCCCAGCATCCTTGCCCCGGTGAGGCGGGTGGGGACGGGGAGACAGCGCGCCGTGAACGGGCCTCCGCCCCTCTCTGCTCCCTCCGGTGGGCGTGTTACTTCCAGGCTCTTGATTTCGGGCTTAACGTTAAAACAAATCCAGGGACAGGCCCCGTCTGTCTCCGGCAGCGTTTCAGACCAACTCGTGTGCCCATAATTGCGGGAGAAAGAACCACCCAGGGGTGATCTGAGCGTCTCAGATTTTCCAGAAGGAAAAGCAGGGGCTGGCGGGCGGCAGGGGGAGGGGAGTGAAGGTCGCCCGGGGCCGGGGGAGGGTCATGCTACCCGGGGGGACTCTGCTGCCCGCGGGCTCCCCTTTGCTTCCCGTTTATGCTAAGTGGGAAGGTCAATCAGGGCCCTCCAGAGTCTACGGCTGTGATCCGACCACTTCCAAAAACCCAGAGACAGACCTGGAGCCCCCAG
Organism: Herpailurus yagouaroundi; assembly: GCF_014898765.1. Taxonomy (NCBI): domain Eukaryota; kingdom Metazoa; phylum Chordata; class Mammalia; order Carnivora; family Felidae; genus Herpailurus; species Herpailurus yagouaroundi. The sequence continues at coordinate 1,901,555 of NW_024412388.1, read as the reverse complement.
CCGTAGGCCGTGGACACTTTGTCCGGAGCAGACCGGCTGCCCCAGAGCCTGTGTTGGCCCAGGACCGTCTGTGAAAGCCGCTCGCCACTGTTTAGTGGATAGGGCTGAGTCCAGGAGGAAATCCACGGCCCGACTGTGGCCTCTCTTGCCCTGGGCTCCCCCGTCTGGAGCTGCAGAGAGGGGGACAGAGGTGGCCATCAGAGCCACAGGGCGCCGAGAGGGGGCCTTGTGGCATGAACGAGAAGCTGGAGGCAGGGCTGTGCTCACGGCCATGGGAGCCGCAGTCCGTGGAAGAAACGCGTGGCTCCCTCGGAAGGACACGGTCTCCTGTTCGGAGCTGCCAGCTCGGTTCTTCGGGGAGCTGTGACTTCAGGGACTTTCTCTTCACGCCCCCGAGACCCCCTCCTGCCCAGGGTTCTTCGTCCTCTCAAAACGGGGGCTGGGGTCATGTGACGGGCTTCTGAGCACCATCTGGCAAAACCCACACTGCCTTATGCCTCTTAGATTCTCAGTCTGGACGCTGTCCCCTCCACGTCCGTGCTGTCGAGAGCGGTGTGTGTGTGTGTGTGCGTGTGTGCGCGTGTGCGAGTGCAGGCAGCGGGGGCTGGGGTGTCCATAAGTGCTAGGAAATCCTGGTAGAAACTCTTGGGATTATGGACATCTGAGAAACCCCATTAATATCGTGTAATGTTTCCTTCTCAAAGAGAAGCCTGTCTTCAAAAATCTTTGTTTTATTATTAATATTTCAGGGACGTTCTTATTCCAGCTCCAACCCAGGTCAAGCCTGTTGCTCTGTAGAAACCGGTGTTTCCAGCCGTCGGGACCGGTCACCCCCCTCAATGGGGTTAAGGGAAACAGCCGGGGTTCAACACTCACTCCACCCCAGCCGAAAGTATCCCTGTTCCCTGGTGGAAGGAGATGGAAAGACTTTGCTGCAAAGCAGTCAGTCCCACGTGGACCCTTATGTGGAGCTGGCAGAAACGCTTCCCCGAAATGTTAATAAGAAAACAAAGATGTCTGATGACACATCTGTGTGCTTTTCTAGAAGCTTGTCATGAAAAGGTACCTGCTTTGCTACTAAAGTTTGGCTCAAACGGTCCAGCAAACATGTTTCTTAAACGGAGAATCTGGATCCTGCCTCTCACGGAAGTGCCATCCTGGGCTCGGCCCCATGGTGTTCCTTCCGCTGCCCATCAGCTTCCAGACACGGGTCGAGGATACGCGCGGTCCGCACAGGAGGGGCGTGCCTAGATCTGACCTCCCGTCACTCAGATTTCACTTTCATTTGGAGGAAGGAAAAGAGGTTTGTTTTTTTAAGTTCTCTTCTAATTTTTGAGGATTATTCTTTTTGGCTTCAATTTCGGCAATATTTTTTGCAATCAGAAAAACAAAAAACAAAAAACAAAACAAAACAAAACAACCCAAACCACCTTATTCTCAAAATGCTGGGTTCTGGCTACAGCTGTAGTCGTCTCAGGAGCAGAGGTGGATTCCAACTTCGCCGCGTCTGGCGGCAGCTTGTGTCCAGGGCTTAATCCAGGCCGAGCCCCAGGGCCGAGAAGGAGCCTGAGCGGATGAGGGGGGGCAGCTGACGGGGGTCCCAGGGACCTCCCTGGTGCGTGCTCTCTGTGTTTCCTAATGCAAAACTGTTTCTCTGAAGTCAAGAGCCTCGAACCACTTTTAATGGTTTGCACGGGCGACGGGAGAATGCAGTCTTTGTTATGTGGTCTCCGAAAACATTTTTGGAAGCAGCGGAATCCCTTTCGCAGATGAAATCTCCTGTGGGACCCCAAGATATTCTCGGCAAGCGCACGCTGCTTCGATCGGCCGGGTCGGGCACCCGGGCACCCCGAGGAGCCCGGCGCTGCTCCGGGAATGCAGTGGAGATGTGCCGAGGGGCCTGGCTCCGGGGTGGGGAGTCTTCAGCGGCCATTTGCAACCTTGTAGTTAAAGACACGGAATAGGGCCTCCCAGCACTGGGGACACGTGGGGGCTGCAAACGGCATCTTCTCTCCTGTTCGGCGCTCAGCCCGGACGGCCGCCATGGGCTGAAGTCAGGGCCACCAGGCTCAGGAGAAAGATGCGTTGTCGGCCGGGGGAGCCAGTGGCCTCCGCAGGCTGGCCGGGACGCCGTAGGGGGCTCACAGGGCACCCCCGGAGGGCGGTGCCGGCCCCCCAGAGAGCGCTTCCGAGCGGAGCCGCAAGGACAGCCGTGCGCAACTGGATTGCCAACAGAAGGCTCCAGGGAACAACCACGGGGTGTCACGGAGCTCCCTGCCCCGCGGCAGGACAGGGCCCGGCAGGGCCCGGCTGCCCCTCCGCCCCGGCACCCCCCGCCCCCACCATCTGTCTGGGCGCCGAGGCCCCAAGAGCCACTCCGAGGGCCGGTGTGCAAGCCCCAGACCCACCTGCTCGTTGATCTGGCACATGGTGAGGTTCTGGTCATTACAGGAGCAGGCCACCCGGATGTATTTCAGCCAGCCGCCGGACCCCGCTGGGGCAGCGTCCATGCAGAGCTTCTCCGTGCTCAGGTCTTCGGAGATCTGTCGGGGAGCGCGAGAACCGAGGAGGGTCAGACACATCCTGTGTGCTGGTCTACACAGCCTGCAACTGCCCAATGAGGGACCAGCTGTCTGGGCCCAGGAGGAAGGCAGTTGGCGTCTGGACTTTAGCAGACCCCCTGGGCATTGGCCACGTCCTTGTCCCCCGCCTCCCCCCGGCTGCCCGTCCCAGGAGCCTCTGAGAGCCTGGCGGAGGGACAGGAGGACGGCCCTTCCTCTCACCGAGCAGACTGCAGCCCTGGTCTGGCAGTAAAGGGGCTGCACAGCCCGCGCCCCCCCACCCCCCTGCAGAGCCGCCCCACACGTGAGAAAGCGGAGGCCACTGTGTCTAAGAACAGAGCCCTCTGCTAAGGGGAGCTGGGGCGCTGGGCTGGAGAAAAAACATTCTCGAAGGTAAAGGTGTTGTCGGGGTGTGTGACCGCACGGGACTCGGCGTGAGCGTGCGTGTGCAGGCGTGTGTGCCCACACCGGCGTGCACATCCCCCTGAAAGTAAGAGAGCAAGAAAAGCATTCAGTTTTCTTAAAGGTGAAAAGTTTCCGTTTGACACCCGGGGCCCGCAGATGCCCGGCCTCTCCCGGCGCGCCCAGCGGCCAACGCGCGCGTGACCGGCGTCACTGACCCGGTCCCCGCCGCGGGTCTCTGCACAAGCCCCTGGCGGGCAGGGCTTGGAGCTTCTCCGGGTGTGTGTGTCCGAGCGGGTCATTCGCTAGAAGACCTGAATGCTGTCCCCCGCCGGGAGAGGGGTGCCCCTGCAGCAGAATCCCTCCCATCCTCACCCCTGCTCCGTCCGGTGCTTGCGCGGGGTTCTGAGTCCAGAGCCACGGAAGCCAGCGGCATCTTGGACCAAATTCCCGGGCAGCGCAGCCCCAGGTCTTACGGCCTAGGAGGGAGGGGCTGAAGCCTCAAAGAAGGAAGGGGCATCCAGTGGGCAGGGGACATGAGAACAGGGTGTCAGAAGGACCCAGTAAAGTCAGGGCAGGGGGTAGCAGCCTGTCCCGGCAGAGACAGAGGAGGCTGATCCCAAGCATCATGGCCTCTGCTCCCCCGGAGGGCATCCTGAGCGCCCGTTCTGGACAATAAAGCCCGGGGAAGGGCAGCTCCCGGCAGAGGCCCGCAGAAGCTTCTTCTGACCAGCAGCTCTGGATGCTCTGTAACAGCTCAAGTGCTCCCCAAATGTCCACAGACACTTTCTACACAACCAGGGTCCCCGCCCGGCCTCTGATGGTGAGGAAACGGAGATCTCGGGAGGCAGGCGCGTTGCCGCGGGAGACGCGGAACCTGCCTCCGTCCCGTCTGCCCCCCTGCACACGGGGGTGCCTGGAGCCCCTCCTGGAGCCACCAGCAGTGCCTCCCATAAATGACAGGTCTCGGAGCAGACAAGCTCAGGCCCAGCTTTGCTGACGTCTCTGGAGGCTGATCTGGAGGGGGCTCCGAACCCAGGGACCACGGTTTTGTGATTCTCCTTTTTTTTTGGGGGGGGGGGCTTTCACCAAATGGGCCTAATTCTGAGAGAGGGAAGAGAGGCCAGGGGGCCTGGGGAGGAGGGAGATGAGAGACGGAGGGGTGGGGCTGGAGGGCAGAGAAGCCGGACCCCTCAGGGTGCCAGGGGGCGCAGGGGCACGGCTGGCTCCAGGCCGGCATCGGGAGGCCATTTGGGGCTGGCCGGCAGGGATGGGAGCGCAGGCCCACGCGGGAGAGGCCCCCCTCTGGGCACTAGCGCCTCTCAGGGGCCCCCCTTGCGCCTCCTACCCCAACTGCAGGAAACCCGCAGAAAAGACCCACAAAGCAAAACCTGCGGTTAGCGGCACGTCAACTGAAGGGGCAGTCCTGCCACCTTCCTCTGTCACAGGAGGAAGAGGGGCCGAGCGGCCGAGACCCATGGACCCCACCCCACCCCCCTCCGGGGGCCCGGGCTCCCTGTGATGCCCCCCCCCCCTCCCCACAGCCACTGTCTCTGTCCGACCCCACCCGTGGCACCGGCTGGGGATGACGAAGAGGGCACAGGCTGCTGGGACCGTCACAGCCCTTGCGGCCTCCGCCCCCACTGCCCATGCGGCCCCCGTGGTTCCCCCCCACCCCGGGCTGACCTGTTGCCTCAAGGGTGTTGCTTCACCTTGACGGGCTTGGGTCTGTCTCCCCAAGTAGTGGCTAGAGGGACACTGATCCATCCGTCCAACTAACCAAGTAACCACTGTCCTAAGTGCTTAGAAGCCCTCTTCACCCAGTTTGCTCATATACGTGTGTGCGTGTGTATATGCATGCGTGTATGTGTACGTGCATGTGTGAGTGTGCATATGTGTGCATGCACGTGTGTGTGTGCACGCGAAAGTGCACGTGTGCTTATGTGTGCCTTGTATGCGTGCAAGTGCATTTGCACGTGCACGTGTATGCTTGTGCGTGTGTGTGCACACGTGTGAATGCACGTGTGTGTGTGCACGTGTGAGGCGCCACTCAGGTGGTTGCTGAGAAACCAGCAACATGTTTTGGGAAAAGACAAACCAGCCCCAGTGAGGAGGTGGCCCCGAGGGAGCCTACAGGACCGACCTCCCAGAGGCCCCCGCTTCCCCCCTGCACGCACCCTCCCCGGGGGGCCTCGCTCATCTGCGTCCTTTTTTGCCACCGTCCTCCACGGCTGCTCCCTCCCGCCCCCCCCCCCCGCCTCCCACCTCCCCGGCTGGGAACGATCGTCCTGGGATGTGGGTCCCAGAGACAGAGCACATTCTCTGGGGGCTGGGACTCTGCACTGTGCCTTGCAGGCTCAGTCCTCGGGGCTCTTGGCCTGCCGCGAGGGGAGCTCCGTGCCACGCGGGAGTGGCTCCACAGTGCCCCCCAGAGAGTGAGTCTGACCCTCCGGGTGCTCACAGGACTTGTCCTGGGGGCAGATGAGGGAAAGCGCAGGGCGCCTGGACCACAGTGACTGTCCGTCGCCCTCCGGCACCTGTCGGTCCAGCACCGCCACCTGAGCCCACGCCCGAGTCCCACGTGCGCACCTGGAGCCAGCCGCCTGGTCTCCCCTCGGTCCCCCCACAGCGGCCTCGTCTCCCCTCGGTCCTGTTGTGGGCAGGGAACGCCTTCGGCGCAGATGCCCCAGCCCTCCCGTGAGCTTTCTGGGTCCTCATGGAACCAACCTCTCTCTCTCCCTTAGGACAGCCGGGCAGGTGCTGTCACATGGCCCCGTGTTCTCCTGAGCCTTCCCTGTGCCAGGCAGCCCTCTCGTCCTCTCAAGCATGTCTGGGCGTGGACACGGTTGGCTGCTTACCCGCACGGGACGCCAAGCCGTCCCTGTCCCTGTGGGGCAGGCTCCACGCTGGAGGGCCAGCAGCCCTCCTTCCTGGTGCCCCCTGGGAAGTGCCCCTTCCCTTCAGCCCAGAAGGCCTGTCCCCCCAACCCCTGACCATCTGGGTGGTCACAGGGTGGGCGTCACCTCCTGGCGGGTCCTGCGGGTCAGAGGGGACTCCTCCCTGAAACTCTATCTCTGAGCAGCATCAGGTACCTCCTCGCCAGAGAAGGTCCGAGTCCTGGTCTGGGGCCCAAACCTGCAATGCCCGTGTGGTGGGAGGGCCCAGGCCTGCGTCTGCCGTCGCGGCTGGGCGGTGGGGCCTCACCTGGGCCTCACCGAGGCCTGAGCCCCTGGCTCGGCAGGCAGGACACTGTAGGCCTGGCTCTGGTTTGGGGTGTAGATGGGCCCGTGCCCTCTGTGACTCCAGGCAGGGAGAGGTGGGGTGCAGACACGTGTCTTCTCTGGCTTCCGCTCCTTTCCTCTCTCCGTCCTCCCCGCAGGGCCTCTGCAGTGGAGGAGCTGGGCCTTTGGGAAGCCCACCCCGAGAGCCCCTGTGGGCTCAGGTCTCCGTCTGTGCTTGCGCGGCCCCGTACTGGTCACCGCAGGTGCTGGTGTTGCCGGGTTCGCCGCAAGAGGAGACAGAAGCCAGACGCAGGGCTCTGGAGCCAAGTCAGGGACAGGAGGGAGGGTCTCCGTGCCTGCTCAAAGACCCACGGGGTCCTGGAGTCCAGAAAGCAGGCCCAGGAGGCCACAGGTCTCTGCCCTTGCCTCTCCTACAGTGAGACCTTCCAGCGCCCAGAAGGCCAGGTTGAGACCACCCCTCACCCGCCTTGGCTCCTGGAGCCCGAGACAGTTACAAGTGGATGCGGGAGGGTGAGAGCGGCAAGTGGCTGTCCCCTGATTGTGCGCGCTGCCTGAGGAGGGAAGGAGGGAGGGGGCCCAGCCCCCCCCGGCCTCTCCCCCCTGCGCCCCTCCGGCCCCACCCCCTTGTAGGCAGCGGCCTGGGGGGCCTCGGGGCCGAGTCTCTAGATTTGCCATCCGGCTGCCTTGCCTGACCCCACTCCAAAGCCTTGCTCCGGGTTATTCGGGGCTGAGCTTCGGGGATCCCAGAGCCTCTCCCAGCAGCTGCCTCCTGTCCGTCCCCCCACTCGGCCTCACAGGCCCCCCCACCCCCGGTCCCCCTGCCAGCTCCCCTCGCTCATAAATCACCGCCATCAGAAATGCTGAGTTATGAAGCAAAGGGATGGAAAAATTCTTTTAACCTTGACAATTTTTTTTGCACATCATTTGAGGTTTCCTGCACTTCTAATCTGTGGGCTCTCTGCTGGGCTGGCTCCCTCACGTGCAACAGCCACGGCCCTGGCCGGGCGTGCAGGGGGGATGCCGAGGCATCTGTCGTCAGCTCGCCTAATGGACTCGGGGCATGCAGGAAGGCGCGGGCACTGCGAGCCTACCCCCCCACCCCCCCGTGGCTGTAAGGTAGCCCCGTCGAAGTCCGGGCATGGTGTCCACCTGTGACAGTGGTGGGGGGACCGGGGATGGCCTCCTCCTACCCTGACCCCTTCTCTAAGGACCCCCAGAGCCGTGGGGGTCTCGTTTCTGTCCAGAGGCACATGCAGGCACGTGCACACACGTGCGCGCGCACACACACACACACACACACACACACACACACAGCGTGGTTACGATTCATGGGGTCCATGAGTAACTAAAGCAGAAAGTCCATTCTTGTGACAGAAGGAGGTGGGGGAAAGGCATTCTGGAAACACCTCTGTCCGGGTGCAGAGGGAGCCTGGATGAGTTCATAAATCCCCTGTCCTGACTCTCATTGTGGGGCTCAGCGGTGATATGACCAAGCACTGACCATCAATGTGGCTGACAGCATGGGGTCACAACACAAGCAGACAGGAGTCCTGGCAGGCAGGTCATGGGCCTGGGTCCCCACCTGCTCTGGCTGAGAGGGAGGTGGGGATGAGAGGGGGAGTGAGGGAAGGGAGGGGTGGAGGGGGGTGGAGGGAGCAGGGGAGAGGCGGGCAGAAGGGGGCTGCTTCCAGGAAAAACAGGTATCTCACGGAAGCCAGTTCTCCAGGGCAAGGGCCAGAGAGAGAGGGGCTAGAGAGCCAGTGTTTTCTGGAAGCAGCCGGAGGGGGCTCCCCATGCGTGTCTGGGGAAGACAAGGGCCGAGGTCGTTGGTCTCAAGGATCCGAGAGAAGCATGTCTAGCTCAGGGCTGCTCTGAGCTGCCTGCAGCAGAACCGGGGTCACTGGCCCTTGCTGTGACCTGAACGTGACCTCGCTCTGGGGGTCCCCCCACACTCTGCAGCCTGAGGGGGTGTTTGGGGGCTGGGCTTCCTCCCAAGCGCACATCTTGTCCCCAGGCCACGGGCTGTAGCCCTGACCCGAGAGGAGCACACGGGCAGACTGGGGATTCGGACCAGCGCTTGTAAGTGTCCGAGGGAATAACGGGACAGAAACCCCTCGAGTGGTCAGCAGTGGTGGAGGTGGCAGTGGCATTGGGACATCTCCGCAGGCAGCCCGTGGACGGGCGAGGGCCCTTGCCGAGAGGCGAGCACCCCGTCACTGGGGGGATTCAAGGTGTAGGTGGCCGTCCTTCCAGGGTGCTCAGAGGGAGGCTGGACTCTGACCTGTATGTGCCTGTCCTGCCCTGAAATCGCATAATTCCTAACTCGACAACACAGGGGTTGTCGGGTCGTCTTGCCTCAGTCCCTCCTTTGGAGCTAGAAATCCTCTTTCCTGATTTCTGGCTGCGTGCGTGGAGGCCCTTGGCTCCCTGCACACGTGGTGTGCACTGTAAGGGACACTTGGTTTCTCTTTGGAAGCTTGCTGCACACACCCGGCACGGAGCCCCGGGCCCACACGGGTTCCGAGAGCGCTCAAGTGTGCCGTGCCGCGGGGACTCGTTCCTGGCTACTGATGGCTGTGGCGCCGGCTGCTTCTCCGGCTGGCCGCACCTGCTCTGCGGGCTCTCCAGAGACGCGCTAGGCTGGGGGGCTCTGTCCAGCACAGGACCGTGAGGGCACCGGCCAGAAGCGGGGCTCTTTCCTGGGTCTTCGGCCGGTGAGGAAGTCGTCCCCTGGCCAGTCAGGAATCTTCAGTGGGAGGCCCCAGGACCCCGACGGGGACAGATCAGTTCTGGCTGTGAGTAGGAGAGGGACGCCCAGCAAACAGGTGTGTGTCTCCCTTCGGGAGCCCTGCTGCCCACCTGTGCAGGAGGCGGGCTTTCTGGAGTTTCTCAGGGCGTCCCCAAAGAGACAGCCCCTGGTCACTACAGAGAGAGCCCCGGGCCCAGCCTCGGCCTCCAGCAGGAGAGGGTCCTCGTCACAGACCCACCGGCACCAGAACAGCGAGCTGAGCCAGGGGCTGATGGGCAGGAGTCCCGAGGACCCCCTCCCCTTGCCCCGCCCCATGGGGGTGCAGGCTGTTATGGCCACTCCCAGGGGGCGACTTTGCCCAGAGGCTCCGTCTTCAGATGTCATTGCTGGGATGACATAAGACTTTCACCTGTGATGTCGTTTGTACGTTGAATTTCTGTAGTGGGGACCCCGTCTACAGATGCGTCCTCCTTAAAGGTGTCCTGCATCGAGGTCGAACGGAAGGTATTCCAGAAGGTGAACGCCCCGTGTATGACTGCCTGGTTGTGTTGGGAGCGGGTGGAGAGGAGGTGGGAGGGGACATCGAGGCGGGCGCAATAGTGAGAAAGTCACCCAGCCCTTCCCGCGAGACAGCTGGGACCCCAGGGTCTGGTGTCGGAGCTCCCGAGGGACGTGCCCGGCGCTGACGTGCAGGGGGGCCCATGTGTCGCCTGGGGGCCACCTCGATCTGCGATGACGGCACATGTCATTCCCTCCTAGCCAACCCCAGAAGGACACCAGAGTGGGTCACACTCTCCCGAGGGTCCCAGGACAAACAGCGGGGTGACTTATTGATGTCAGTGCCTGGGGCGCTGGGGCCTGGGGCCTGCTCTGTCCGTTCCCTGTGGATAGTCAGGGGCACCACACCAGGACTGGCCTTCCGTCCCCGTGGGGACGCCTGGGTTGGCTGCCTGTGCCGAAGCCCCTGCCGCCCCCCTCTCTGCTGGACGGAGTGGGCTCCTCACGCCGATGGCCCACCTGCTCTCAGCCCCAGGGCCGAGCCCCAGGCGTCTGCAGCCACAGGGCGGCTGGGCCCCACCACACCTGTCCACTGACCCACTGCCATGGCCTTATGGGAGAACTTCTCACAAGCATGGAGACGGGGTCTCAGCTGAACCCAGATTCAGGAAAGTAGGCCCCGTAGACCCAGGCCTCCCTTCCTTCCCACCTCTGCGGGGCCGGCTGGTGTGACGAGAGAGCCCTCTTGCCAGAGCCGGTCTTGCTGAGATTCCTGACCTCAAATCACCCAGGTATGATCTGGGTGCACACGCTCTGTCCCCATGTGCACCCCCACCCTGACCCGGCATCGCCGCGGGGACACCGACACCTGTCTCGTGGGCGCCCAGGTGCAGAAGCATGGTCCCGCCAGGGCCCCCGGCAAACACCGGCGCGGAGGGTCCCAGCCCCACTCGGCCCCAGCTCCTTGGGTGGAAATTTCACAAGTGGTTCTGCTGCTGGGCCTGGAGGCTGACGGCGGGGGCTGAGGCCCAGGGAAGGGCGGAGCCAAGAAGGGCCACCGAGGGTCGGACAGGTGAAGGCCGGGTCCTGGCCTGGCTCGTGAGGCCCCCCCCCCCCACCGCCGCCCCACCGCCCAGCTTGCAAGTCCCACACCCTCCTGCCCCTGCCCCTCGGGCTGCTGTGGTTACGATGCTAACAGCCCCAACGTCTTTTCAAACCCTAATTTGATTTGAAGCTGGGCCGGGAGCAGAAGCCTGTGAGCCGAAGGGCTGCCTGCACCGCAGGCTCAGCTGTGACATTCTGAGCGAGACACCTCTGTTTTGTTCTCGATCATAAAAAAGATTGGAAAAAAAGCCCAAACAACCAAAACCAAACGCCTGTGGCGGCGTCCTTGCCCGGGGTGGGTGGGAGCCCGGGGTCTGCTCACAGGAAGCGGTTCCACCGACAGGCTGATGCGAGGCCCCGGGAGGTGTCACATTTGTAACCCTTCTCTGGCCACATAGAGGGTGACAAACTGCAGAGCTTGTGAACAGGCGCACCCCCCCCCTCCCTTCCCCGGCAGGTGCGGGAGGAATTCTCACAGCTGCTGCAGACTGCAGGGGGCGGGGGTGCTGGAGACCTCCAGGCACGCGCTCTCGGCTGGACAGAAGCCTCCAGAGTGGAAGCCAATGTAGAAGCCCACTCGGGCCCCCCAGGGCCTCCTCACCCAGCTCTGTCTGCTCGGCTGCTACCTGTGCGTCCTCCAGCCCGTGACCTGGATAGAACGCTCTGAGGTCCGGGGCCTGGTTGTCCTCCGACCCTCCGGGTCCATCCCTGTCTCTGCGGACGACGATCATGCATGCAGGCTGCACCGAGGAATGATTCCAGATGCACCTCTCAGAGAACCAGACGCGTCTGGGCGGAGAGAAGCGCAGTCTTCCCATCCCTTCCTCAGACATTCTCTACAGGGGCTGCCCACCCGGCCCTTCCCACCACGCTCCCCGTCATGCAGAGGCAACATGCCCCTCCGGCCACCACCCCCCTGCAGACCGCTGACTCTGTAGTCACTGCCGAGCCTCCCCACCGAGTCACGAAAGGCTCACATCCACCCAAAGGGGCAGCCACCGTTGTAGGCACTTCTGTAGATGAGGAAACTTACAGAGAGGAGTTGGGTAACTGGCCCGATGTTGCACAGCAAGAGAGGGGCAGACAGGTTGGATAATGGGTCCTGGCTGCCTGCCTCATTCCTTTCATGACCTATGGGGACTAGTGCTGCACACCCTGGCTGGTCCTGTCCTTCTCACCTGTCTTCTACCTGAGGATGGTGGCCAAGAACAACTAAGGCTTTCCCAGAGCTTTGCCAAGGACTGGTGTTCAGTTGGAGCTCACTGAGCATCTCCACCAATGGATGGATGGATGGATGGATGGATGGATGGATGGACGAATGGGTGGTTGGTTGGATGGATGGATAGATGGATAGATGGTAGGTGAGTAGATAGATGGGTGGATGAATATGTTGTTGGACAGATGGATGGATGAGTGAATTGCTGGCTGGATGAATGGATGGATAGATGAGTGGACTGTTGGATGGATGGATGGATGGATGGATGGATGGATGGATGAGTGGACTGTTGGATGGATGGATGGATGGATGGATGGATGGATGGATGAATGGATGAGTGGACTGTTGGATGGATGGATGGATGGATGGATGGATGGATGGATGAATGGACTGCTGGCTGGCTGGCTGGCTGGCTGGCTGGCTGGATGGGTGGATGAGTGGACTGTTGGATGGATGGATGGATGGATGGATGAGTGGACTGTTGGATGGATGGATGGATAGATGGATGGATGGATGGATGGATGGATGAGGCACAGTTTTCCAGACCTGTCCAGACACTTTTGGCTTCCTCCACTTGCCAAAGTGAGATATAAGGGAGCATCTTTCCAGGAGATATAAAGCAGCAGAACACAGGGACGCCTCTCTCAGGAGACCTGCCCTGATCCCACACATCAGGGTGGGCCCCTCTGGGGGTCCTCACAGTCCCTGCCCCATCACAGTACAGATTACAGTGGGCTGTGACTGTCTTGTCCACATGATTCCTTCCTCTTCCCCTGGATGATGAGAGCTTTGAGGGTTTCATCTGATTCCCAGAGCCAGGCAGACAATGGGTGCTCAGTGAATGCTTAGGAGACAAAATGGGCACTTGAGACCTCTCCCTCCTGCCATATTCCATATGGCTTTGCCCAGTGGGTCTTTCTTTCCTCATCTCCCTTTGTCCCACTCTCGACCCCTCCTCCTTGTTCCTCCATGGGTTCTGCTCAAGCAAGTACACACCCTCCTTCTAGTTGCCCTGCCTTGCTGGAAATCAGAGCTACAGTTTTTCCTGGATCCAGGGTGACAGTACGACTTCCCCCTAGTCAACGTGACAGTGTCCTATTTCCCAGGGCAGAGGCCACGCTAACTTGTCGGGCTCACACCCTGTGGAACCTGGCACACAGTAGGTGTTCAAGGACACTGGGGCAGCAGCCAGGATAGAGCCGGTGGGGTATATTTAGTGCCTTCCCTGCCGCTGACTCAGTCTCTCCAAGCCCATCCTTCTTCCTCCTTGGGGACGTATCAGTCCAGAGAAGTACCATGACTCACGGCCTTCCATATCGGGTGGTGTTTTGAGATCAGCTCCTGGAAATAGCTCAAATCTCAACAGGCCAAACCTAAGCAAATACCTGCCTGTCCCAGAAGGAGCACCTCTTGTAGCTCTTTGACATACAAAAATGGTCATTGGCAGAGGGCTTCTGGTGCAGATGCTATTGTCTTTGGATGCCTTACAAATAGGCAACTCTGGGTCCTTCCCGAGCAGGCCCAGAATACCCCCCTGGGCCTGGGTCTGCACCTTGTCTGGCTTCATGGAGACTGGAGGTCCGCTTTTCCTCCGAACAGTTGATTGCAATTATTCTACCTCCTAGGATTTCTTGCTTCCCAGGGCACCCAGAGCTCAGCCACCGTCTAGTTGCACGAGTGGGGAAAGGCCCCCGGGCTCCCGTAACTGCAATCCAACAGGTGCATCCTTTCTCTCGCGCCCAGCCGTCTCCGCGTATCAGACGTGGAATGACAGAGACGGGGAGGGGCCGTACCCGCTTTCTGGGTGTCACGGGCTCCTGGATTCTCAAGCGCTATCATCCCAGCCAGAGGCCATCCGGGTTTTCGGTGATGGACCCTGAGCTGCACGCCAGGCCTGCCCTTGGACGTGAGCTCGGCCTGAGACGTCTCCCCGGGAGCCCGAAGCCGGCTTCCTTCCCCAGCTGTGGGCACAGTTGGTCCGATCGGCAAGTTTGAAAATGATTCATAGACAGAGGTGGGCAAAGTCAGTCTTGAATGACAAATGGGACCAATTAAATTCAATAGCTCTCCGTCTTTCCCCATGTTCCAGCCAGTTCCTACGGCCAGTCACCTTTGACGAAATATATCAAAGGAATTAAAAGTGTGTCCCCCACAATGATATTACCTGGATCCCTTTCAGGTCCACGCCAGCCAAGTTCAAGCATCTATTCAAGCCCAGGAAATAGAATCGAAACGGTTTATTAAAAACCTAATCACAAGCATTTATATGACACAAATGGTCCTGAATGGCACCCACCAACTCCACGGCCCCTCCCGGGGACAGCACAATGCAGCCGATTACCCAGAATTTAAACGGGGGTGTTTAAGAGCCTGGGAACATTTTAATGGGGATCTTTCTTTGTGGATTCTGCTATTGTGTTATTATTATTTTTTTTTTTTCACTTGAAAAAAGCAAAGGATGGGAGGGCGCGTTCGCTTTCCTCCCTTGAGTGATATAAGAATATGTGACTTACTCTGGCAGACCTGTTTCTATGGATGCTGTCAGGATGTGAACATATACCCGCGGGGAAAGGGAACACCCTGCCCGCCTAATTAAAGCCGCGCAGCGTGGCTCCCGGGTCAGCTGTCCTGAGCGGGGCCCTGCAGCAAGTGCGGGGCTCGGAGAAGCTCTCCCAGGCGAGGGCCGGGTGCGGGTCTCTGGTCCCTCTTGACTCTCTGGATCTCTGGATCTCTGGATCTCTGGCTCCCCGACAGCCGGGCAGAACAGCTATGCATCAGAAGACTTTGCTTTGAAATCCTCCCGGTGGCCACCCCGGGGGCTCGATGGCGGGGCCCCCTCTGGTGGCCGGGACCCCCAAACTTCCTCCAGTTGGAGGTGCTGGAGAGCTGGGCTCCCCGGAGGCTCCTGGGGTCTTTGCCAGAGCCGGGCCCACCGCGGCGGTGGCCCAGCGAAGCCTGCACCCGCCCCACGCCAGCACCCCACGCCAGCAAGTTTCGGGGTTGCTCTGTCAGGACGAGCGGGTCCTCAGCGGTCCCTCGGAGGTCAGGGATGAAAGGGCACGGAGCTAGGGGTTTCTCTTCAGGGCACACGGTCCCTCTCTCTGTTGGGGCACAGGCTCTTTTCTAGAACATTCTCTGTCTCTGTGAGGAGGTTCAGCCCTTCAGTGCATCACTCTCCAAACGATATACCCGTTCGCTTTCATTTTATTTTTGTTCAGTCCTCCCTCTAGAGGATTATTTTGAAATTATTCCTTCAGCACAAATAACCCCAACTTTGACTCTTTCCCGAGTGCCTTGTTTTGAGGACAAGGCTCTCTCGTTTGACTATCCAGTTTAATTTTTTAACGACATAGTGAAACACACAACAGGATAGAAACATTTAAAATAAGCACACTCACTTCCCACCCCTGTGATTCATTTGCCGCATCAGCTACAAATTGTGAAAACCAACTTCAGAAGCGTAATTACTTCAAAACACACGACTCCTGGGGCGCCTGGGTGGCTCAGTCGGTCGAGCGTCCGAGTTGGGCTCAGGTCGTGACCTTACTGTTCGTGGGTTCGAGCCCCGCGTCGGGCTCTGTGCTGACAGCTCGGAGCCTGGAGCCTGCTTTGGAGTCTGAGTCTCCTTCTCTCTCTGTCCCTTCCCTGTTCATGTTCTGTCTGTCTGTCTCTCTCTCAAATATAAAATAAAACACAAAAACATTTTTTTAAATAAAAAATGAATAAAGTACACGACTCCTTCCACTTTTGCCCATACTTTACATTTATGTACATATTCCACAGCGGAAGCAGGCGTTCTCTCTGAAAACACGACCTTGAAATCCCGAGGGGCGCATCGGAGCCACGGACAACGGCTGACAGATACAGGCGGAGCCCGGAGTTCTGCAGCTGGCATTTTGCAGGTACCATCCACTGCCCCGGTGCGTTTGTTTGTGAAATGCATCCCCGGCTGAGTGACCCCACGGCACAGCCTTCAGCTCTCTCTGGGTGTTTCTTTAAGATTTGCAAAGCGGCCCAATCTGGGGGGCAGTCCTAGGCAGCCGCCGGTTGTAACTCCCTGTGGTCAAATGTTCTTCTTCCGAGTCTCGGAGGCTGGCTGTGACGGAGGGCTCCAGGATGGGTCACGCCAGAGCTCCGTGGAAGGCCTCCCGTTTGGGGTCCTGGACAAGGCCCCTGGGGACGCCTGGCACATAGAACCGTCCCTGGAAAGGGAGCCTCGTCCCAGGTCCTGGCCTCCGGGGAGGGTGGGGCAGGGGGGACGCTCGGAGATGTGCCTTTAGGACGAGTGCTCGCCGGGCTGTCACCACACCCCACCGCCTGGGGCGTGACGGCACAGAGGCGGCCTCCGGAGGCCAGGGGGCCTCACGTTATATAACCACCCGTGAGAAGATCTCCATCTTTGGATTTTCTGCAGAGGTCGGTGGAGAGATTTCAGGATTTGCATGGAACTCAGATCCTGGAACGTTCCAGCGAACAGCTCAGGGGCAGACAGGGATTAGACCTCATTTGCAGGGCAGGGGCGTGGAACTCTGAGCGAAGGTTTCTCTCCAGCTTTGCCACATTACCTCCTACTCACCCGGGGAGCGGGGGGGGGGGGGGCTCTTTTTCTTTTCACATTTGGGTGGATGAGGATTCACATCAGGTTTGAGATTTTCATCCCGTTTTGGCTTCTGGAGGGATGTCCTTTCACGGGAATCTTCGAGAGTCAACTAGTTGCTTTTAGGAGCTTGTAAGTTGAGACACGGCCACGAAATCAGAGGACTGCAGGGCTGCACGCATGTTTTGGACGACAGACACTTGGGCGCAGGGAGGTCCTGGGGCCCCGTCACATCCTGGTGGCTCCTAAAAAGCCATCTGGCTGTCAGGTGACTCGAGGGTCCCCTGAAAGGTTCCTTCAAGGTCCCCACGCTCCCAGCCAAGCCAAGAGCATGCATCTATCTGACCTTCCTCTCCGCCGGAGGAGACCCCTCCCGAGCCACACCTGCCACGCCATCCACAAGGACGACCTCCTGTCGGTGGTGACCCCCTTCCTGGGATGGCCAGATCCCCCAACTGCAGAGACCCCTTTGCTCGTCCAAGTGCAAACACTAGAAGGCAAGTGCCCCTTCCTTAACGGGCCGACATCTCATAAACAAAGCAGAGAAAATAACACACGCCCCCCCCCCCCCCGCCGGCTGCCCCCAGTGCTACAGTGTCCCCTTTGTGAGCCCGTGACTGGGGTGGACGGGGCCGGTGTGCGAAGACACGTTTACAGCCTGGCATTATGCAACAGGATCGTAACCACACATTCTAATAATAAAATAAAATAAATACTAATAAACATTCAACCTAAAGATCCTTCATGAGACGCCCTAATCATTTTTCTGCTCCCACTTCGGTTTTTTCTGGAACAGCTCCAGTGAGCCCAGGGTGGTGCAGCAGCCTTTTTCTCCGAGGGAACAAAAGGTCTTTTTTAGTCCTAAGTTTATCCAAATATTCTCAGCTTACTACTAGCCCCTTTCTGAATTGATATTCCCAATAAAAGGACACTTTGTATCTTTAAGCCACACTGCCCACCCCCCCACCCGAGCGAGGATGGAACCCCGGTCTGCCACTTCCTCGGAGATGGGCGGGAAGGGGGACATCCCCAGTGTCGTGGGGTGGGAGTGGGCGGCCGGGGGCCCGGTGCGGTGGCCAAGGCCGTGCGTCGGGGGCGGAAGACGGAACCCACGGAGGGTGCCTGCCCTCCAGCACGCCGGGCTCTAATTTTGTGCAAGCCCATCCAGGCTGCACGCACCTGCCAAGCACGTTGAGTCCTGCGTGAGCTCGCGGCAGGGGAGAGAACCCCCTCCAGCCGGGCTGAGATGTGAGGCCTGTGTTCTGGGCCGCGAGCGCCGCTGGGGAGCCCGCCTTTCACGCCAAGCACAGGCTGCTTCTTAGCGTCGGCTCCTCCCCATCTGCCCAGACCCTCTCGCACCAGCCAGCGTCGGAGCCGTGTCCTGTGCGTGCACGTGTGTGCACGGGTGCCCACGGCCTCGTGTGCGCGCGTGTGCCCCCAGCAAGCACGTGCGCGCACACAGAGCCGTCCCCGCGGCCCCACGAAGGGCATTTCCTTCCACCCCGGCCTCCTCCAAACGGCTCTGATTAGCGTTAATGATAATTCTCATTAATCACCTTCAGTGGCTGCAGAGTGGAAACGAGGCCTCGGTGAGGTGACAGGCGCCACTTAGGCGGGATTTATGACTTGTGTGCGCGGTGGCAGCTCCGGGCCCTGATGCCTCTGGCCTGTGGCTGACATCACGGCCACATTTGGGCTCCAGCACGGAGCCTTTCGTGTGTCTTCTCCCCGCCCGACCTCAGGGGTGCCACCGACCCGGGGGCCCTCCTGGTGCACAGCTGGGCAGAGCAGGGGCGGGGAGGGGGGCAGCCTCAGGGTTTGGGAAGAGGCAGGAGCAGGAGGGGCCCGTGTATTACCAGCAAGTCTCCCACCTTCCTCCCCAAGAGCAGCCTCACACCCCGCTTCTGCCCCTCGAGCCCTTGGGAGGGTCGGCCGCCCCCACAGAGCCCAGCACAGACAGACCCACCTCGGACGTGGGACTGCCTCTGATCCACCCGTGACCTTGGTGGCCTGCACAGTAGGTCCTTGGGGGGTTTGGGGCTCGGCGTGGGCTGCGTGGGGGGCAAAGGAGGGGTTGCAGGGCTGAGCTCATGGGAATCCAACGGGAGTCCCCCCCTGAGCGGCCACCCAAGGTCTTCGGGTCATGGCTGACTCGGCAGCCCAGCCCCCGCGTTCCCTCGCGGCCCGCACGGAGCCTACGGTCCGCTGAATCCCGGCTGCTTCCAGCCCCTCCTCACCCTCGCGGCCTTGCCCACTGGCCGAGCTGCTCGCTGGCTGAGCGGAGCCCTGCTCATCGTGGGGACCCTGCAGGCTTCCTCCCTTCCCATCGCCACTTGTGGCCCTGCCCTGGGACTCTGCTGGGCTGGACGCAGCAGGCACGGGGCTCAGAAGAACGGTGCTCTGGAAGGACTGATCCGCCCTGGCACACTCCGCTCCCCTAACAAGCAAGCAAAGTGTCTTTCTCGGGTCTCAGGGAGGAGTGGGCCCATATGTCGGGCTTCTGGGCCTCCCTGCTGGACCCTGATAATTCAAACTGTGCCCTGGGTCTGGTCTCCACAAGGCCCACCCGGCTGCCTGGGGCAGCTGGGGGCGGAGAGGGGGGCGGGAAGAAGAGCCTGGGCAGCAAGTAATGACGTCGCCATCGCCCGGTTTAATTTTGCCCTTGCGCCAGGGGGCCGAGTGCGGGAGCACAGGGTCATCACTAGGCTGTTGCCAGGGCGAGGGGGGTGGGCAGGACCGGCTCGGGCAGGGGATATCCTGGAGTCTCTGTTAACCTGGACTGAACTAGAAAAGGAGTCGGGAAATGAATTGCCAGCCTCATCCAGAAGCACCCTGGGTGGGGTGGCCGCGACCCAGTGCGATAACCTCCCGGGCCGTCGCCAGGCCCTTCCGTGTTCCTGAGCGGCAAGGTCAAGGTGAGCTCTCTGAGGGCTGCTGTGCGGGGCTCTCTGGGATCCATGTATGAGCCAACCAGGAGCCCCAGAGAACCAGCAAACCACCTACAACGCAGACCTGTGCCCCACACCTCACACCGGGAGCAAAGGCTTCTTAAGCAAAGGAACCTCCGTGCCAAGGCGAGGACAGCGGGGGCGTGGGCCGTTCTGAGCTCTGTGCCCTTCCGTGGCAGCCATGGGGGGGGGGGGGCGCCTCTTTGAATGTCACCTGGGAGTTCCCGCGCTCAGGGCCCCCGCGGCCTAAACTCCTGCCCCGGAGAGACACAGCTTCTCCGTGCTTCTGAGGGGCTTTTGGGCTGCATCGGGTCCAGGACGCTCATTCGGGCACTGGTCTCAGACCCAGAACCACCTGCTATCAGTTGGGTGCTTTGCATCCACCTGCCTGGATCTGGGTTTGGTTTGTTGTGGGGTTTTCCCCTCCTCCTCGTCCTCCTCGTCCTCCTCGTCCTCCTCGTCCTCCCTTCCTTCTCCAAAAGGATTTTCATCCCAACATCCAGCTTCCTGAGCATTCCCGGGGCGGCTGTAATCACTTGAAAGAGAACCACCAGGCAGTGTTGAGGCTTGTTTGGAAGGGGCCTTTTGGGGGGCAGGGGGAGCCTCTTCAGGACCTTGCACTTCTGAAAGCATAAAGCCTGGATCACACTCTCCTAAACGAACACCCCCCGCGAACGACACTCAGGCGGAGCAGCCTCATGGGAGGCCCGGGGGAGGGGGGGGACTTGGAGGTCTCGGCCCGCCGGTGCTCCACTGGACTCCTCGGCCCCGAGGCTTCGGGGCTGTGCACCCAGCGACTCCCTCCCATGTGGGGAGGGATTCCCCAGAAATGAACACCTTCCTGCGGAAGGTTTACTTAGGGACGGTGTGGTCTGTGTCATGTTGGTGGTTAAACCAGTTGTCAAAGGACAGGGACGGTGAGGGGACCGCAGTTACTGGGACACCAGCCCGTGGCGCGGGCGTCTCCTCGAACACCGCCGTCAGGGGAGGTGGCGGCCTCGCAGCCTGGGCGGAGGTCTGCCTCCGGCACCTGACCCGGCCGAGAACCATGTGTCCCCTGCACGCCCTGGGCTGGAAGGCCCCCGAGCTGCAGCCAGCCTCCCAGATTCTGGGTCCCTCCCTCCACTCCTGGGGCGCAGACGAGGGGGCCCTTCAATGGCCTCTAAGTAATGAGGCTGCACGTTGTGGCGTCTTCGAGTCCCTGCTTCTCAGACGTCTGGAGAGACGCACGCCTGTGCTTCAGAAGGAGACGGAAGTTCTTCAGAACAAACCCTCGATGCCCTTCGCGGTCCAGGGTGGGCCTCGAGCCTCAGCTCCACAAGCGACCTCTGGGCTGGCCTTCCTGTGACCGTCCAGCCTCCGCTCTGCCGTCCCCATCTGCCCTCGCCGTCCCCGTCCCCGCCCCTCCAGGGAGTCCTGACGCCCGGCTCACAGCCAGGTCTGTGAAATCTCTCGCCTCTCCTGCAGGAAGCCTGATGCATCGTTGCCCCCCCATGGGTCTCTACGCGCCCTTGGTTCCCAGCAGAGGACCCCGGGCCGTCCTGTGCACAGCACAGGCGAGTCTCGTGCCACCACGTCCCCTCTGGTTAGAGTGTTCAGTAGGACTGGAGATCAGCACTCTAAACGCTGTGGGACACTTGTCGGAGGAGGAAGGACGAGGTCACCGGAGTCAGCGGGCGGCCACCCCGGGCTCCTTGCAGAGAAGCCTTGCTGGGAGGCGGGGCCGAGTCAGGAGAGAGCACTTTCCCTCACCTTCCAGATGGACGTCCGGGGCTGGCTGGCCACCAGCAGATGCCCACGCCAGGCTGTGGCCAGTTGGGCCTTGTCACTTCCCACTTGCCAAGACTCTTTCGAGCTCACTCTTCTCCCTGGCCTGCTTGGGGCCTCTCCCAAAGTCTGGGACACGTTCCTTCCTGTTCTTCAATTGCTCCTTCCCCTGGGAAGTCGGGTTTGGGCAGGTGTTACACCCAAAATGGGTAACGTTTGGACTACACCAGCGGTTGTGTTGATAAATCTCTCTCTCTCTGTTCACTTGTTCCCCTTTAAGGAAACAATGATTATCTTGGACTACACACGGCCTTGAAGGGGCTGCATGGTGAAGTGGGGCTCCCCAAATGCCTGGAGCCTTGGAGAAGGTTCTAGGTAATTAACGCTGCAGTGTTGGCCCGATCACACGGAAGGAGGCCACGGATGTGCAGAGCCCATCAGCTGGGACAGGTTCTCTGGCCCCGCCGGGCGCAGCGCTCGGGCCTCGGAGGCCGTCCCACCTCCCAGGCTGGCGGCGAGGACACCGGAGCGGCATCCAGCTCAGAAAGCTGGCCCTTCCTCTTCCTCAGGGAGGGAAGTCTCCAGAGGGAAGGGCAGCAGCCCCGTGGCCACTCAGTGCTGGGAGCCCAGGCTCAGGCTCAGGCACCTCTGCTTGTCTGCAGGGAAGGGGGGGGAGGGGTCAGCACGACTCACATGAATGCAAGCCCCCAACCACACAGCCTCATCACCAACTGGGGGGCTGGGGGTGCAGGCCCCTCGCACGGCACAACCTCCTCCATCCCAGCTGAGCAGAACCTTTGTCCAACAACATAGACCGTTCTAGAAGGATCCGGCTGCTGCCAGAGATGACTGGCCCCTGTCGCAGCAGAAGACATCTCCCTGGACAGAAGCCCCCGGGCCTCCCACTCGAGTTCCGCACATACGGTCATCATTAACGCGCCGAGTCCCGGATGACGGGATAAGAGAAGTATTTGATTCATTTATCAGAGCTTTCAAATAGGTGGCAATTAGGGACAAGGGACTGTGGCCCAGCTGATAGGAACACATGGACTTAATTACGTTTGTCTGGTGCTCCTCTCGGGACGCCGAGCTGCTGCAGGAACCCCGTTCTGGGAGGGGGGTCGGGACGCCCCGTCGTCTGTTTCCGGGGCGAGCCCGTCTGCACGCGGGGTGCGAGTCACGTCCAAGCCCAGACAGGTGTGTGGCTGGCAGCTTCCGTTTTCTGGGAGACCTCACGCTCTGCACACCTGAAGCCCTTGTCCGGTGCCGACTTCAGATCTACGTGACCTTCGAGTGAGGGCGTTGCTCTCACGGGGCCTCGCTGTCCACGGGCGGGGGCTCCGGCCTCCCTGCCCCCACACAGACGACACGTTTTTTCCCAGGGGGAAAGAAGTTATCACCGCCAACGGTTTTCTGAAGACGCTTTACAGGCGGCCCCACAGGACGGAGGTGACAGGGCTGCTGAGGATAAACAAGGGTGACAGGTGGAGTGCACCAGAGCCACAGAGTCACTGCGGAGACACTTCCTGCAGACGGAGGGGGCAGCCTCGAGGAGGGCGGCCATGGGTCCCGCTCGTCCCGGAGCCCCGGCCTCGGGCCCCGGACGGAGGGCACAACATCCTCACGGCCTCGGGCGGCAGGGTCCGGGGGGAGGGGGGCTGTGTCAATGACCTTCAGTCGCAGGAGAGAGGGGACCGCCCCGTCCAGGAGCTGCCCAGCCCCCCGCGGTTCGGTTCGTGCCCCCGATTTTCTGAACTTCCGGAACAGTGCGCCACTTAGAAATTCAAACACGATGTGTTTCAAGCCTGCGGTGGGCACGCGGAGGTGGGGTCAGTCCGCTGAGTGACACGATGACCCCCGATCACCCTGTTGGCCATGGCCATGGCAGCGCCCTCCCTGGCTCTCCTCAAGGGGGATCCGTGGGCCACCGTCCAAGCCCCCACGATTTTCTCTTCTCCTCGGGCACGACGGAGGGTCCGTTTCCCTCACAATGGTTTGAGTTAGGAGTGAGCTCACCTCCTCCCCCGGCACGAACCCCCACACACGGGGACAACGCGGAGACGCGGGATGAGGTGGAAATCAGGCATCGTTTCCTATTTCTGGGTCCCGTTGTCTTTGGTGGTGTTTGTTCCTGGGCCCTCCGTCTGGTTTGCCGCCACTGCCCCTGCTGTCACGCTTTGAGGGATGTCGGGAGCGGCGAGGGGCCCCCCCGCCTCTTCCCAGGCTCCGGGCGCCCGCATCCCTGCTGCTCTTGGAGGCCGGGGCAGGGCGTCTGCAGTGAGGTCGTCTGTGCTCCGCTCCCTGGCTGCGGGTGTGGGCCTCCCCCCCCCCCCCCATGCCCTCTTAGGGCAGGGGGGCATCTGGTATCTGGAGAAAACCCCTTTCCGGATCTGCTTGTCTAGTTCCTGGAGACAGAACCTGTGAGTCTGAGTTGCATGGTGACTTTTCCCTGCATTTGGGGACAGGGGACAAACGGGCCCCCCATCCCCGTGGAAAGAGGCCCATTGAACTGTGTCTGCACTGCCCACACTGACCTAGGCGTGTCCCGGGCCCGAGGGCAGACGCGGGCAGGACAGGGCCACGCACAAAACGGCTTCTATATTCTCAAATCCTGGCATTGCGTTAAGAGCACAGCAAGGTTTACCCAAGGGCACGTTTTTGCCACAGCGTTAATACACGTCAGTGGTTTCGCTTTACTAAGACCGCAGCCTCAGATGGGGCCCCTCCACCGCAGCGTGTTTGGACCCGGACCGCACTCTGCTGTCGGGGGCCGGCCTGGGCTCTACCCAGTGGCATCGCCAGTGTCTCCTGGAAGGCAGTATGGCCCGTGGGTGAGACCGTGGGCAGACGCTCTCCCTGCCGTCACAGGCAGGCCCCGGGGCACGTGAGCGGCTCTGGGGGAGAAGTGGGTTAATCTCGGAGTGGGGTCTGGGGAAGGTGTCTCTGTGGAAGCTGTCTCTCCCACGGGCGCTAGCCTGGCACCCGTAGAGAAAACTGTGCTTTCTGGATGCAGGGGAGGGAGGAGGAGGGCTGGGCGGAGGTCCAAGGCGCGAGAAAACTCTGCATGTGAGCCACGTGGAGGGGCTCCACTCGGGCACCTGGTGGGTTCTCTCAGTTCTGCCACGCGGAGGGTACCAGGTTTCCCACGGCCGATGCTGAGATGGGGAGGGGAAGAGGCTTCTCCAGGGGAGCCCTGCGGCTCCGGGAGACACGACCCCCCGCCAGGTGCACGAAGCCGTCGAGGGTGCTTTGAAGGACGCGTTTCATTCGCTCAGAAAGTGCGTCGTCAACAGAGCAGGGCTCCAGACGTGGAGAGAACGCCGTTTCCAGGGAGGAAGGTGGCCCCTGGCTGGCCTGACCACGAGGTCTCCCCACCCGCCCCAGTTCACCACCCGGGTTGGGGCACGGGGACGGGGGGGGGCCCGCCGGGTAGTGGAGCTTCCAGTCTGTGCCTGGCTGCGGATTGCGGTGGCTCTCGCGGGGTCGGGGTGAGGGGCTGGGGGCCCCTCTCTGCGGCTCTGTACCCAGCGTCCTGCGTGTTTCCTCCAAGGCTGGCGGGATAGGAAGCAAAGCTGCCCCACCTGTTTGCTGCCCCAGGCACCTGGACGGCTGGTGGCTGGCAGGCTTCAGCTCCCTGAATGTCTCTGCAGTTCGGGGACTTTCTCCGTGGAGGCTGGCCAGCTTCCAGGACGCTGCTCCTGAGAGTGTCCTGCTGTGAGGGCCTCCTGGACCTGCCCCCGTGACTTCACTTTCCTGGCCTTGGATTTGCACATCTGTGAAATGGGGGCAGCACTGCTCTGGTGGGACTGGCCTGAGGCTTAAGCAAGACCACAAACATTTGTATCTGACAAGTGCTCGGAGGGCCAGCTCTGCAGCCAGCAGGCTTTCAAGTTTCTAAATGCTCTGCAAACAGGCGGGGGCGGTGGGGGCAGGGGATGCTCAGTGCTTCTCTGCTGGAGAACGAGGGTTTCAGATGTACCATCCCCTCCCTGGGCTCGCTAGGGCTTCCCCCCACCCAGGAAGGTTTCCGTCTGCCCCCCCACCTGGTTCCCGTCTGCCCCCCACCTGGTTTCCATCTGTCCCCCCCACCTGGTTCCCGTCTGCCCCCCCACCTGGTTTCCATCTGTCCCCCCCAACAAACACCTGGTTCCCATCTGTCCCCCCCCCCACAGCTGGTTCCTGTCTGCTCCCCCACCTGGTTCCCATCTGTCCCCCCCACCTGGTTCCCATCTGTC
>NW_024412388.1:1794421-1871236 GCF_014898765.1 Herpailurus yagouaroundi | reverse complement strand
AGGAGGGTAGGGCTGCAGGTGCGGTTGAACCAATTCCACTAACACCAGCCACGTCGGGTGGTTCGGGGCTGGTCCGCAATCCACCTGCCCGCTGCATACTGATGCAGGCCAGATTAATTAGGGAGGTTTTGCTAATGCCGTCGGAGAGTCGCCAGAAAAGCAAACAGCACTGTTTCCAAAGAGCGAGGGTCTTGGACCCTCAAAATCGCACTTGGTTCAAGGTGTGGGTGGCGGCTGTCTCCTCTTCACCGACGGGCCAGTTGTCTTTGTCGGAAGCACCCAGGCGAGCCGGACCTGAGTGTCTTCGCCCACACGCCTCCCAGATCTCCGGACTGGGGGTGCTGGGGGGAGGCGAGACCTGGGATAGGCAGAGCACCCCGATTTCCAGAGGCAGCCGGTGGCACGAGAGGTCGGGAACTGAGCCCGACACCCAGGTCCAGCTTGTCTCCCTGGGGCAGCGGTTCAGCCTTCTGGTCCGCGTGAGCCCAGAGCTACTGAGTGTCCCCACTCGGTGGAGGTCATGAGGGTCGTGGGAGCCACCGTGCTGTCCGGGAGCGGACGCTGTCCTTATTCCTACTGTCACTGACGTGCACCTGCGAGCGGGGCTTCTCCAAACCAGGCCCCTTCAAGCAAAAGCTGCTGCGGGAAAGCCTCTGATGCCCATTGCCCGGGGACATCGGTCAGCAGGGGCCGCGGCCGCCTCTCTCTGGGCCCTGCTGCCTGCTGGCCGCAGAGAGCACAGTCTGTGCGTCTTCAGGGGGCAGGGCTCCCGCACACAGACCTCACGCACACCGTGTGTCAACCCTTGATTGCTCCCAGGGAAACTGAGGCCCTGCTCCCCGCCCTGCTGACTGATGGAAAGAGAAGGTGTGGGAGGGCCGGGCTGTGTGAACCCGACTGGAGGACGAGGGGTTGACAACAGGGGGTAGGCGGGTGAGGTGACGAAGGAGCTCAGCCTCCCGGTGGCCTCCCACCCGCACCCTCCGGCCTCGCCCCTCCCCTCCCTCAGCGCCCCAGGCCCCACACGCGTTCGCGGCACCCAGACCTCCACGCGCTTCTCGAACACCTGCAGGTCGGGGGCCCTCGCTCCAGCCTCCCCCCAGCGGGCCCCCGAGGCTTCCCCTGCCGTCCGTCCTCCCGTCCAGGTTTGCTCCCAGTGGCGCTCCCTGCCTGCCTGCCCACCGCGGTGCTGGGCCTGCGCCCCGGGTCACGCTTCCACAGGCTCTGGAAGGCCGGCTCCTTCCGGCCCCGGTACACACTCGAGGTGCTCCCCTCCCCGAGCCCTGCCCATTCTGTGTGTGCCCGGAAGTCCCTGTCCCGCCTCCGCATGATTGTGTATCACACACACGGCCTCTTGCCTTCTCTTTCCTGATGGTATTTGCTGGAAGGTGGTGGGGGCGGGGGGGGTGTGTGTGTGTGTGTGTCAGGATTTTGGGTGTCCAGGTCCCAGATTGCTCGGTGGGAGCCATGAAGCCCGCGTTTACTCCCCAAGTTCTAACGGGAAGGAAACCGTTCTAACTGCCTGATGGTAACGGTGCCCCTGCACACGTCTCCGCTGCACCCTGCCACAGCCCTTCTCTGGGGACGCCCCGGACCCTGACCCGGGCAGGGGCCTCTGGGCTCCTCTTTGAGGTCCCCTGCCCTCCTGTCCATGGCTGTGGTCGGCCCCAGTCCCTGTGCCGGCCTCCCAAGCATCTGTGCTCGAGGTGAACCCCAGGCCCGGGCACCGAGTCGGGGCCAAAGAGTCGGGGATCATGTGCCAAGGCCCGGCAGGGTCCTCTGTCTCTTCTAGTCCCTCCAATGCCGCATCATTCAGAGTCCCTGGCGCCCTGGTCTGTAGTCGATTTTCACCCACCTACGCCGATCCACTCAGTTTCTGGGCCAAGAACCAGTTCCACAAGCGTGGGTCTGGTGGGAGAGCCCCCAAGAGCACCACAGATCGCCCTTCTCTCGGGACCTGGGGCCAGGCCCGCGCGTGCCCAGCAGCCTGGGTCTCACCCGCGTGCAGGTCCCTAGGCCCCGGGTTGGCCTCTAGACTCCTCTGGGCTCACAGAGAGCAGCTCCCGGCTCGGCTGGGAACCAGGGTGACCTCTGGGGAGGGAGGGGTTCCACAGGTCGGGGCAGCACAGCAGGACGTGGACCCCCCTGAGCTTTCTAGCTGGCCCTCTGCAGAGCTCACCGGAGGCAGCATCGGGGGGGGGGGGGGGGAATGTGTCATCAGCCTGTGGCCAGCGCAGCACTTACATGAATTATAAGCGGCTGGCAGTGGGGACCGGCCTCAAAAAAGGCATCTTGGGACGACCCCCAGGCCAGCTGCAGGGGGCCGCTGGATGGAGCCAGGTCCACGTCCAAGAGGTGACCAGAGGTGCCCTGGGCTGCCCCCCACCCCACCGAGCTGCGGGGACCCTGGATGCCGTCTGCAGGCGAGCAGCGGAGACCCGGCTCGGAGCAGGTCAGGGGCAGATTATCCGCCGTCATAAACTTTTACCACATTTCACACCCGGTTAACTTTTATGACACCCTCCAAGAGGAAGCAGCGGCAGCTGGGGAGCACGGAGAAGCAGGCCGGTCTCAGCTACAGGGGTGACCCCCAGGCGCGCAGGAGTCTGGCTGGGGGCCAGCGTGCGAGATCTGCCCTCCTCGCCCCCGTGGCGGGGACCGGCCGGGAGCTCAGCACCGCGCTTGGCCCCGCCTCGGGCTGCCGCCCAGAAATGGCCCTCAGCCTGGCCCCCCGCGGGCTCCCCAAGGAGGCCCCGGCCACTCCGGGGACAAGCCTGCAGGGTGAGCGCCCCAAACTGCACCCCAAACTGTACCCGGGCCCCCCTTCGACGATGCACTCCTCCCCCCACCCCCCAGCCTCTGCGTCACTTTTGCACACGACGTGGAACTTTGATGAGTTCCAAATGTGGCCTGACCTACACCCCCAGCTATCTATTGTTCATTAAACGGGGCAGAGGCCCCGGTGGGGGCCCCGAAACTGGGGGAGGGCGAGGCAGGGGCGGGGGCTAATGTCTGTTTTCAATATGCGGCCAATCACGGCCTTTTCTTCCCGGTTAGTATAATTTATACTGGGTGGATGTACTTAGGGCCTGAATGGCTTGACAGTAATGGTTGATACTCTGCATTAGGAGGCTCCAGCGTGAGTATCGGACGAGCCGCCAGTCCGCTCTCATCAGATGGCCGGGCCGCAGGCCTATTAAAAGCAGCAGGAGACCTTGAGGCTTAATCACAGAGGCTGGGCCCGCGGAGGGAGAAGAAAGGGAAGGGGAAGGAGAACAAATGACGCGGTAGAACGCAGAGGCGGGGATGCTTCTGGAATCCCCCTCCCCCCCCAGGCGCAGTTAGCGGCGGGGGGGGGGGGGGGGGGGGGGGCAGTGGAGGGGAAAGGGACAGGGAGGGCATTCCGGAGGGAAAGCCATTAAAAACTGCAGCCACCTCTGCTGCTGGGGACCGCGGCTCTGCTGGGCCGTCTGCGAGGGGCGGGCAGGGCTGCGGCTGAGGAGGGCAGGGGGCAGCCCGCGGGGGCACCGGGGAGCGGCCCCCACCCTGACGCGCCGGCTGCCCCCAGAGGATGGCCGCTGGCACGTTCCCTCCCAAGAGTGTCCCCTCTGGATGTCACGTGTGTGGTTGTCCTGCTCTCTCGGGGTCTGGGCACCCGGGCAAGGCTGGCGTGGGCACAGCTGGGCCCCCGGGAGCCTCAGAACCAAGTCACGGGCGCCGTGGGGTCTCCTGCTCGGGACGAGGAAGTGAGTCCCCACCGGGGGCCAGAACCCCTCCAAGTGGGCCGGAGAGTGGGGGGCAATGGTGAGACCGTGTGAGAGGGAGACAGAGAGACGCGAAGCCGCGGGCACCGAGTGAGTGGCAGCGAGGGCGGGGGCTCCGGGCGCCGCAGCACCTCGAGGCGGGAGCTGGGCGGCCCCTGCTGGGCACCTGCTGACCGCCCCCCCCCCCCCCCCCCGCCCCGGGCAACCGGGTCCTGCTGAGGGACCACGTGCACCCTCCTGGAGGAAAGCGTTCCCGAGTGCAAAACGTGAAGTTCAAGGCGGGGGGAGGGAGGTTTGGTTTTGTCTGAGAATCTGAGAATGAGGCTGGAAAAATTTGAGAGCACCTCTGTCTTCCGGAGAAGGGAAAAAATAGATTTGGAGCCCGCGGAGCTCTGCCTCGAAGGGACCTCCCTGCCCCCGTTCCGGCTTCTTTCTCTGAATTCCAGGGTCAATGTGGCGAGTGTTACGAATTTGGGGGAAAATGAATAAAAGACAAAAAAATTCCTCTGAATTTTTACATAAAATATACACCTCACCCAGCCTATCTGCACAGAAGTCAAGGTCCCCGCAGGCACCCAGCTGTCACAGTCCGCAGGGGAGGGGCAGCCAGTGGCCCTGGCCCTTGCTAAGCCCTCTGGCCTCCGCAGACCCGGACACCCAGCTTCAGGGGCCGAGAGGGGTGAAGCCCAGTCTTTGGAGAGCTCCACCCCCAACCGTCTGGCGGTGCTTCCTCGTCAGTCGAGACAGGTTCCATACAGGTCCCGGGACCCCAGGCGGGTGGGTCCCAGGGCAGAACTTTCTCCTAAACACAGCCAGGTGAACGGGTGTTCCAAGTCGGAAATCTCCAGGTAGGTGTTCAGAACTCCTGCCCCTAACAGGGTCTTTTCCACCTGAAAACCCAGGTTCCCTCTCTGTCTGCCCAGTGCCCCGTGGGTGAGGGTGTGGCTGGGAACCCGGGCAGCACCTGGGTGGACCCTGGGGGCATGGTCGGCTCTGCTCAGACACCCCGAAAGCCAGCGGACAGGCCACGTGCGACGCCACGCCTGGCCCGGCCATTCCCAGGACGCGGGCAGGTCCCACTGGGGGCTGCCTGGGAAGCCGGGTCTGTCTGGGTCTGGGAGAAGCTCATGCCAGGTGCATCACCCCAGCGGCCCGGCGGGCAGCGTGCAACGGTCCAGACGGTCCCGCTCTCCGCTGGCTATTTTTGGAAATGGTTTTCTGACTTTTTTCCCCCAAGCTCCAGGATAACAAGAGCCCAAGAGCGGCCCTGATGCCTCCTTCGGAGGAGCCTCGGCAGGGACAGGGGCCGTGTGACCCGGACGGGCTAGGACTGGCCACGTGCCACCACCTGGGCACAAACATGAGGCCTGGAAAGAGGGAAACATTGGGGGTCGCATCGGGGGTGGGGCGGGGGGAGGCGGGGATGCCTCGCAGACACAGAGCTCTTGTCGGAGAGGGAGCTGCGTGTTTTGAGCCGGAGAAAGGCTCTTGGACATCCGGGTCCGGGTGACACGGGCCCTGCTGGCCAGGCTGCACCCCAGGCCCACCAGGAAGGGCCTGGCTCCCCTGCTTCCCCTGCCTCCCCTCTGCCTGGCGGAGACTCACTCCATCTACACCCCTGTGTGAGGGGCCCCAGAATAGCATCCCGGAGGCCCGTGCAGCCCCGGGGTACATGTATCTTTGCACTAACACACATGTCCACTGGGCTGGGACTTCACACTTGCACCCTCACCGAGCTGGACCCCGACGGCAGCCCCAGGACATGCAGACAGGGAAACGGAGATCAGGAGGGGGGGTGGGGGGCCCCGGGGGCACTCAGCTCCAAGGTGGCAGAGCCTGGCACTTCTAGCCCCTTCCCTGGGTTGGGTGCGCACCTCTGACCCCTGCTCTCCCCGCTGGCGCTCAGGGCTCGGGCTGGGGCAGGCCGCCTGAGGCCCGGCTCGGAGGCAAGTGGATCGAGCGCTCCCGGCAGGGGGCGCCTGAGCCACGTAGACCCGGGCCCTTACTCCCCAGGCCCGGCGCGGGCTCTGGCGGGGCCCGGGCTCCGTGTGCGTTCCGGGCAGCAGCGATCCTGCAGGACATCCAGCCGCGGAGCCTTCGAGGCCCCCAGAGCTGGCCGCTGACCTGGCGGGGCGGAGAAGGCGCAGCGTGAGCTGACTTTGACGGACGCCCCGAGCCCCGACGACAGCCGCCCCTTAAGTGCTGCTCTCTCCCGCCGGCCCCGAGGCTGTTCCCTTTGGCCGTCCTGGGACAGGGATGCCCCTGGGATTAGGACGGCCGCTTCAAATGAGCGGACACTGGGCATCGACGGGTGCCGGCGGGCGGCCGCGCTTCCCACCCCGGCCACTTGGCGGGCGCCTGACCTCCGGGTTATCGGGGGCAGCAGCTTGTGCGATGACCTCATTAAATGCGGCGGCCACGTCAGCACCTTTCTGAAGCCCCTTTTATCACTCACAGCGTGCCGGTGCGGCCCCGTCGGCACCTCCTCCCTGACACCGGCTCTATCTTATCTCCCTCGGGGTGGGGACCCTCGCTGGGAGCCAGAGAGCAGGTCTGGGAATGCCTCCTCCAGACGGGGGCCCGGGGGCCCGGCAGCTGCTGACCCGGGGGGGGCGGGGCGCGGGGACCGTGCCTTCTTGCTGACGACACGGTGCAAAAACGCATTGGCCTCTGGCTCCTGAAATTTAATAACGCGGGGTGGCTGCGCGTGCGAGGGCCAGGCCTGTCCGGCCACCACCCGGGCCCCCGTGGCGGGAGGATGACTGTCCTCTGAGGAACCCAGGGGCTGGTGTCAGGAGCCCTGCACGTGGCCGGGTGGCACCTGGTGTTCAAGGTCACCTCCCGAGAGGCGCCGGAAGAGAGGCGTGAAGACGCTCGCTCGCGCCCTCCCCGCCACCCTGCACACGCAGACCGCCTTTGTGACCGCACGCCTGACGGCCCGACGGAGACGGCCCTCCGTCCCCTGCCCTTGGCCCACGGTTTTAGGGACGGGCTCAGTAGCTGTCCTCCTGCTCGGCTATCTCCTCCACTCTGGGCTTTGCCTCTCCCGGGTGTCCACACGAACACGGACAAGGGCCCAAGCAGGCAGCCAGTGTTTACCCTAGAAAGCTCAGGGCCCAGGCCCGGGGTCGGGGGGCAGGGGGGCTGGCAGAGACCCAGGGACGCCGCAGAGCCCGCAGGCCTCAGGCTCACGGTCAAACCTGCAGAGACGCCCGGCCGGAGGACTGAGGCCGGGCCTGGGCTACCGGGCTGGAGCCCGGGGCTGGCCACGCCTGCCCTCTCTCATCTCCGTCCCGGGCTCGCCAGGGCCCCGTCCCCTTGGTGCTCCTCTCCTGGCCCTTCCGTGCTCCCCTCATCCTCATCCACGTTGTAGGCAAAGCTCTGCTTCCTATCGCCAAGTGGGTCCTCTGTGCCCGTCAACGTACAGCTTGCTTCTGGCCCAGGCAGGATGAGCCATTGAGATATGCAGGCCAGGGTCCAAATCCTCGGGAAGGCCCAGGGCCCAGCACCAGCCCTGGGGATACTTGGAGGACCCCATAGCCACATGGGATGGGCCACTGTACAGGACCAGGTGGTGCCCTCCCTGTGACAGGGCCCCCATGGCCAGTGCTTGCCTGTGGAAGGTTCGGGGGCATTTGCGGTGGGGACCAGGGCCAGGTGGAGCCTGGAGCGGACCACTGTTTGCTCTCTCTTGGGCCTCCTCCTTAGCCCAGGACCTGCCTGTCCCCCGTGGCACACCCCATCATCACAGAGGCACCAGTGTCATGCACCAAATGGATCAGTGACCCCTCCCCGTGACTCAGGCTCATACTGCCCTGAACGTGAGCGGACCCTGTCCGCGGGGCGAGACGGCTCTGACTTCCTGCTGCTGCCCCTCAGCTGGCCCCCGGCCGCCCCTCGCGTTCATTCCAGAGCATGTACTGAGTGCCCACTGTATGCAGAGCTCTGCCCTGGGTGCAGAAGGGACAGGGATGCACCTTGAAGAAGCAGACAGACAGCATTTATCAGTGGGACCCAAGTCACCCCCGTGTGATGCCCAGGGCGCTCCAGACTCCTTCTGGGACTGCAGCCAGTGACGTGCCAGAACTTGCAGAGGCTCCCAGGGGTCACTCCCTCCCTCGGCCTGATTCCCCACCTGGAAAGGGAGCCGAGGTCCCTTTCAGCATCTGGGCTGGCTCTCGGCTGTCCCGGTGCCTCTCTGCGTGTCTGCCTGGTGAGAAAGCTCACGTGGCATCGTCAGCCCAGGGTCAGTGGCCTGGCAGGTGGCGTCCCAGTTCCTTCCTGTTTTCCCAGGGCCACACACCTTTTTGCACTCCTCCCACTCTCCTGGGACACGACTCTAAAGCTGGGTCCTCTGAGGTCTCCAGGAGCTCACAGCAAGTCGGTGGGACATCTCTGGGCCTCCCTGAGCCTGGTCGGGCCCCCACGCCAGGGCTGAGTGTCGGGGAGAAACATGAACGAGTCCCTGAGACAGATGTCTTCAGCCGTCTCAGGAGAAAACACGGACACTTGGGGAGAGGGATGACAGGGGCACGTGGAAACAAAGCCAATTCGAGTGATCGGTCAAACGCGTGGCCTGCTCGACGCCCCACATAACGCGCCAGGCGCTGGCCACACGCCAGGGATGGGCGTGCGTCTGAGGCAGTCCCTCCCCTCGTGCAGCTGCCCACCGAGGCAAAGCAGAGTGGGTTCTGCGCAGGCACCAGAGGGGC
Source organism: Herpailurus yagouaroundi (assembly GCF_014898765.1). Lineage (NCBI taxonomy): Eukaryota > Metazoa > Chordata > Mammalia > Carnivora > Felidae > Herpailurus > Herpailurus yagouaroundi. Next base: position 1,862,760 of record NW_024412388.1, on the reverse strand, counting down.
CTCTGGGGCAAGATGAGGCATTAGCGTGTGCCCCCTAGGGGACAGCGGCCGCTCAGAGGATGAAGGGAGTGGGCCTGGCTGGCCGTCTGGATAAATTTCAAGGAGGATGTGGCTTTTGCGCGGCCCCTGGGAGACTGGGGCAGGTGGACACGAGAGAAAGGAGGCCCCGGGACGGAACGGAGGGCGGTTATGTGGAAGCCTGGGATGTCCCGGGGGGCCCACAGGGCACCCGAAAGGGAATGATGGGAAATCGAGCGGGGGGCGCGTTGCGGGAACGGCGGCACTTTCCGGACGTCGGACTTGTTCATTCAGATGGACGCTCCCTCCAGTCGGGCAGCCCCAGCGTCCCCCCCAAGACCCCTGACTCTCCACGGCCCCTTTACTGACAACAGCCACGCCAGCTACCTGAGGCCCGCGTTCTGGGAAACCCGAAGCCCCTCGCCCAGTCTGTGTGGAACCCAGCGCACGGCCGCTCTGCAGACGCGCCGGGGTGGGGGACGGGATGGGGCGGGGGGCACCACTGCCCCCCACCGTGGGGCAGAGCCAACGGGAGGAACGACAAAGGAAACCTGATAAACAGTTTCCATATCCAACATTTTCCACATTCAATTATTTTTAAATTAAATAATCTCTCCCTAGGAGAAAAAGGAACGTTCCCACTCAGCTCAGCCCTGCCAGGCCTCACAAAGCCCACATTGTGGGGCCCTGATGGAGAATGCGTCTCCTTGGAGCCCGCCCCTCAATGCCCCCCTTTATGCTCACACTCAGAGGCAGCCCCTCAGACCGTTCCTGAGCGTTGGAGACCCTGGCCCACAGCCACGTGGCCTCTGTGGGCTCTGTGGGCTCCCGGGAACCCGGGGTGGGGCCTCAAGCAGCTCTGGGTGGAGCGAAAAGGCCGCCAAGAAAAACTGGGCCGCGGAAGGCGGCATGGAGAGTCTGAAGGGTGACCGGGATGGGACCGCAGGACCCAGGAGCCGGAAGAGCGTGAGGCTTGCGATCAGCCCCTCGGGGTTCAGGACATAGGCCCTCCTCCCAACGGTCGGGTGTGCTCAGGAGAGGTGCTCGACCGGGGTGAACCTCGCCACGGTCAGCGATACGACGAGCACGGCGTTTGTGCCAGCCGCGTCAGCGAGGGCGACGGCACGAGGCCAAGCAGACGTCACACAGACGTGCGCACGGAATGCCGGAGGACGGGGGCTCTGGAGGCTCTGACTCCAGAGTAGGCTCGTGCTGGATTCACCGCCCCCCCTGCAGAGAACAATTACGCACTCTGGACAAAATATATAAGAAAAACAATGGGAGGCATTAAGGAGCGACCGGAAGCAAGTAGAAACTTGAGGGAACGACCCCCGCCAGAAGTCGATGCACTGGCAAGGTGCACGATCCTTTGGCTTCTCCTCGAGGCCACCTTTTGGCACGCGGTGGCTAGGACTCCAGCAGAAAGCCACAACTTGCCAGGCTGGGGTGCCGGAGCCTGGAGCCTGTCAGAGCGGCTTGAAGTGGAAGGAGGAACTTCTGGAGAGGAGGAGGGCATAGACAGGGGGTCCCCAGTGTGCAGCTAACCCCTCCGAGTCTTGCTCCTGCACCGGCCAAGCCCGGGGGACACCACAAGGGCCCCAGTCGAAGGCAACGGCTGGAAGGCTGAGAGAGCTGAGCAAACATCCCAGCTACCACTCCCCACAGCGGGAGAACGAAGATCCGGGATTCGAGCCCTGTCAACTCGGAGGTAAGAGCAGAACTGAAACAGATAACCCCAGCCGAGTATTCGCAAAGTTTCCGCGACGTGAGTTCAAGGAGGGGCAGCCGGTGACTGAAAGGTCGGCCAGAACAAAGCCCAGCAGCCTCCAGAGGAAACTCACAGAATCTGGACTTTCTCCAGCGTGTCACCCATGACGCCCAGTACGACGAAACAAGAAATAATTACCGGGGCACCTGGGTGGCTCAGTCGGCTGACTGTCCTACTTCGGCTCAGGTCATGATCTCATGGTCCGTGAGTCTGAGCCCCGCATCGGGCTCTGTGCTGACAGCTCAGAGCCTGGAGGCTGCTTCGGATTCTGTGTCTCCCTCTCTCTCTGCCCCTCCCCTGCTCACGCTCTGTCTCTGTCTCTGTTCCTTTCTCTCTCAAAAATAAATAAACATGAAAAAAAACGCACAATGTGTGAAATGAGTCTTTGGATGGGCTTTCAGAGTAAGTTGAAGATGGCAGAAGAGAATGTAAGAGAACTTGGAGACAGACCCACAAACATTATCCAATCAAAATTAAAAAAAAAACAAAACAAAACATTGAAACAAAAGTGAACAGAGCTGCAGTGACCTGTGGGACAATGTTTGGTATATGTGAAACCAAAGTGTCAGAAGAAAGAGGAGATAGAAAATGGAACAGAAAACGTAAATTGAATTAAAGAAGTACTAAACACAAACATTGAAAAAACTTCCACTCACCCCAAAACTCAGTTCAGGAAGGAAAAAGCCAAGCCATGCGGTAGGAGAAATATATTTGCCGTATGTGTAAAACGACTAAGATTTATCTCCTAAAGATTTCCTAAAACTCAATCAAGAAAAAGACAGTCTAATTAAAACAAATTTTTTTAAACATTTATTTGTTTTTGAGAGAGAGAGAGAAAGACAGAGCGCGAGCAGGGGAGGGGCAGAGAGAGGGGGAGACACAGGATCCGAAGCAGCTCCAGGCTCCGAGCCGTCAGCACAGAGCCCGATGTGGGGCTCAAACTCACAGACCATGAGATCATGACCTGAGCCGAAGCAGGACGCTCAACCGACTGAGCCACCCAGGAGCCCCAACAAACAACTGAATTTAAAAAGTGGACAAAAGACTTGAACAAACGTTGCACAAAAGCCATTACACCCAAGACTCATAAGCACATGAGATGAAAATATGTTCAACACCATTCATCATCAGGGAAATGTGTACTGAAACCACAGGGAGACGTCGTGTCGGACCCACTCGAATGGCGGGAGCTTACAAGATGACAATGTTGAACGTCCGTGAGGAACGGGGCGGCTGAAGAGTCGGCCACTGCTGGCGGGGACGCGAAGTAATTCATTACGTTGGAAAACAACCTGGCGATGTCGCACACGCTTAGACATACACTCACCCTAGGACCCAAAGATTCCACTCCTAGATCACTTACACGAGAGAAATAAAGACTTGGGTCCACAAAGGCCTGTGCGTGAATGTTCGCAGCCACTATATTCACGGTAGTTAATCTGGAATTGACCCCCCAGTGCGCCACCCGCAGGACGACAACGGAAAAACACCCTGTGATCTCCTTTGGCCATAGGACACCATTCAGTGGTGACAAAGAGCGAATTACTGGCAAATGCAACATCGTGGATAAATCTCAAACATCATTAGGTTGAGCAGAAGGAACGAAGGAAGAGAGGAGACGGTAGGAGTCTGTCCGTAGGAATCTCAAAGACAGGTGGAAGTCATCTGGAGAGGCCATAGACGTCAGAAGGGGGTGGCCGCGTGCCCCGGGGCACCCTGGCCGGCAGGGCCGGGAGTGACGGCTGATGGAAATGCCCTCCACCTCGGCTCGGGTGCGGTTACATCTGTCAAAAACCGTCTGGGCGCACGCTCGTGATCTGCACAGTTTATCATCCGTGCGATGTGGCGCGCGTGTGGGGCCCGGAGGCCACGCTGCCCGGGTTTGAGTCTCAGCTCCACCTCTGGCTGGACGGGAGGCTGTGTGGGTCCTGTATCTTTTCAGGGCCTCAGGTCTCTGATTCATAAAATGGGGACAGAGTCATCCGGGTGGACTGTTGTGACAGCTGAATGAGACACCCGGGGAAACTCCCAGAACGCGGTTGGCACAGAAGAAAAACGCTCCGTCCTGTCAACTCCTGCTATCTTTTGTGTGAGCGGGCCGGAGCCCCCCGGAGCCCCACATTCACAAGCTGCGGGCCACCTTCCCTGCGAGCCACCTTCCCTGCGGGCGTCGAGCAGATGTGACGCAAGCTGCCGCCCGATTAGCGGGTGGCCTGGCCGTCCCGTCCGCCCCGTGGCTTTCTCCGGATCCGCGGCCGTTCATTTCTCTGCCCTGGAACTTGTCACAAGCGGCTCAGTGGGGGAGGGGACCCCCTGGGGAAATGCCCGTGAACTCCCCCGAGGACCTGGTGTGGACTGCGGGGTTTCAAGGTTGTTGCTGGGGCGCAGACGGAAGAGCACAATCAGAGGCCAGCGGGTGTGATTTTCCGGCTGCCACCTGTTGGCGGAGCGAAGCGGCCTGAAAGATCAGGGGCGCCCGGGTGGCTCGGTCTGTTAAGCATCCGAATCTTGATTTCGGCTCGGGTCACGTGGCTCTGAACTGACAGCGGGGAACCCGCTTGGGATCCTCTCTCTCTCTCTCTTTCTCTCTCTGCCCCTCCCCCCTCCCCACGCTCTCTCTCAAAAATGAACATTAAAAAACTGCTTTAAAAACCTAAACTTTGGCTTCGTGCAGGCCCTACTCCGGTTTTGAATGAAGACACTGCTGATCTTCGAACCAAGAAAGCGTGTGTAACTCCCGACACCCTGCTTCCCCATCTTCGTCTGCCCCTTGCTGCGGGCCGCGCCGGCTGGGCTGGCCGGACACACGGATGGAGGCTGTGGGATGTCCCTGGTCACTTGTTTCAGGAGATGCTCTCGAGGCACGTGGCCCAGCGGTCAGTCTGCTCTGGGCTTCCCTCAGCGGACCGGGAGCTCCCAGAGGAAATGGCTTGTCTGAACACGCTGCCCCCCGGCCCCGGGCACCCGGCCTGGCCCTTGCTGGGCGTGAAGGAGGCCGAGGGAGCATCTGTCACTGCCTCTGTGACCTGCATACCCTGTCTGGGGGGGGCGACGGGGGGGGGGGGAGGGCTGCCTGGGGAAGGAGCCTGGCTGGGCGGGGGAGCCTGGCTGGTGGGGGAGCCTGGCTGGGAGGGAGCCTGGCTGGGGGGTGGGTGTGCACCTGTGAACTCTGCCTGGCGCCTTGGCTGTGAGCTTGTTCACAACCTGCCGTCCTGTGGATGCTCTTCCCGTGACAGCAAAGCGGAAGCCACGGCTCAGACAGCCGCGTGTCCTCCTCCTCAGCCCGGGGCCGTTGGCACCACGCTGCCTGGCATGAGGTGCTTGGGGACCTGCTGTGCTCCCTCCTCTGGAGGCACCCCCCCCAAGAAGTGCTCAGCTCTACCCCTCTCCCCTGTGCAGAGGGGAACAGGCGCCCCTTCCTTCAGTCCCTCTGGGACTTGTGCTCCCCCTCCTCACCGATCTCTCTGGCTGTTAATTTCATAAAGAGGCCATTGTTCATCTAGATGGTCTTTACAGAAGCATGTCCCCAGCGAGTGGAAACATTTAGTTAATAATTTAACACTGTGCTGTCTGCTGAATTTTCAGGCCCCCAAATACGATCGATGAGGCTTACAATTGGCTTATTGAGTTTCCCAAAGACACAGACGAGCCGAGAAGGGACGGCCGGGGAGTGGGGGAGGGGAGCGCCGTAGAGGGAAAAAAATGTAGATGGTATTGATGCAAGTTGTCAAAAATAATTGTTTTATTTTCCCTGGGAATGTTCCAGACACCCCCGGACGCACTGATCCGTGACACTGGCTCTCCAGAAGCAGGAGTTTGGCATTTATCAGCATTTTGCTGCCCCCTCCTGAGATGTTCATCAGGTAAATGCTTGCACTCATTATGTTACAGCCTATCCCCAAATTGTTTCGGGGGGAGGGAGGGAAGGAGAGACAATGGCCACAGTCCTTTCTGCTGGCCTCCCGAGGGGTGGGTGGGGGCTTGGAGGGCGTGGCCCGGAGGGTCAGAGGCATCCGAGTCCGTGCGGGATGTCGGGGATGCTCTGGGTTCGGAACGTCCACAGCCAGGAGAAACAAGACAGAATGGGGCCCGGCCAGCGTGGGCAGGACCCCAGTACAAACTTGGCTGGTGCTGTCGAGGACCCGCGGCCCCTTTTCCAGAAGAAGGTGGGGATGGAACTCTGTCGTGCAGATTCCAGACGGCAGGTGCGTCACTGCTTACCCTTGGGATCATCTCAGAAATTCTGCCGGCAACCCCAGAGGAGGGGGGGGGGCACTCAGATCACACCTCCCCTGGTCCCAGCACCTGCCCGTCGAACGGGTTTTCCAACTTTGGTCCGCTGCCCGGAAGCGTTGCCTCTTTGCACGGATCGAGAAGCCGCCTGCCTGACGTCCTCACCTCCTGGCTGCGTGGGTCCGTCCTTCCCCGTGAGGGGGTGGCTCTCTGCTGATTCCGGCAGTCGGGGACACGCTGGGCAGAGGAGGGGTCGGCCCCACCTTGCACGTTTCTTGTGCGCGGGGCCCACGGTGAGAGACGCGGGGGTCTCACGAGAGCACGGTGCTGGTCTCTCTCCAAAGCCCCTCCCGTGCCCGTCCGGCCTCCCTGCCTGCGTCCCTTCATCAGGGACAAAGCCTGATGCCCTCTGGGTTCCGGGCAGGGCAACACCTTCTCCAGGGAGGTAGGCACCCTCTCCACTGCGCTCTGAGCACGCCCCAGGGCTCACTGCCCAGCACCGTCATCGCCCATCCGTCCGTCTGTTTACAATTCCGGGCACTGACGCATCGATGCCTGTATGCGCCTCACTCCAGGCAGGAGCCGGGGGTGCTAAGATGGGCAGGACACCTCCCGTCCCCAGAGGGCTGTTTCCACTGGGGACTGTGTCCCACAAAGTGTGCTTCAGCTCTTAGTGGCCGGAGGAGAGGGTGTCTAAGAAACCGTGCTTTAGGAGGGGAAAGATCAGGGGATGCCCAGAGTGCCTGGAAAAGAAAGGGCCTGGGAAGGACAGAGCGGAGCGAACGGTTCAGAAACTCCCAATTAATGGCCTGAGGGGGCAAATGTCTGCAGGGAGAGAAGGGTTCCAAGGCTGCCTGTCACCCTCCGAACTGGGTCTTCCTGCTCTCTGGGGCTTGGGGAGCTCGGCACAGTCCCTGCAGCACAGAAATGGTTTGGACGGTGGTCCCTCGGCAGCCTATCCTCAAGGATCCCATCTGCTCTGCTCAGCTCTCGGCTCGGCACCAGGAAATGGGGCCCCTGTGCTGCCCACAGAGGGCCCTCATCCCGTCCACATGCAGACACCTTCTGTCCCGGTTGCATCTGGAGCCCCAGGAGGGCATGGTGGCCAAGACCCCTGGATTCTGGGTACTCTCCCCCCACCCCACCCAGCCAGCTGAGTGCCCAGCCTGGCATCAGACCTGGGTGGTCAGCACAACAGCCAAGCCTGGAAGGTATTCGTCAACCATCAGCCCTGGGTAGACAGACGGGCAGGGCGGCCAGCACCCCAACTTTGAAAGGAGCTCTGATGTCAGGAGGTTGGGTTAGGAGCCCCAGGGACCTCTTAGTTGCTCAGACAGCTGGGAGCACTTCGAGTATCCTGGGCCCGCGGTACGTCTGTGGGAGCCCAAGAGCCAGATGCTCCGGGGGCCTCTCCAGCCCTGCAGCGAAGAGGGAGGAGGGCATCTGGCCCAATGACACATCCTATCTGAGGATCACAGACGGTTTCTGGAGGCACGCGGGGGTCCTTGCACCATGTCAGGGGGCCTGTACTCTGTCCCTTCCTTCCCGTCAGATCCCCCCTCTCCCCAGCTGGAGTCTCCCTTGGAAATGCCAATTAACTTCACCTGCAGCCCCCAAAACAGAATTTGGTTTGTTTGTTTCTCTAGAATGAAAAAATGGCCACCGTCTTCCGTGTGTGCACGTGTGTCTGTGTGTGTGCCCGTGTGCGTGTCCTGTCTCTTTCCCCATCTTCTTTCTTTCTAGCGTCACCGCTCAGGGCACTTGGCTCTGGGTCGTCACGTGAGAAGGGGCTGGAAATGAAAATCAGGAAGAAATTTACCTCCTGTGCCACCTGGTGTCCCCAACCAGAGAGGACAAATGGAAAACCGTCCCACATCACGCAAAGGGAAGGTCACCAGCTCAGGGCCGTGACGGCCGTGTGGCGTGCACCCACGGTGTCCGTCTCGCCTGCCCAGCAGCACCCAGGCCCCCGGCCCGGGAGCAAAGCCTGGGGCGCAGCCTTTCCTCGGCCGCTCCACCGGGCGGGGCTCGAGCAGAGGGGCCCCTCCAGGCAGAGATCGCGACCCTGCCGGTGATGCCTTGGGAACCCAGCCTGGTCCTGGGGGCGCGTCCCTGCCCCCCGAGACTCCAGCTCCAGAAAGCAACGCTCTCCTAGGAACCCACACGGCTGCTCGTCCACAAAGGGAGGCTAGGCTGCCGGCTCAGAGAAGTAACAGCAGGAAACATCCGGAAGGCTCAAATGAGGAGAAAAACATAGCCAGCCTCCCGGGGTTCCTTCTCCTTCTCTCTCCTGATTTAGCCTTCCACAGCGGGCGTGCACACACACACACACACACGCTCATGCACCCTATCCAAACATACCTCTCCACGCGTGTCCACATGTGCACGCACTCGGAGGCTCACAGTCCCATACCAGCGCACGCGCACACGTATACGTGCCTGTGCGTGTCTGAAAGGCGCACACGACGGGTTGGCCTGGCGGTCAGACTCTACCCTACCCCCCCACCCCCGCCTCCATAGTCCTCCAGGGCCGGCTCGGCGGACGGGGCTGGCACACAGACTCGTTTGCTAGCGGGTGGGGGTGTCACGGCCTCGTCTGTCGGCAGCCAAGGGATCCGAGTCTAGAATTCCACGAGGGAGTTTCACGGGGATGCCAGGTTCTGACGGCCGGCGGGGAGAGAGGTCCCTGGCCCAGGTCAGGGGGACCAGCCCACGCGGCCCCTGTGACCCCGGCCGGGGGCCGGGGCTGGCAGAGGGGCCCCTCCTCGCACGGGCCACGTGGAGCTTTTCTCTGCCGGGACTGGGGACGGAACCCGGAATAAGTGTGGACTCGGAAAGAAGTAGACGTTTTCCTTCGGAAAGTTTATTTGTGGATTTACGTCCGGGGGCGTGTTTTGTCTTGTTTTTTAAAGCTCAGCCTCTGGGGTCAGATTTCAGATGTCCTTCTACCGCTCGGCTTCTTTGAGGTCCTGTTTATGTGTTTGGCTTGGCCGGTCAAAAGTCAACACACACGCTCGACTCCGCTGAGCGCACTTGTGGCCACGTGCCATGTGGCCGAGTTCGGACACACAACGTGCTCTCTGTGGACGCCTCGCGGGAGGGGCTTCCCGGCGTCCCCTGAGGTTTCCGTGCGGCCCCTCGCTCCGAGTCAATGACGTCCTTTCATCTACCGTGCCGAGCGGAAGGGCCGAGGAGGCGTGCTTCCGTGCAGGGACCTGGCCGCGCGAGGCGCCCGGCTCCCGAAACACGGCCTCCATCGGGGCTGCCGCGCACAGCGCTAGGTCCGCGTGCGCTGTGTCCCCTTCTGGGTTGGGGCCGGAGCCTGGCAGTGGGTCCCCGGTCCTCTCTGGGAGACCAGCTGTGTCTCCTCTCCTCCCGCCCGTGCCCGCGTCCGGGTGAGGCCAGGGTCTCTGGCTCTTTCCAGTATCCGTGCAGGCGCTGTCTAATGGGGTGGGGGGACGGTCGGCCGTCGGTGCGGGGGCAGGTCACGGATGAACTCGGAAGCCTCCTTTCCTGCAAAATGGGTTTGGCTGTTGGCACTAGATTTGCGGAGAGAGAGGCGTCTCGGGCCCCCCTCCCTGTGACGGCTCCGGCTGGTCACTGACGGGCACAGTGCAGGCCCAGCTGGAACTCGGGAGAAGCCCGTGGTGGCCAAGGCGGCCATGGAGGCATCCGGGGCGCTGAGCCCAGGTGGCCTGTAGGTGGGCGCTCGGGGGCCAGCTTTCACCAGAAGGATCTGGTCGTCTCAACTTCGGGAATGACTTGAGTAACGTCTGCGGTGTCCCCAGAGAAGGGAGGGACAGGCTTGGGTCTGCTCTCTGACCTCGGCATGTCTCTCAGACTTTGTGGCCTTGCCGATGGGAGCTCCTGGGTCCTGGGCTGGGGTCCGGGGCTGTGGCTCTTCACGTGGGAGGCTTCCAGACCGCACCAGGGTGCGTGTCTGCCCCGTCTTTGCTGTTTCCTGAAGTTCGTGTGTGCTGGGCGTGGGGCCATGCAGACTCTCATCCTCGGGTGCAGGACGCGTGAGCCTGTCTTCACTTGACAGGGAGGGCGGCCGATGCCCGGGGCATCGACCCTGGGTTTGAAGTCAGATGCGTGCCACGTCAGCTGGACTCCACATCTACGACCTGTACCACAAAGACTTTGATGGAGGGAAGGTTCCAGAAGATTTTGGAGGCAGGCGCTTTAGCCCAGAGAGGAGAAGCCTCGCTTGCGCGTTCCACAGACATCTGCCTCCTCTCCGGTCCTGTGCTCCTCTGCTCCAGCCCCTCCCCGAGGGCCTCCCGGGGTCCCCAAGGTGCCCCCTCAGCGGCACCCCTTCCCATCACCTCTGCTGCCCAACCGCATATGCTTTGTCCCTCTAAGATTTGTAGGTGGACCAGATGACCCAGCAGGACCACCCTAAGTAACATCCCGAACACCCGAGGTTTGAACAGAGATTTGGACACAAGCGTTCACAGCAGCACGATTCACAACAACCGAGATGTGGAAACAGCCCGAATGTCCATCAACAGAGGACTCAACGAGCAAAATGCCGTCCATCCACACAACGGGACGTTATTCAGTCATAAAAAGGAACGCATTACCGACACCTGCCGCGTGGTGGACAAACCCCCAAAACGCTAGGAGGAAGGACGGCAGACACGAAGGGCCGCGTGCCCGGAATGGGGGGACACAGAGACGCAGAAAGCAGATGTGCGGTTGCCAGGGGTGCTGCCAGGCACGGGTTCTGGAAGGGGGTGACGGCTGCACAGCGCTGGGGACGCCACCGAACTGCACCCTTGAAGATAGTTACGACGGCGAGTTTATGTTATGTATCTTGCCACACAAAACAGGAGACAAAAAAACCAAAAAAACCCCAAAAAAGCCAGAATAAAGCAATCCGGGCCTCCCCACAAGCCTCAGGACCTGACTTTCCCGCCTGGTCTTTCTCGGTTCCCCGTGGGTGTGGCTGGGGCACGGGCTGGGGCGGGGGGTGGTCCTGGGAGTGTAGCCGCTGTCCCCTCCCCCGGGACGGAAGGCACCGTGGGGACCCAGGCTGCCCCCCGCCCGAGGCAGGAGGCCCCAAAGCCCCCGAAAGAAAGGACAGGCTCCGCGCTCGCCGGGGCCGCGGGAGCCGAGGGCCGGCCTTGGCCGTGGCCACTGGCCGCCGCCCCTCGGCAGAGCTCCCCCTGCAGCCCCGCCATTAGAGGCGTGATGATTGCTTCTCTAACCCGGAGCTCCCGCCTGTAACAACGGGGCCGCCTAATTGAAATGTATGAGAAACAATTAAGAGTAATTGGAATCAATTAATAGATGATTTTCTTGGGAACTAGTACACAACGTGAGGCAGAATGTAATTACCATTTCCAAGTGCACGCACCTCCCCAATCGGGAGCGGGCATATGCCACCGGAGTGGCCACCTGGGCCTGAGGATGGGCGAGAGCGGAGGGGGCGGGGCGGGGCGGGGCGGGCCGGTGTCCCCGGGGCAGCTGCATCCGCAGGGACACGGCCCTAGGGGGCCCCCACGCCTGTCACCTGCGTCCGCTGGCCCCAGGGCCGGGCTTTATTCTTCAGGGACGCGGTTGAGCCACTGTCCAGACGGACGTGGAGGTCACACCTCTGTCATCCTTTGAGACTCGGGGACACCTGTGTGAAATGAAAAAAACACCCCAAGCCCGGAGTCCCCAAACCCCTCCGGGACTACGCACAGAGCGGACAGAAAGGGGAGCCGGGTGACAGCTCATGGCCGTCCCGCCCAAGGAGGGGAGACTGCTAATGAGGGCCAATTAGCCCAGAACAGAACCGCCAAGAGCCCAGGACAGGGGACCCAGGGGTGACGGCTCCTCAGCCTCTTGCCAACACCTCGGCCCAGGGTGCCGGGCAACAGAGAGAAAGGCCATCCTGCCTGTTCCCCTGCCTGTCGGTGTCCCAAGGACCAGGATCCTGCGCGGCTGCTAATTAGGGGTTTTGGACAAACGCGTTTTTCCTCCAGGATTTGGCTTAATTCTTAAAGAACAGGCCGAGAGAGGCCCCCTCCCCCCACCCCCCGTTCCTGCCCCCTTTTCAGCGGTCGCTTAGCCTGGGAGTAGAGTCTGGGATCTCTGCCGCCTGGTCCCCTCGTTCATTCGTTCACACGTTTCTTCGGCAAGGGTGTTGGGGCCTCTGGGGGCGGGGACTCCAGTTTGTGGATCTGCCGACCGCCTGTCCGCTGTGGAAGCAGCGTGTGTCTCAATCAACAGGCCCTGGGATAAAGGGGGGCTGTCGGCAGAGCCCGCGGGGAGTGTGTGTGTGGGGGGTGGGGGGGACGGCCTCGGGTGGGCTCTGAGTGTGCCCTGTTGGGTGTGCAAGGGGGAAGGGAGAAGCTGCAATCCGCCATGGCCAAAGCCCACCCTGGAGGCCGAGGCCCCTTCTCCCCAAGGAAGGCTTCCCAAGCTGGCCGGTTCCAGGCTGGCGGGCAGGAGGCCCGGGGGGGCGGTGGGCGAGGGCCTGTCAGTGCGGGCTTAGCGTCCTTCCTTATCAGATGGAACCCGGCTGGGTGGCTGCTGGAGCTGAGAACACCGAGCTGTCCCCAGCATTCAGGCCTGCTTCCCGTGCTTTCCACGAAAGCCCCCCCCCCCCCCCCGCCCTGGGCACAAAGGACCACCTCTTGTGTCCTCCCCCAGGAGGGAGCAAAGGTGGGCTTCCTCATTCTGGCCCAAGATCTGAGGGCCTCGCAGGGTCCACGCTTCCCCACGAGCCGGCCCTCCCCCGCAGCGGCCCCACGCCCCCCCCACCCCCCGCCGGGTGGTCTGTTTTCTCACTGCTGTGCAGCCAGGACGAGTGGGCCCTGGGGAGGCCCTCGGCTCGGGATCTGGAGAGGGGGCCGGCTGGAGGGGGCATGTCTGTGTCCCCAGGATGAGGTCAGGGAGCACGGTGAGGTGGAAGGAGACAGAGAAAGGGCCGTGAACCTCGGCAGTTACAGGTGGGGCTGCGGGGGCAGGAGGAGGGAGGCGAGCAGAGAGGAGGGCCAGCACGCAGGGGTGAGCGCAGGGCGGGCGAGGCGAGGCCGGAGGCTGCTCTGGGCTCCAGGTCAGCGTCATCCCAGCCCAGCGCCCGCAGCTCCGGCCAGGCAGGAGTTAAACGCTGCCTGCGACTTGGCGACTCCGAGGTAAAGTGGGTGGCCAGAGTCTCAAAGGCGTCCTTAACCCCTCGTGGCTGAGAATTCCAGCTGTTGTTCTCCAGATAGACTCCCGTCATCACTTGTCACTTGACACGGGAATCAGAGACGCTGGCAGCGAGATGGGCTTGCGTTCTTAAAGGGACAGTGAGGCCACACATCCCCGCCCCCCCCAACCCCGGGAACTTCCGTACCTCGGTGCGTGTCTTCCCAGCTACAAGAACCCCACGCGGCCCGGCCCCGGACCGCTGTGAAGGGCGCAGCCTGGGTGCCCAGGACTCGGAGTCAGGCCCCCGGCAATGACGGCTGTGTCGGCCGGGGCGGGGATGGGGGGTGGCCCGGGGCCTCTGACGATGCCCCTCTCTGGAACCTGCACAGACCACAGGCGCCCCTCTTCCTGTGGGCTGAGCAGCTGGGAGGGGGAGGGCTGGCCCCGGCAGGGAGCTAACTCACAGGGGGTCCTGCTCTGCCCCCTGAGCCTGGAGTCTCCGTGGGTCTCAGCAGCGTGTAGGACTCCCAAAAGGGCCGCTTCCGCTGAACCCCTTGGTCTCCCTTTTCGGTGTGAGGTCAGGACGATTCTAAGCCGCATGCCTGGTGCCTCGGCCACGCGAAGTTCTCGAGCGTCAGTGGGGAGTCCGGTCGGATCCCCGCAGCCTCGACAAGCCAGCCGAGGTCCCAGCTCACTGCCCAGGGCTCCCACGAACTCTGGTTGCCCAAATCCGGACAGTAAGATGCTTTGGGGGCCGGGGGCGGGGCGGGGGGGGGTCGGTGAGCAGGAAGGGTCCTACTCCGATACTTAACCCTTGAGATGAAGAAGCCGGAGAGAAGCCCCCCAGCCTCAGGCTCACAGCACATCTGCCTCCCACCGCAGAGCCCTGAGCCCACGACAGCCCCATGGCCACGATGGGCTCACTCCGTTTCCACCTGCTGCACGGCCCAGCCCCACCGTCAGCTGCCGGCACTGCCCTGAGCACAGCCACCCGAGGTGCCACGGGGTCAGAACAGGGCCCCTGGGTGGGGAGGGCAGTCCCCTACACTGTGTGGTGCAGGCTCCGAGGGGCCTGAGGCCAAGGCCATGCTCAGGAAGTGCGGCCTGTCTCGTCCCAGGGCACGGTGTCCGTGTCCAGTCTGGCCTCCTCGGGGACGGCGCCCACACCTGACTTTAGCAGAACGTGGTTGGTGGGTTTGGGGACAGCTTGAGAGGCCGTTACAGGGACAAGAGCTGGCTGACGGAGGGGCTCCAAGCTCTTTCCTCGCTTTGCCATCAGACAGTGGGCGCAGGGCGACGGTGCCCTTTCGGTGGCTGGAGCAAAGGGGGGCTGGGCTGCTGGGGGGGGGGGCATTCCAGCCACGCCGGCATCGGTGCTCACTCCACGCTGTTGTGCACTGAACGAGAAGCCGAGGGGGGAGCTCTGTGCATCGTGCCTTTGTACGGCAGGGAAACCGAGGCATCGGGATCCCACCCAGCTGCAGAGCCCCAGTGTGAAGCAGCTCACAGAGCCCAGGGTCCTTGCCAGGTCCGCACGTGAGCCTGGTTCTCCAGGGGGGACGGAGGGTTGTCCAGGGTCTGACAAAGCTCACTCCCAGCAACACAGTGTCTCTGCATGGGACCCTCTTTGTCCCAGAGGAGGGGCTGTCCTGTGTGGCAGCGCCTGGTGACACGGGTGCCACCGTGTCCTATCGGCTCCAGCAGGACGCAGCAGCCTATGGCCCTTCGAACGAGGAGGGTCTGTGTGTCTCCTGCTGCGTTTGTAAGAGACCCGGTGGCTCCGGAGGAGTAAATCTGCTCCCGGAGCAGGGCTGACGGAGCAGGAAGCCACCTCAGCTGGGGGGACCCCCTCCGCCCGCAGTGTCACCTAGCAGGTGGAAGCCAGGGATGGGCGAACACCCCCCCCCCCGCCCAGTGCACAGGGTGGCCCCCAAGCAGAATGACCTAGCCCCAAGTATCAGCAGATCCGAGGTCGAGTGCTGTGGCCACAGCAGCTGGGAGTGGGGACTTCTGGGGACTTCTTGGAGTCCCCCCAGGTCCAGTCAGCTCACTGCTCAGCCCAGCAAGGGCTCTGTCACGGGAATCAGTCCCCCAGGACTCTGTGCCCAGATACCCAGCCCTTCGAGGCATAAGATACGGACCCAAAGAGGCATCTAACAGCTTGCACAGTAAGAGAGCCCTCCGTGGTCACTGTCCTGATGGAGAACTCCCGGTCCTCCCAGTCCCCGGAGACGCCTGCTCCTGAGCCCCGGGTCCCCGGCGCCTCTGACCCTCCATCAGAGCACCTGCTATGGGGGGCCACCCAGGAAGGATGTGAAGTTCACCCTCGAAGCTCTGGGACCCCTCCCAATGCGGGGCCACCCCGACTCTCCTGCTGACCCTCCCTCCTGGACAGGGGTGAGCCCTGATGCCCAGGCCCCTCGTGCGTCCTCCCTGCCACCATGACACGGCCTCCCCAGCGAGGTCCCGCTTCTCACCCCAGATGTCTGCGAGCGGCAGCCGGGTGCAGAGGCAGAGCCGGCAAAGAGCTGATACGCTCAGTATCAGTAACAGATCAGCGTCCGGGTCAAATAACTTATTGTCGGGATAAACGGAATTCCTGCCCGGGACCCGCCGCGTTTGTTGTCCCAACGGTGTGGACGGGGGTGTTGAAAGACGACTCCAGGGTGCGTGATTAGGGAGGGCGGGGTGGGGGGCCCGAGGGGCTCACAGCCATGGAGATGGGGAGGCAGACAGGTGGCAGAGGGGCCCCTGGCAGAGGCTGCCGGCCGAGCCCCTGCCTCACAGACGGATCCAGCTTCTCAGGAACTGTCTCTGCACTGGCCCGAGGCACTGCCTTGGTGCGGGGTCCGGCAGGAAGAAGGACCCCCCCCCCCGGTTGCGCAATTTTGTACCTGGGGTCTCATGAGGGTGGGGGCCCTGAGGGGGACTCTTGGCCAAGCGACAATTCAGAAATAAAAAGAAGGATGTAGGAACAAAGGATTGCAAATGGCGAATGTTAGTTTTGGGGTCCTTCCCGCCGGCCCTGGGGGTGTGGGCCCCAGGCAGGCTCCCGGCTCCCTGCTCCCTGCCTGTGGCCCTTTCGTCCCACGGCGGGTTGTCTGTGGCGGCCCACAGAGGCCTGGGGACTCAGAGAGCTATTTTCTGACACGCTGGGCCCAGCGAGGCTGAGTGTGGCCTGGAGGGCAGGAGACCCCTGCTCTGCCCCCGGCCCACAGACACAGCGGCCTGGTGGCCCGGGGGGCAGCCAGCGGAGGCCCAGGAGCCACCACGGTCACGGGCCCTGAGGGCTGCTGCTGGTCAGGCACGCGTCAGGCCAGGTGGCCGCGCCCCGCACCCCTGCGGCCTGCCGTCCGACCCTCTTTCCTGGGCTCTGGCTCCCACACATGAGGCCCCCCCTCTCTGCTCTTCTGCTTGACCCCTGGCAGGGGGAGCGGCATCCATAGGCAGAGGTGAGGACGTAGGCGCGGGGGTGACGGAGGGTCCCGGGTTCGCGGCTGCACAAAGACAAGGAGCCGTCACCTGGCCGCTGCCCTTGCTTGGCTGGCTTCCAGCCCTGGCTGCACGTGCCCCTCCTAGAGCTCTCTGTGGTCCCTGCGGTCTGTTCAACAGCATTCCCCCAAGAGTCACGTCTGCCCAGAAGCTGAGAATGTGCCTCGTTTGGAAGGAGGGTCTTTGCAGACACACGGGAGAAGCCACGTGACAACGGAGGCGGAGGTCGGGGCGTGGGGTCTACGGGGCGAGGATGGCCGGCACCATTACAGGCCCCCAGGAGGAGCCCGCCCCACGACACCTTGATTTCAGCTTTGAGACGGCAGCACCGTGAGGGTAACCGAGGGCCGCTGGCCGCCTCCCAGCAGCGGGCACTTGCCACGGCAGCCCGTCCCCGAGCGCCTTCCCCGATGGGAAACCCGCTCACGCCAGGGGTCAGGAGCACAGAGGGGACTGCCCCGCACCGTGTCCTGTGCTCTGAGGGGCATTCATCACGAGGGGGCTTTGTGCCTCGCAGGCAGCAGATTTCCTGGAAGACACTCCCGGCGTCCCTCAGAGAGGGTCTGGGGGTTTGGGGTAACCGCTCCAAGGAAGTGTTTTCAAGTCACAACACCAAGAGCAGGGGATCTGGAGCTGGTGGGCTTTGGGGGCGGCCGGTCCCAGGAGCCGTGGCTCCCCTCTGTGTGTGGGGGGGGAAGGGGTCTTGGGCTCTGGGGATGGAGCGAAAAGCGTGTCCCTACCGGGTAGCCAGGGACTCTGCCCAGACCCCTGGTGTGTCCCTTCCACAGAAATAGCACCTCTTCTCTGTGTGGCCCTGGGCCCAGCTGTCATCCTAGGTGATGAGGACCATAGAGCCTTTCCTTGGGGAGGGAAGGAAGGACAGAAGGAAGGAAGGAAGGAAGGAAGAAGGGAGGAATCTGTCAGACGCGTGTCGCACGACGCCCTCCCGCGCCGGCAACACCGTGCGGCGTGCACAGGGAGGTTGTCAGAAGTCTGCTCCAAGCTTCTGCCGGAAGAGGGAGGGGGAGGGCCCAGGCCGGGGTGGGGGTGCGATGCAGCAGGTGCAGCTTCGGGGAGGAGCGTGGGGGGGACTAGCCCCCCAGGCCCCGCTCTGAGGGTCCTGCCCCGTACCCGCTTCGTGGCGTGGCTGGGACGGGGAGGGGGGGGGACAGGAGTCCCCGGGGCCACCGTGACCTGTCCTGGCTGCGTTAAGTCCACACCACGCTTGTTCCTCTGGGTGGGAGGGGAGTGTCCAGGAGCCGCCAGCCCCTCTGCCCGCGAGGCCCACCCCCGTTTGGGCTTCTGATGCCCAGTCGTTCTTCGGCCCGGGGCCTCCCTTCCATCCGGAGACGGGGGAGAGGGCGGGCCCCTCCTCACCCCGCAGCTCGCTCGCGGCCTGTTCTTCTCCTTTCCAGCAAGGGAGCTGTTCCCGCTTCCTGGCCCCGCCCCCGCAGCCCCACAGCCCCGGGGAGATGCTGCGAGAGCCCGGAGCTGGGGACGACCAGAGGCTCTCTAAGCTGGAAAGGCCTCTTGACATCATTACATAAGCTGTCACATTGTTACTCGCCTTGCCAGAAGTTGTAAATACTCAGGGAGAAAGCCCTCTTTGTTGATGAGGTTCTGGGATACGGGGCCTCGCAGCTTTTACTGCTCTGGATTAAGGGCAATCAGGCCTGCTGGAAAGCACGCTGCCGGGGAACCTCCGCGCCCTTGAAGCGGCTTTTTCCTGATCGTGCACACTTGGTTTCCTGGCGGTGGGGGGGGGGGGCGCCGGGGGGTCCCCTCCTGGGCTCACAGGCACCCGCATGTGGCCGGAGGGGTGGCCCCTGTTCTCACGAATCCTTTCTCCCTCGGCAGATCCGGCCCCCTGGGCCCCCTGGGTCCCAGAGAAGCCCCCTGCTGGGCGCGGAGAGGAGCCGCTTTCCCAGGCTGGCCGGGCAGGAGAGCACCTGTCCCGCTGGCAGACACATCCCCGGCTCTGGCTACACAGGCGGGGTGAAGGTCAGACGCAAACCACAGCCTGCGGCGGCCCGAGGGCTCTAACCCACCCCGGCCCGTCCGACTCCCAAAGCCTCTTGGGGATGGCGGGCGTCTGGTCGCTCTCGGCCTCCCGGTGCGCCACGGCCAACGCCCTCGAGGGAGGGGGCTGTCAGTGGAGGGGGTCCCCAACGTTCCTGGGCGCAAAGTCCCGAGAGAGGCGCCCACGGGATCCCAGGTTGGAAACACGCCGACAGCATCTCACTTCCCCACCAAACCACAGCAAGAGGCACACAGACCCACGGACCGCTCCTCGTGGGGCGCTAGGTGGCCTAAACCCAACACCGCAGCCCCGCGCGGGCGCTCCCCACAGTCGCACGGGGGTCCAGGGTCCTGTCCCAAGAGCCGGCGTCCACATCAGCCCCCACGCCCCAGCCAGCACCCGGCCCCCCGCATCCACGGGCCCGGAAATCCCACCGAAGCCTGGAGCATGACCTCGGCAGAGACCGAACCCTGGGGAGGGCCGCATGACCGAACCACAGCGGCGAGCAGAAAGTCCAGAATGCCATAAAGCCCCACATAAGACGGTATTTTCTTTCATTTCTCCCCAGGGGACTGGCAGGGACGGCGGGGTCCTCTGCAGTGTGGAGCTTTGCACAGAAGAGGGAACACGGACGGACAGGGTGGTCGTGGCCCAGTTTCTGGGTATAGGAGGCTCTGCCTAGTCAAAGGGTCTGGGGGAGAGGCCAGGACCCCAAGTGCAGGAATTTCTGTCTGCACAGCCTGTGGATGCGGGGCGCCTGCCCGTGACATCTGGGCCGCCCCAAGTCTGGGAGGACAACAGAGCCCACAGACCAGCAGGGCTCCCCAGTCTCCTGCCTCAGAGTGGGTCCTGGGGTTGGGACCTGCCCACGAGCCCTCCCCCCCCAACCCTGTCCACAGGCCACAGGGGCTGGGGCGGCCCGGAGCCTCAGTTGTTTTTACATTCTGTTTTTACAAGGAGAGGGAGATTTATAGGCCCTCGAGGGGGAAGAGAATGATGTCACTTGAGTCAATCAACTGTCGGTTTCTTCCAGGCCCGTTTCCTCTCTGTCTCTGAATTCTGGAGGCGGCCTGGGGAGCTCACACGCACATGCCGCCCTGCATGCACGTGTGCACACAGAGGCGCACCTGCCCCCCCCCCCCCCCCCCCCCGCTCAGGTCCACTGGCTCAGACCCAGACCCAGTGCCACTGCACACACCTCCTGCAGCTGTCCCCGGGGTGTGTGATGAGGGCAAACCCGGCGTCTGGCCTTCCTGTCCCTCCTGGAGTGCGACACAGTGCGCCCCGTGGGCTGTGGTCACTGGAGAAGCACACCCCCCCTCCCCACCTGCCCTCAGCCGGCTCCTCCCAGAGGCATGGCTGGACCCTGCTGACCGGGTATAGCTCAGAAGCCCTTCCTGTCACAACGGCGGCTGGGGCGGGGTGGGCGGGGTCTCTGAGTCACCCGGGCTTGGGGAGATGCCTTTGCAGAAATCGATGGAGATCAAAGGACTTTGTCTTATCTCAGGAGGACCTTTGCGCAGTGCCGGGAGGATGGCTCAGTGGGAGGCGTTTCTGTAGATACAGGTCCGCATTATCAATTCCCCTCTCCCCCGCTCAGGGTCAAGGTGGACAGATGCAGACTTTGTGCCTAAAGACGATGATAACAGTGGCCTGGCCCACCTGGAAAATGAGCCTGTTTTTGAAGAAGACAGGTGCACTGCCTGTGCCCACCCTACTTCCCGTGGAGCATGCTGGAGGCAGCCCTCGCCCTCAGCCTCTGCAGACCCACGCACACTCACACTCCCCTACACACACACACACACACACACAGCACCCATCTGCCTTTTAGTTGTACTTTGCAAAGCCAACACCCGCATTCGAATTCCCGGGGACCTCTAGGGTCTGGTCCTTAACAGACAGCAATTTGTTTTTACTTTCTGGTCTCGGCCTGATTTACACGTCTCCTCTAATTCTGGGTACTCGTGCATTTTATCAGGACGCCGCAGTACAGCTAATTGCCAGTAGAGGGCGTGATGTACACTTTGCGAAGCTTGCATGGGTGGGGGAAAAAGGAAGTAGGTCTCCCAGAAGGTCGTACCTGGCCACTGTGGCAAGTCTTAGGCTCCTCCCTCTCAGGGACAGCCTCGCCGTTCTCTCCCTTCACAGCCCTCTGCCACACGTAGCCAGAGTCGTGCTGACTGGGAGGCGGGCCACCCTGAGTCAGTCGGCTGTGCCCCCCCAGAGGCCGGGAGGCCCATTAGTGTAACCCGGCTGGTCCCGCCTTGGCTTCCTTCAAGCGTGGGCACAAGACAGCGGCGCCATGGGAGAGGCACATACCTGCCCACGGACGGTGGTCTCTAGGCCACGTAGGTGGCTTGGGGTGACAGTTCTCTAGACTGGGAGCCAGCAGGGCTGGGCTGGGCTGAGGCTCGGCTCTGCCCCCGAATTGGGGAAGTCAACGTCACCCCCGGGGGTCAGTTTCCCCAACTGGACAGCGAGCTGGGACGTCAGGCGGGTGCTCAGATCACCCCTGGAGCCAGGGCCCGGCCGGCAAGTTCCCCACGTGGGGAGGGCTTCTCTCCCGGCTACACCCCTGCCCCCCACTTGGTTTGACAGCCTCAGACTTTTGTCTCAACTCTGCGGGAACCAGAAGCAAGTCACAGTCCATGTTGTTCCCCATCGTTCACCTGCCCCGAAGGCCGACGCTCCCAAGCCAGAGAAGGCCGGACTCTTTGGAACAAATGCCCGACCGAGCACGTCAGAAGAAAACTGGCCGGTTTTGACTCGTCTTTCAAATATGGAGACTTAAGGCCAGCTTCTAATCTCCCCTCCGACCTGCAGAGGAGCTGGAGGGCCCCGCGCAGAGCCACATGTCCGAGGGCCGGGCCCCCCCCCCCCGGCTGGTCCCCCCTGGCTCTTCGACACCTGCAGGGCCTCTGGGGCCGCCGGACCCCCTCCCACAGCGTCCTCGCTCGCGCTGCACGTCACCCGAGCGTGCTCGTGCCCCTGGCTTCTGGAGGAGCGTTGTGGTCCCGACTTGCCCAGCGGACGGCGGGACACGCGGGGTCGGAATTCCCGGGTGTCACTTCAAATGTCACGCCACGCGTGGAGCCGTTTGTGGCATTAAAAATGCAAATGAATTTAAAAATGTAAATGAGTTAATTACCGAGCTGGGGGGGGCCCTGCTCTGTCAGTCACAGTTGTGTGTTTCCAGGGAAAGTGGCTGGGCGCGGGCCGCGGGCACGGTTCCCTCGGCGGCGATCCGATGACTTTTTATTGTTACCAAATCTCTCAGTAAGCAGGGGAAAAACACACCTCTCCGGCTTGCTGGCACGCCATAAATATCCAGATGATGCTCGGAATTTACAAATTTGCTTTTGTTACTTGCAATTTAGAAATGCGGTTACTGAGATCCGCCACCCTACCAGGAGGTTCAAGGCCGCGAGGGCTGTTGGCAAGGGTGTTGGCAAGGGCGGAGCTAGAAGCCCAAGCTGGAGAAGAAATGACGTATCTGTGTGTGTGTACACGTGTGCATGTGTGCACAGGTGTGCGTGTATGTGCACGTGTGCATGCGTGTGCGCGTGTGCACACGGGCGCGTACACATGTGTACACGGGTGTGTGGGTGTGCACGTGTGTGCACACATGTGCAATGCAACTGTGCACGCCTGTGTGCACACAGGCGTGCACACAGGCGTGCTGTGTTACACGTGTGCACATGTGTACATTCGTGCAGGTGTGCACACACGCAAGCATGCGTGTGGACGTGTGTTTGCACACATGTGCCTCGTGTACACACGTGTGCTGTGCACACGTGTGCCTGCGTGTGACATGTGCACTGTGTACATGTGTGCGTGCGTGTGCGTACACACGTGTGCGCGTGTGCACGGGTGTGTGCGTGTGTGCGTGTACACACATGCTGGGCCGAAGCTTCCTTTCCCACATGTTCCGGTCTAAGGTGTCGAAGAACAAGAAGAGAACGACAGGGAAAAAGGGAACTTGAAGCAGATCGTTTCCTCGAGCACAGGGGCGCGTGTGACACAGCTGTAGGTTAGCAACCTGATAAAGCAGGGCAGAAAGGAGCTCGGAAGAGGCTATTCATACGGTTATTAAAAGTCCTATACGTGTCTTCCCTTGTAATTGAATTTCACCGCATAATTTGGGAAAAGCCACACAAAAAAAAACTTGTAGTAAAAAACTGGGGTATAATTTTCTTCAATCAACTCTGGCTCATGACTGCAATTACCCCGAACCCTTTGCGAGCCTCGCCGCGATGCTCGGGGCCGGGCTCGGAGCCGCCGTGGGTGGTGCCCCTTTCATGTGCCTCCCAAACCCTTCTTTATTGTAAGGTTTCGAATTAGCGCTAGCAGCAATGAGCAAATTTGATAATTCGATCTCAAATTAGTTAATGTAATGTGCCAGTAACCGCTAACTAGCGCATTACAAAGAGGAAAATGTATCTTTTTGGAGTTGGGATATGAAGTTAACCAGCCTGTCATTTTGCCTTTGGAAACTTTTTTGGTCTTTATTAAAAGGAAATAATCCTCGGAACGACGTGCATCCCTCACGTTGCTGGTGGTGTTGGGGCGAGGAGGCCGGGGTGTGTGGCAGGTCCGGGCCCGCGATGCCGGCCCCGCCGGGCCTGCCCTCAGAGGGCTTCCCCGAGCGGCCGGGGCTGGAAGGCCAGGGCTGCCGAGGCGTGGCCCGTTCGGGGGGGACCCACCCCGACGGCAGCTTTGCAGGAGGAAGTCGGTTCCCGAGGGAGAAGCTGGCTCTGGGTAGAAGCGGGGTGCGGCGGGAGCCCAGGGCCCTCCGGCCCCGGAGCCTTCCCACGGCTCTGCACCTTCACCGAGACCCTGGCCGCCCGTGTCTGCACCCAGCCTAGTAACGGGGCCGGCAACAAGCGACAGGCGCCCGGAGAGAATGGGCACCGGGGTGCCTGTCCTTATCAGCTGGGGTCCCACAGGGTCAGCGAGGGGCTGGCCAGGAATGTCCTTCTACTCCCCTTGTTACCGTCACCCCCCAGGGAAGTGCCAGCAACATGGCCCGGGGTGCCTGCTTCCGTCGTCGGAGCAGACAGCCGAGGGGCCAAGCGGCCAGAGAGATGGTCCCCCGCCCCCCCCCCCCCCGTCATACTGTCAGCCGGCAAGGGGTTCAGGAGTGAATGTTTATCCAGAGCTTTTTTTGGACCAGGATGTGGAGAGCCTCATGCCTGCGTCTGGGTCACTGCACGTGTCACTGGTTCCCGCCACACCGCGTCCCTGCCTCCCGCCACACTGTCTCTGCTTCTTGCAACACTGTGTCCCTGCTTCTCACTACATGGCCCCTATTTCCTGCTACACTGTATCCACTCCTGGCTATACGGTATCTATTTCCTGCCCCGCCGTACCTCTGTTTCCTGCTACGCCGCATCCCTTTCCCCGCTAACTGGATCCCGGCCCCCTGCCCACTCCTTTCTCCTCCCAGGCCCTCACCTTCCTGGGGTCTGGAGTCCTCCCAGTGCTTGCTTTCTACCGGTGGGTATTTAATGAGCACCCACTCTTCCCTGGGAGGCGGATGGATATGCGGTTGGGGACCTGAGGGGCCTGGAGCCCTTCCTTCCAGGCTGGACCGATCTCAGGGCCTCGGAAAAGGCGGGGTTCCTCCGGAAGGCAAGGCCGGCGGCTCCCCTTCCCCGTGGTGCGGGGCAAACCCGTAAGTAAAGCAGGAGAGAAGGGCTGGAAAGGCTTTCGAAAGCTTCACTGTGGCCCTGAACTTGCTACTCTAATCAGAGCTGAAAGGTCCCTCCCGCCCCCACCCGCCCTCAGTCAGTGACAGACGACTCCTGCCCGAAATGGTTTAGAAGGAAGAGGAGAAGCTCTTTATCTGTGTGGCCCGAGCCCGTTTGCCCGGGAGAAAGCCCCAGCCCCGTCCGGCTGAAAGCCATGGTTTGTTCTCTCATCTGATGGATGAAAGGAATTTGGAAGCCTGATACTGTCCCCTGAGATGTCATTCAAGTCCGTAGATACCTTGTCCAGGCAGGGCCACCGCCACTCACACGCATCCTCCCCGCCCCCCCCTTCATCCCGGGCCCTCACCTCGGAGCCGGGCTCCAATCAATAGAAACCAGAGTGACCTGGGGGGGTCTCCAATTGGTAGACCAGGAAAGTAAAAACATGATTAGAAACGAAGTCGCTGGGGATGCTCTAAATTGGAGCTCTTTGAAACCAGCCCAGGCAGATCGGCTTTCCTTCATGGGGGGATTTCTTGTCAGTTTTCATGTAAACGAAAAAGATGAAAAATACAGAAGACAAAGCTTGTGACCCCTCCTCTCCAGGCTGCTCCGGGGACAGGGCAATGTTCTCTTGGCTCGTTAAAAAAGTACAACAAAGAACAACAAATTGTTAAGTGTTTCCTCTTAAAAAGAACAAAGAGAAAGCCGCAGGTCTCAATGGTTCTTATTGATGGCTTATAAATGTGCCCATGTCCTTCAGCTAGAAGCTCTTCCTTGGCCAGTCCTCCTCGGTTTTATTCCAAACTCCCCTTCCACCATGCACGGCGCCCCCCCCCCCCCATAATAATTCAAGCAAACTTTAAAATCTATAGATGCAGCATTCCCGGGTGATGGATTTGCCCCTCTTCCTGAAATTCAAATATAAATCCCCCAGCCTTCTGCAAAGTAACCATGGCAGCTTGATTTATTTGGGCTGCTGCAGAGTTGCCCTGTAGACTTTCAAAAACTTGGAAAGGCAAAGAATGCAGGGTGAGGGAGAGGGAGAGGGAGAGGGAGGGAGAGAGGGGGGGAGGGGGGGGGGGGGGGGGGGGGGCGGCGCCAGCCTCCCCCATGCCCTGGTGGGGTTCCCGGCCAGCCCCACGGAGGGGCTTTCCCCAGAGCGGGGGAGGGAGGGGTTTGCTCGGAGCAATCTCGTGAACCCGGTCAATTCATCTTTGCCCGGATATCACTAATCTGCACATTTCTCTTCTCGTGTGATGTTACCATCGCTTTATCATAAATGGGCTATGAAGACATTCGGAGCTGCTACTGTTGTAATCTATCCAAGATGAATAGGGGCGAGGGCTGAAAGAAACTCCTCGCTTCCTGTCCCATCTGTCTGCCAGACTGCGGCTTCAGGTCAGGGCATCCTCCCTCTGGGCTGGTAATTGCCAAGAACGAGGCGGCTGAACCCAAACCAGAAGATCAAAGCCCAGAAGAGGAGGGGGGGGGTCGAGCCTTCTGAGAGCAAACTGGCCACGGGGGCGAAGGGGATCCGGGGGGGGGGGGCAAGGGAAACAGCACCAAACCCCAACCTGCCCTCGCTAACAGAGAGAGAAGCCGCTGGCGGGCGACGTGCGCTCCGGTGATAACTGGACCCGAGGTGGCCGGGGGCTCAGGCGCGCCAGGTCCTTGTCCCCGTGGCCCTGTGGCCCCCAAGATCTGATCAGCCCCCGGAGAGAGACACCGTCTCTCCCCCCACCCCTCTCCCGCCACCCCTCCCTCTCTCCCCCTCTGCTCTCCAAGGCCAATTTAAAACCAGTCTTGGCCACGACAGAGTTGAGAGAGCCGGGGAGAGCGGCGCTGGGTGGCTGAGCTCACGCCCGCCGGGGCCCTGACGCGCTGTCCTCTCCCGCCACGTGAGGCGTCCTGTCGCTCTCCGGGGACCCCTGCACCCACAACTTCTGAGACGCCCTGGGGATCCAGACTCTCTCTCTAGATTTGAGGGACGGAGGGTGGCTGGTCCTCCCCTTTGGGAGGAGGCGTGCTCCCGGGAACCGGTCCGAGGGACGCCTCTAAGAACCAGGTCGACGGACCTGTTTCTGGGGTCCCCACACTCGGCGACTCGTTAATCACATTTTGCATTCAAACGGACGAAACTCTGCAACGGAGCGATGTTTCCCCGGCATCATCGGCAATAAATCGCGGCCGGGAGTGCTAACAGAGCTCACATTTCCTCCTGTTAATTCTTCCTGTTTCTGGATGCTGGGCCGGGTCCAGGCTCGCTGCCTTACAAGCCTTGCTGCTGGAGAGCGAGGCCCCCAGGCCGCGTTCCAGTTCCGACTGGCAGCTAATACCTTCACACATTCGCAGATCCCAGGCCGGCCGCGGGGAGCCCGAGGGTTGCTGGGGTCAGCACAAAGCGGGGCTCGGCCCCGGGGGGGGGGGGGGCGCGGGGGGTGCGGGCCCTGGGCGGCAGGCCCCAGCGCACGCTTTCTAATCCGGGCGAAAAGTTTCTGTCCGCGGTCGGTTTTTCTTTCCACTTGGTCTGTGTCCCCTGGACACTCAGGCGGGGCCACGAGCGCCCTTCTCTCAAGGTCTCGACCTTGACCTCCTAGAGGGGCAGCACGTTTCACAGGCACCCGGCCGTCCTCGCGAAGGCTTCTGGTAAATTCCGCGTGCGGCGGGGGCTGGATGCTGCGCTCTCCCTTTCTGACTCACGGCCTCGGGGATGACTAATCCTCACGGCCAGTGTGGGTCCAGCTTCGAGGCCCCACAGGGCAGAGCGGATCGGGGAGCGGACAGCGAGCGGGGACGCTCCTTTCCAAGCATTGCTCTGCCTCACCGCCTGACCCCTCGTGGGCAGAAGGCCAGGGACGAGGCGGCAGAAACCACATCCCGTCAGCATCCACACACTGAGAAGCGTATTTACCGCAGCGGGCAGATCGGCCGAGGGCCCTCAGCTCCCCAGGAGACACCGCGTGAAACACGCCCCCGGCCCACACCTGCCCGCCACGTGTGACCACGGCCTGACGTGGGGCGGCTCGGACCCTCCCGAAAGCCCTTCCGTGGACAAAGGCACGTGGCACTTCCTCAGGCGGATGCCCAAGGTGCACTCAGTGCGTGTGTGGGCACACACACCCGTGTGTGTGTGTGTGTGTGTGTGTGTGTGTGTGGGATTTGAAAGCTTTTCTCCCTGTATGTCAGGATCACACGTGTTCAAAATCCAGGCACACTTTTCAGAAGTTATTTCTGGAAAAATGTTGAATCTCATAACAGCAATAAAAGGAAAACACTGCCTCGGCCAACATAAATGTCTCTCTGGAACATGCTTGGAGAGCTCGGGGATATTTGTGTAAGTTTGAAATTCCAGCCTTCCGAGCCGAGCAGCGCGGCTGTCGGTGGGCTTTGCGGGGCCAAGGCTGGAAGGGCCGGTTCTGAAAGCCCCTTGCTGGGTCGATCCATTTGGTGGCGCAGGTCTGCTGGCCTCGGGCTCCTGGATGGGCTCGTGACGCTTTCCACCGAGAGAGATCCTGGCGTCAGATGCAGGCCGGTGGGGGGGGGGGGGGGAGGGAGGGCTGTCAGGACGCGGTTGGCGAGGGCGGGGCCGCAGCCTCCTGCCCCCGGGGGTCCTATGACCCGCACCCAAGTGCCCGTCCTGCCGCTCCCCAACCTGGCCGGGGGGCATCCTCTCTGGGGCCCCACGACGACCCCAGGTCCCGGCACAGGAGGAGCATGGGAGGAGCAGAGGGGAGCCCAGAGAGGGTGAGGGAGTACAGGACGCCGCTGGGCCAGGCCGAGCACCCGCCTGTTCTCCCACTGCCTCGTCTGATCCCCACAGCACCGAGGGTCCTGGCCACCATCCCGATTCACACAGGGGGAGGCAGAAGTCAGGGTCCGGACCTGGAGCTCCTCTCCAGGGACGGGCAAGCTGGGTATGGAAGCCGCTGGCAGCATCCGAGGCCTGGGCGTTGCCGGCCAGGAGATGACCTGTGACGGTGACTCTGGGGCGGGACTGTGCAGACCTGTTGGCTTTGCAGGCCTTCCGGACTCAGGGGAAGGGGCGACGGGGGTGTGGCTTCCGACTGCCTGCAGGCAGGGCTCTCTGCGGGAGGTGGGATGGCACTGGGTTCATTCTCCTGGGACGGGACACGAGGCGGGGCCGTCTTTGGGGTCCGGCAGCCCTGGCCTCCCGCCCTGACCCTTCCTGGGCCACCCGGGAGGGCTTCTGGACCTCTCTGTGCCTCAGTTTTCCCATCAGTTACACAGTCAGGTGACGAGTAAACAGAACAATCTACTGTGCTTGGCCTGGAGCTTGGCCGGATTGATCCTTGATCATTTCCTCTTTTCCTTCCCTTGTACCTCTGACTCCCCGAGACCTGCCCGCGGACCCGGAGCCTCCCCGGGGCCAGGATCAGCCTCAGAGCGGTGGCCCAGGGCGGGGTGCGGCGGGCACGGCGGAGGGGCAGGTTTCTAGGCAATTTGGGGAAGAAATAAAGAATCTCTCTCTCTCTCTCTGGACTTGGCTTCTCCTGTCTGTTTCCAAAAACGAAGGAAAGTAAGGCAGCAGACGCAGACGCACCGAGCCTGCTCTGGGGAGCACCGACAGAGATGCGTCCCGGGAGCGGGAGCGCGGGAACACTGCGGCGATTGTTGGAGGACGGCTCTGGTTTGCATTAGCGGGAAGTGACGGCTGTCTTGGCACAGGACCCCGAGCCCGGCCCGAGGGCGTTAACCCCTTCCCCGCCTGGCTGCCCTCACCCACACACCACGGGCAGCCCGAGCTGGGCAGTCCCGACCTCCCGGTCCAGGTGAGGGCCGTCTGCACCCTGCCACCAACGACGAGCGTGCTGGTGCTCACACACGCGTGCACACGCACGGGGCGCTCTTCCCTGGGGCTCTGTCCCCTGGGCTTCTGCAGAGACTCACCTAAACCATTAAAGGGCACGAGGGAGCGGGACAGAGGAGGGAAGGCGCCAGGGGGAGCCTGGGGCCACAGGCGGGGTCAGAACCGGGTCCGCTCAGGCGAGAAGGGCTTGTTGGCGGGGCTTGGGGACAAGGGGCAGCCGTGGGCACGGGGAACCAAGTGGCCCAGCTGGTTCGAGCCTCCGCCTCTGGAGACCCTGACTTGACCCCAGGCTGGGCAGCCCAGAGACCCCCGTGCGCCATGATGCCAGAAGTGGGCAAAGCGGGAGGAGCTGCGGGACCCCCTGCCCCACCCGGCTGATGGCGCCTTACCTGGCAGGGGAGAGGGCGTGTGAGCGTGCCAGGGGCCTGGGGTCTCCTTGGGACGTGGGTGGGGGGACCCTGGACTCCAGAGGCTGAAGGACAAGAAAACTCTGCCGCTCGCGGTGGGCTACCGGCCTCTGGGTTCACAGCCGAGTAGGCTAACGTCCCATCAGCACTTGAGGCGAGTGTCCATCACCCCCGCACGTACCGAGGAGGAAATGAGCCCCCCAGAGGCTGTGACCTGACCCGGGGCCCTCCGCCGGGCAGTGGCAGGGCCACGACGTGTGTACGTGACTCAATCCTGGCTTGGTATTTTAAAATGCACTTTCCGCGTGGAAAAGGATTAAAGCAAAATGCAATCCACGTGATGCACATACGTGTGCACGCACACCTGTGAGTCGGGTCCAAGGGGCCCCTCTCCGGGGGCCGGGCCTGCTCTGAGCCCTGCGTGGACCCCGGGGCTGGCGGCAGCGGGCGCTCTCGGGCTTTCCTTGGAATCCGTGGTCTGAATGTGGCACGGTGTGGGCCCTGCCCCCCTCGGCCCCTGCAGCTTCGCTGTGCCCTCCATCTCTTGTCCCCCGGGGCCCTCTGCCCACCCTGTCCCCAAGAGCGGGGGTCGCCCAGGAGAAGCACGTGCTTCCGGAAATGCCCCGTTCCAGCCGGTGTGGCCTTGGCCTCCAGAGTGGTGGCGAGTACTCTGAAGCTGGGCACAGAGTGAGCAGGCCTTGGGGGGTCGGGGGAGGGGCCGCCCCGTCCCCCGGACGTTTGCTGAGCGTCTTCTCCGTGCTGAGTACAGTCACTTGCTCTGCCTTCTCCTGATCCTCTTTGGCATCTTGCAGATGGGACACGAAGCCCGGAAAGGTCGAGGGCACTGCCCGTGGCTGCGGAGCTGGGATGACGGAACTTTGGAGCCACCGAAGGTGCTCCCCACATGTGCGCCCATGGCGGCCGGGCCCTGCCCTGCTCACTGACTGGAAGGGGGTTGCCAGGCTCGGGTCCAGGCGATATTTTCTAATGATCCGAATCCGGTTTCTTCCCCGTGACCCTCTGCTTCCGGCAGAGGGCAGATGGTGTCCACGTCAGGGGAACTAGAAGGCCTTCTGGAAAGGGAACCGGGTGCTGGGGAAGTGGGGCGGGGGGTGGGGGGAGGGCAGAGGACCGGTGTCTGCGGCTCCTTCCTACCCTGAGAAAACCTGGGAAGGCAGTGTGGACAGGGTTCGGGGCCGTGGGCTGGGGGATGTTCAGGGTCACTGGGGACCGGCCCATCCTGGACCCTCCGTGGACCCTCGTCATCACGTATGTGTCACCGCATCACGTCACCCAGACTGTCCGCACCTCTGATGGAGGAGACCCAGGTACAGCGATGTTGCGTCACCTACCAGGGCCACATAGCCAGGAAGTGGCCAAGTCAAAGGTCTGGCTGGAGCCCAGGTCTGCAGTGAACCCTGGCCGGGCAGCGTCTGGGCCTGAGTTTGGTTCTTTCTCAGGGCCGCGGGGAACATGGCAAAGCCACACCTGAGTGGGGCTTGGGGACGACAGGGCTGCTGTTCTTTACGAAACCCAGGCGCAAGGACACAAGTCACAAACCCAAGGTGGCCGTGGTGATTTGTACCAAGAAGAGGAATCCCTCACCACCCCCCCCCCCCCCACTGGTCCTGCCAACTGCTGAACTTGGGGCCGGAAAGCAGGGCCATCACACACGGCCGTCCACGAATGTCGCTGGTCTGTCAGGTGACCAACCCCTCTGGCTGGCAGGGGACTGAGAAGTGTCCCGGGACCTGGGCCTTCAGTGCTAAACCTGAGGAAGTCCTGGGCCAACCAGGACGGTTGGCCACCCGACTGGGGCCACACGGGGCCATGTTGTCCAATGGGCAGCGTTGGGCCGGAGGGGGAGGGACACTGCCTGCCAGCAGGCCCCCCTGCCCAGCGCTCGCGGGAGGGCACACGGGACCACTCGACGTGGCCCCGGGACCTTAGGCGAGTGGGGATCAGATGGGGGAGGTTGGAGCCCTGAGAGAGCACGGGGATCCCGAGGAAACCATGCGAGGCTGACGTCCCCACCGGGGAGGCTTTTGCAGACGACCCTGCCCTTGGAGACGGTCCCCAAGCAGGCACAGAGCCTTGTCCACTTGTCCACAGCCACGTGACGCCAATCCAGACAGCATTCCCCAAACTGTGCATTTTAACTGAGGGACCGGTTAGGGATGTGAGCTGTATCTCACGAAGCCGCCTTGAAACTTCAGTGACTGTGGAGGGCAACCCTGTTTCGGCGTTCCTACCTCCCTGCGGAATACGCGAACGTCTCGGGAACATCCCGCACCTGTGTGCACAGAAGAGCTGCTCCGCGGATTCTCCCAGAACAGCCTCCGTCTCTGCCCCTCGCATGTCGCCGCGTGGCTGCCTCTGGGTGCAAAGGAAGTTCAGCCTTCCGGAACCTGTCAGTGCCCCGCTCGTCTGGACCACGACGTTTTCCAGGTCGGAGAGGGCGTACCCCTTCTGACCGCTCTGCCCTTGGAGACGGAGGGTTTCTAAAGCCTGTGCACCGTCTCCTGGCCTTTGGTTGCTGGGTTCTGCGTGGACAAGCCACGTGTGTGAGGGGGGTCCACAGAGCCCACGGGAGCCGCGGCGACGGGCCCAACGATCCCGGCCGCTTTGCACCCTCGCTGGCTGCGGGCTCTCGCACCTGAGGGTCACGCCGTTTTGCTGCCGTGACGGTCAGCTACGACAACAGATCATACCGACAGATGAACTTCAGCCAAAATCATTAGCAACGTGCAAGAGGCCGTGAGAGAGTAAGCAAATAGATAGAAAGAAAAGGAAAATCCACTTATACCTAATTATGTAGCTGGATGGTTGCCACAGATCAGGCCCTGGGTGCTCAAAACCAGCAACCAGCCAGAGGCTGCGCGGAGAGAGGACAGGACCGCTCCGCGCCCCCCCCCCCCGGCCCGATGGCCATCTAGGGCTCTGCCTGAGCGTGGGCTTTGCATGCGGTTCCCGCAGCCCCTGCCGCCCCTCTGCTGGGATTTCGTGACTTCAGCGTGCCCGTGGGACCCTCCGCGGTGGGTCCTTTGTGAACGTTCACGGAAACGTCGCACAGAAGCACCAAAATGCATAACTGCTGCTTGCAAGGCGGGTGACTTTCCTGGTTCGCGCTATTTCTGGCCCGTGGAGTCTCTGCTATGTTTATTTGCCCGTCAGTGACCCTGGCGCTGGACGGTACTGGGTCCATACAATTCATTCCCTGGGTCTGAGTGCAGATGTGGCCTGTCCCACGCTGGCCGGGCCACGAGGGAGCTGGGTTGGGTCCCAGGTTCCCCAGTGGCCGCGATACGGGGGCTGAGGAGGAGGAGGAGCCCCGGGAGGTGACCCTTGCTCTGAGGCCGCCCCCTTGCCTCTCCGGAGGATTTGGGGTGCGCTGGACCCCGGGAGAAGGGGGCAGTGAGTTTTGGAGGCTGTGTCCCTGCTGTCGTGAGCTCACCCAGGAGACCCCTCCCTGGAGCTGTTGCACATGATGGGCTCCCTCCTGCACCTGCACTTTGGGGGGGGGGGTGCCACTCGAGGCCAGCGGCCCTGCAGGGCAGGGATGAAACACAGGCTTTCTTTGTTTCACAGAAGAGGATGAGCGTGTGCCTTGGGCTACAGACGTGGTTTCAACTAAGACCTGTCGCGAGAAAGTTCCACGGAAAACTGCCTTCCTTCCTCCCGGCTATTTCAGAGGCAGCGTAGTTCACAGATGAGACGATCCCCCTGCACCGCCTTGGCCGGGCTCCTGCCTCCTTGTCCCCCGGCGTCCCGAAGCTGCTCCCCTCCCGCACCGCCCGGAGCTTCCTCTCCCAAAGCAGCACGCACACGAGACACACGTCACACCCGCGTCACACCCACCGGGATGCTGCCATCAGAAACGATGTGCCGGGTGTCGGGGAGGATGTGGGGAATCAGACCCCGGGATGCCGCAGGTGGAAACGTAATACAGGGCAGCCGGGGCAGAAAACGGCAGGGAGTTCCTCACAAAGTTCAACGTAGAAGTCACCGCACGACCCAGCAAGCCCACGCCTATCGGCACCCACCCAGGAGAAGCGAACACGCGTTTGCACAAAAACCTGTAGGCGACCGCCCGGGGCAGCGCTGTGCGGAACAGCCCCGATGCGGGAACCCCCCCAAGCTGGACACTTCAAGGGGGTGCAGTTTGCTGGGCACCGGCCACACCCCAATAAAGCCGACAGACGTCGTAGCATCTCGGTATCCAGATTCCGTATTTGCGAATTCAGATATATCTGTAACCCCCAGACCAGCAACCGCACGTCCTCTGTCACCCGCGGACACGCACGGTCCGCCACGCACGCTCCCCGCGGAGGCCGGCGGGACAGCGCTCTGCCCGGTGCAGCACAGGCTCTAACCAAAGCGTCCCTCTCGCTGTCCGTTTAGTGTCTGCTTTTTTGCCTTCTTGTGGGTTTTGTCGGTGATTTCACCATTTAAAATGGCTCCTAAGCACGGGACGCAAGGGCTGTCCGGCGTCCCGAGCCCAACGAGGCTGTGATGGGCCTCAGGAAGAAACGGTGTCAGAGAAGCTTCCCGCCGGCACGAGTCACACGCTGTTGGCCGTGAGTTACTGTTTGTGAATCAACAGCACGTGCGAATGTGGCTTCAGACAGAAGCATGCACGACACAAGGTTGTGTACCGATCCGAACACAAATGTTGTGACCGGAGGCCGGCAGGAATTGAGTAGCCTGTGTCCCCTAGGAGCCGTGGGTGACGTTTAGTGTCCCCGGCAACTTTATAAAACTCAACTTCCACAGATGATGAGGGTTGGTGGTGTGTCTAAATGGGAAGGAGCTGGGTTCTCAGGTAGCTGAAGGGGTCTCCCAAGTTGGCCTGAGCGAAGCCTGTGTGCCCCCCCCCCCCGGGGCCCAGCACGTGCCCGCAGGCTCCCGAGGGAGGGGCCTCAACCAGAGGAGTCAGGAATCCCCCTGAGGCTTCGACTCTGCCGTGCCAAGTGCATCGACCTGAGCGAGGATGCCCTCTCTCAAGGATGCTCAGGTGGCAGACGAAGAAGGCAGCTCAAGACACAGAGGGTGGGTGTCTGGGGGCAGGTTAGACACCAGGGCCCGTTTGGGACCGTGGCTTTGCTCAGGGTAAGTAACAACCCACCAGGCAAAGCGTGAAACCCATCTCTGGCTGGGGCTCCTGTAATATCTCTGTTTTTTTTTTCAATTTTTAAAAATGTTTATTTATTTTTGAGAGAGACAGAGCGTGAACAGGGGAGGGGCAGAGAGAGAGGGAGACCCAGAATCCGAAGCAGCTCCAGGCTCTGAGCTGTCAGCACAGAGCCCGACGCGGGGCTCGAACTCACGGACCGTGAGATCATGACGCGAGCCGAAGTCGGACGCTTAATGGACTGAGCCCCCCAGGTGCCCCTGTGTGTCTCTGTTGATGGGCAGGCATGCCCGTCCTGACCAGCTTTAGACTCCAGAAGCCTTGGCCGCAGACCGTGTTTGGGGCTTAGAGACGACCTTGTCATGGCGAGCTACGTCTTGCCCTTCGCACTGAGCCGGGCACACGGTCATGAGATGTTTTCCTCGGAAACTACAATGACAACAGAGGGACGACGACCAAGGGGCCACGTAACGTGACAGAAATCCAACTTCCCTCTGTGTCTGACGCATGCACCCCAACCACATAAGCACCTACTCTTTTTCCCTGTGTTCATTCATTAGCAGGTGTTCCTTGGACCCTGTTAAGGGTCAGGGTCTCCGGTCGAGGGCTGAGGCCTTGTCCTCGAGAAGCTCGCTCAGGGGAAGGGAGACGGACCCAAGAAGACAGGGACAACTGTGGGCGATAAGTGCAGAAAGCAAACAGACAGCCCACCAAGCGGCCCTTCCTCTGCCCAACGGGGTGGTCCCCACGTGCAGGAATGACGGCGGAGACGGAAGCCGTTTCTCTCTGTGGTTGCCCGTCGCTCACCCGATGGACGGATAAATGTATCTCACACACGTGGTGGGGGGAGGGGCGGGCACAAGACAAAAACCAATAACAACAAGGAAGGAAACTGGAGGGAAGGCTACGGTCGCATCCAGACGGGATGTGGGGGCACAGAACGGCGCACAGTGATCCACGCAGCCCAATTGCGTGATCGTTCCAGACGCCGGCGCGCCAGAAACCTGCTCCTGGACCAGAGCAGGGCGGAGCAGAGGGCCCTTGGGACTGGGACACCGGGGTCTGCAGACAGAGCTCAGAGTCTAGTCCACAGCTGATTCCAACCCACTTCTTTGAGGGACAGCCGATGTCACTTTATACTCATTCAGGCTCTGAAGGTCTGGGAAACCTTCTCTAATGGCCCCGCCCCTGTCTTCCTGCTCTTCACGGCCCCCCTGCCTTTCGGGGGGACGTGGGAGTCTCCAGGGATGCTTTGGAAACAGCCCCTCCCTCCCTGGACGCTAGTCATTGGATTTCCTTTCTCCTCTGGCCTCCTGGGCCCCTCCTTCCGCCCCCTTCCTGCTCTGGGGCGGCTCCCTTGGTTCCCCTGCTGAGCCCCGGACAGCAGCCTGAGGGCAGAAGTCAGCCTGGGTGGGCATCAATGTGACCCAGGAACCCGGTCCCCCTCCCTGATCCTTCCTGTCTCCCTGCCCTCATATCACCTGTAGCCTCCCAGATGTCGATAGGGCTCCCGAAGCCCAGGACACTGAGCCACAGAGAGGGCGTGGACCACCCCCACAGACCCCAGCACCTGCTGCAGGGTGGCCCCGACGGACGACAAGGCTGTGGAGCCACCCCCACCAGAGAGCCACAGCATAGACAGCAGACCCGGCAGGGATGGGGCGGGGAGTGGGGTGTGGGCAGCTGTGGTCATCAATCCCAGATTCCTTCCTTTCCTTTTGAGCACCCCTTCTCCCCCTGCTGGAGCGAGCCCTGGCGGAGGGGGGCGGGCGGTGGCGGCTGGAAGCCCCTCCCGGCCCAGCCCCTGGCCCCTGGGCACATAAAACAAGACAGGCATCCGGCATGAGGCGGGGGACTCAGTATCTGGCAGGTGGATTCACAGGGCGCTGCGCCCGGTGACGGATGCCGCCTCTGGGACCATAGACACTTGTGGCACATCTTTTCCAGGAGGGAAACGGGGCCCCTGTGTCCCCGCGTGGGGTGGGGCCGGACAGCACCCCGACGGGGCTTCAGGCAAGAACCGTTAAAACCACCGCCACATAAGATCTGTCCGTGTGACGGGCACCCGGCCACGGCCACACCATCGCCGCTGGGAGCCGGGATCGAAGGGATTTGAGCAGACAGTTCAGGCCGGTCTGGAGACCGGCCTCTGTCCTGAGTTTAGGATGCGGGCTGGGGGTGGGGGGCTGCTGAGCCCTACCCTCCTGCTCCGGGGCCTTTGGGAACACCGTGTCCCACACTCGAGGCCTTCCGGTGGGGCGTGGGGTGTCACGCTTCAGTTACCCCCCCCCCCCCCGTTCTCCCCTCGCTCTCGCCCTCGGGAGAGACAGGAACTTCTCCATCGAGGAGGGCTATTTACTCTCCCCTGGGGCTGCCTGAGTGGTGTCTTCAGCCTACAGAATTTTGGAAGAATTTGGAGAAAAAAAGAGCCCGACGCCCAGAAACCCAGACTAAACAAAGTCTGCAGTGGGCGAGCCGCGGCGTGCGGGCCTCGGGAGCCGGACGGCACAGAGGGAGCGGAGGCAGGCTTCTGGGTCACAGGCGGGGCCGGCGCTGGGCCCCGCGGAGGTGACGGTGAAGGGACCCTTTGTTCCTGTGGCACACGTGCAGGCTACCTTCAACGAGTGGGGGCCGCCCACCTGCATCAAAGGCCACTTCGTCCCATCCCCCACGCGCTGACGCTCCCGGGGGTCCGAGCCGGGGGCACGAGGGCCAGCGAGGGACCCGGACACGAGTGTCACCTGGATGGGCTCATCACGGGACGAGCTCGTCTAGGGCCTCTTCCACGAGGGGTCTCCCCCGTCAACACGACCCCCTCCCGACCTACACTCAGACGAGCCCACCCTCCTGTAAAGAGGGAAACTGAGGCCAGAGGGGTGGCAGTCCACAACCCAGCCCTCCTGCGCACCGTCTGACGTCACGGCCCTGCCTGCGGCCGCCTGGTCTCCCCTGCCTGTGTGTCTGCCTCCGCATCAGCGGCTCCCATAGACGCAAAGACAGGGAGACACGGGACTTAAGGGGTCGGCCAGGGCTGGGGTCCCTCTGGAGGCAGCTTTTCAAAAGCCAGTCCAGGCCCCGCAGGCAGGAGGGCACCTCAAG
The DNA here is from genome assembly GCF_014898765.1 of Herpailurus yagouaroundi. Lineage (NCBI taxonomy): Eukaryota > Metazoa > Chordata > Mammalia > Carnivora > Felidae > Herpailurus > Herpailurus yagouaroundi. The sequence continues at coordinate 1,824,943 of NW_024412388.1, read as the reverse complement.
TACACGGGGGTTTCCCGGGGTGGGTGACGCCCCAGTGGTGGCTGAAGGGTTCCACACGCTGCCTCCTGGCACATTCCTGACCACGAGGTGGGCCGGGCTCCGTGTGTGGGTGCACACCGGCCCCCCCACGATGGGGGCCCCGGCTAGTTTTGAGTGGTCCCGCTCAAGGTGCTGGCTCTGATTTCCTCGTGGACACTCCTGGCGGGACCGCAGGGTCTTTGTTAATTCGGAACTCAACAAGGTGTGGCCAGGGAGGGGCCAGCCAGCCTCTTCCCTCCAGGTTCCTTGAGATCCAGCTGGCTGGGGGTGCTGGTCCTTCTGGGGACTCTGTTCTTGGGGGACAAGTTGCTGCTGAAGAGGAGGGGGGCACACGGGAGCCCCCAGATGGGACGGACCGGGCCCCCCGATGTCTGGGCAGACGGGCCGGGTGCTGACGCCACGGGCTTAACTGACTGGGGACGCCCCTGTCCTCTGTGATCCTGCAGCCAGGCTGGGAGGGGAAAGCGAGTTGTGGGGCGGAGGCCCCTGGAAATGCTCCCCCAAACCGCAGCTGGAAGGAGGCTGAGCACAGACAGGGAGGGGGAGAGGGGTCCGACCTGCCACCTGCTTCCTCCACACAGAAAAAGCCCGCTCGGGGGCTTCACGGAGAAGGCCCAGGGGGTGCGCTGCCCCGTCCGTCCACCCCGGGGACGCCCTCACTCTGAGCTGGGCTCCGCCGGGACAGGGAAGCTCTTTGCACTGACGACACCTCACCTGCTCACCTAGATCTCGCTGTTGCTGTCCCTCAGGTGGGCGCGAGGGGGGACGCCCGGGGCCCGAAGGAGACAGGGAAACACGTGGCTCAGCCGAAGTCCTTGTGCCCGAGTCCTCTCACAAGTGCGCGCACAGGGGCACACGCGCACACGCGGGGCTCCCAAGCACCTGCTGGGAGCTGTGCTGGCCCTGCGGCCGTGCCCTGCAGATACCCCAGGCCCTGCAGGGCCGGAGGGAGCCTCCCGTTTCCAGGGGTGAGGTGAACCGGGGGTGCTGAGAAGCCCACCCAGGATGGAGGCAACGGCAGCGCCCACTCCCCACCTCCCGGCAGCCGCCGAGCACGCGGCACAAACAGCCACACGGGATCCCTCCATAAATCCCGTTCAACAGGCTCTTAACAATGAAATACCCTACTATTAGCCGAGACAACCTCTTACTCAAAACAAATACTGGTCTCGAGTTTAGCTGACGCACAATCCCCTATGATCATCGGTTCCTGGCCCGGGTGCTTCAATCTCTGTATTTATGAAACAATAACGGAATTCTATTTCCCGGCACGGCGCCGGGGCCCAGCGCCTCCGATGAGCTTGCAAAAGCATTCGTGCTTTGCCCCCGGCGATTGGCTCCTTCCCATTACCGCCTTGTCCTGCTTCACAGATGGATGGATCACCGCCCAGACAGCAATAGCACCTTCGCCCACGTGTCATTATCAGAACCAGTGTCCGTGGCGATTTGCAAAGGTTTCATTCCGGCACGGCGGCGGACGGGCTGGGTGGGGATGGGCACGCAAATGCGGGTCCCGGTTGCTGTCCTTCCGTCCCCACAATCCCGCCGGGGAGACGCTGCACGTCTCGGGCGGAGAAGGGAGCCGTCCGGGCCCCCCTCGGCGGGCTTTGCCGAGGCCCCTCCCGGACAAGACCCTTCCCTTTTGCTCTGGCGGCTGGTGGGGAGGGTGAGGTGCTTACTCAAAAGCCTGGAAGCCCCGGCCACGTGTCGGGCCCCAGGGTGCGATGCGGGGTCAGTAGGATCTGGCCCCCATCCTCGTGGGCCAAACAGCTCTGCGGTAACACTCAACATGGGTGCGTTCCCTGTCCTGGTAATTAGCTGTGGACAGACAGTCAAACGAGGCCGGGCCAGAGTCCAAGTTCATGAGACAGACGCCCCCCGTTTGGGACGATTCCAGCGAGATGAGCCGTTAAGCCTGGACGCCTCCCCCCCAGGGCTCGCCACACCTCTCGGCCGCCCGAGACCCTCTGGGGCCGTTTCGAAGGGATCGGTTTTTCCGTGGCTCGGCTGTGGGGTGGGACCCACCGGCCAAGATGTCGGTAGAGGTGTTCCGCCCGGGCCCCCCTCTCTGCCTCTGCACCAACCCCCCAATTCCCATCTCCCGGGCTCACCCCCGCCCGAAGGGAGCCTGGCAGTGCTCCCCGCCGCCTGCCTCGTCTTTCTTTGTGGGGGCGGGAACACTGTCCCTCCTTTCCTTCCCGTTCTTGACACCCCCAACTGCTTATCTGCCACCAGACAGTGCGGTCAAGGGCGAAGGTTACGTATGCGCCGCTTGCGGAGAGAGCCCTTGTCAACACGTGGGGAGGCCGGTCGAGGTGCTGCAGGGCCGGCACGGCTCACTCAAGTGCTGTTTATCTTTTCGCGCCCTCTGTCTCTCCGTGGGTGGAGCCCCCGCGGGCCGGGCTGGAGGATCAAAGCCTCCCGGATGGAGCCGGTGGCCACTCTGATTCACAGGAGCTAAAAATGCACAGGTTTGGGAAGGCCGTGCACCCTCCCGGCTGCGTTATCACCTCCTCGCTCCCTCTCATCTGGCTTTGCGCCGTAATAACGCTAGTGTTGAGTAACAGGCTTGCGGCTCGGCCACGGGAGATTCCTTCTGGTGATGCCATCGGACAAAACAACTCGACCTGTTTTCCTCTCAATAAATCCAGCGTGTGCGGAAGGTCGTCAGCATGACCTTGAAAGGCAGGCACCCTGCCAAGGCCTCTCTGGCCCGAAGACTCGGGCCCCTGAAACGGCCTTTCTGAAAGGATCACGCGCGGTCACGCTGGGTCTCCTCTGCTGTGCGCAGCTCCGGCCGGACTCAGGGGCGTCTGGAGACGCCGGGCCCTGCGGGAGCCCCTGTGGAGACGTATCCACGGTGGGTGCGGGAGACCCACCTTCCGCACCTTACCGGGGGACGTCCCAGGCAGTGGGAGGCCTCCGTTTGCTCCCCGTGGAGAAGATCCTACAGGAACAGTAGCTGGAAGCGGATCTGTCCCGTGCGGGCCAGTGGTCTTCCTCCCGTCAGGATCACCCGCAGGGCTCAGTAAGAGACGGGAACAGAGCCCTGACCGCGGCCCCTGAGCTCCGCCCGGAAGGTCTGGGCTGGACCCTGAGCACCTGCATTTCTGACGGGTCCCCGGACGATGCTGAGGCTGGCGACCTCCAGCTACCACACGCACGACACTTTCGTGGTGCTTTTTGCATTTGGAACTTATTTAAAACTTGTTCAAAAACTTATTTAAAACCGGCAATGGTTCCATCAGCAGGCAGCGCATGGCTGGGGACGCCCTGTCCCACGGTGGCCGCTGGGTGGTCCACGTGACCCGCAGCACCTTGGAGGCTCCAGTGCCCAGGAAGCCCGCGGACCCCGGGGCCGGCCCTCCGGCCTTCCGGCTGCTGGAATAGTAACAACAATAGACGATGTTTCTTGAGAGTCCAGGGGTCAGGTGCCTTCTGTGTCAGCTCCTGTCCCCGGAGTCCTAACTCTGGGGAAGTCACACCGCTGTCTGGACCGCTAGGGCCCCGGGACACGGCTGCTCCCGCACCTCCCCGGTGCTGGGGACGAGACGGCCTCTCCCAGGCCCTGCGGTCAGGAGGCCAGGCTGCCTCTCACGCCGTAGGACAGTTAATAAGGCCCCGATGAATGATGGGGTTGGATTTCTGCACCACTAATTTCCGTAACTATCGCTCTTTGAAAGATAGCTCGGTCCCCGGTGCTCCCGGCCCTTCCCAGACAGAGCTGTATTATGTGGCCAAGTTCAGGGCACATATCCCGTTTCAGGGATCGAATAGGGCCCGCCTCGGAAAATTTTGCAATATTTTGCGATGCGTGGCCCCCGTCTTGAGTTTCTTCCTCTGCCGCGAGGCCTCCCGGAGCCCGTTCAGGCTCGGGCCCAGTGCTCATCCGCAGGGGAGACGCCGCTCAGCGGAAGGGGTCGGGGCCACACGCCTGCTTTAGCAATGGCTGCCCCAGCACTGTCCTGAGTGTGTCCCTCTGTCCCCACCATGGGAGGAGCTGGCCAGACTCGGTGCAGTTTGGGCTCAGAAGTGGCATAGAGCAGGAGGGAGACACCACGTGAGCGCCTTGGGGAAAGTGGGGGTTCTGGCCATCTGTGTCCCACCCGGCTCGGGGGGACTTGAGCTCCAACCGCTCTGTGCCTCGGTCTCCACATCGGTGCAGTGGGGGTGCCGAGACCCTCTCCGTGGCCGGGTCCTGGGAAGATGGCAGGAGCTCACACTTTAGGAGCTCAGAGCCAAGCCGGGCTGGTGGGCACCGTCTTTCATTTGCTTCCGTTTTCTGCCCCCAAAGGCTGGGACCCTGGCCTCTCAGGGAGGCCCTGCACAGGAGATCTGGGGATGAGGCTCGGCTCCCAGGTCAGTATCGTCAGGAGGCCGACTGTGGGCTGGGCTGCGGATGCCGTGACAGGCCTCCTTTGCCCCAGCCCCAGCCCCAGTGCAGCCCCAACGCAGCCCCAGCCCCGGCCCCAGCCCTGGCTCCAGCGCAGCATGGGCCCCAGCAAGGGGCAGGAAGGTGAGTTCAGGGAGCACCCAACAGAAGGCACGGGGGCCAGAGGTCCAGATCACCTGCAGGTGGAAATGTGCTGCAGGGAAACACCTGTGAACCTGTACCTGAGCACGTGTATGGCACCTGCATGGCCAGGAGCACAGGTGTCACCCGCTTTTTTTTTAAATTTTTTATTTTTTTTTATTTTTTTTTTAAAGTTTTTTTTTTCAACTTTTATTTATTTTTTGGGGGGACAGAGAGAGACAGAGCATGAATGGGGGAGGGGCAGAGAGAGAGGGAGACACAGAATCGGAAACAGGCTCCAGGCTCTGAGCCATCAGCCCAGAGCCCGACGCGGGGCTCGAACTCACGGACCGCGAGATCGTGACCTGGCTGAAGTCGGACGCTTAACCGACTGCGCCACCCAGGCGCCCCAAGGTGTTACCCGCTTTAACTGCCACTTGGTAGGTGTCCCATCTTATAGGTGCCTAAAGCGAGGCCCGGAGCTGAGTGGCTGCGCTGGGACTCCTGGGCGGTGGGGTTGGGGGTGGGGGTGGGGGTGGGGGGAGGTCTGTCTGTCTGCAGAGTCCTTATCATCACCGCTGGGCCCCCAGACTGTGGTGGCAACAGGACTCCCAGGGGGGTTGTTAGCCTGCAGACCCCCCGGCTAACACTCCACCCCACGCATTCCCCTGGGTCCTGTGTCAAGGGGCTGGGACCGTACTCCCTGGAGCCCTGCCCCCCCCCCAACTTGTGACCCCCTAGTTCCTGTGGCCACACGGGCAGCCTCCCCTCCCCCCCCTCCTCCCCTTTCGGGGTTCTTCTGCCTACGGCCTGTAGTGATTGCCCAGAGCACCAGGAAGAAGGCAGGGCCCCGGACGCAGCACCAGCCCCTCCTCTGCAGGGACTGGGGTCATCGGCCAGGGATTGATGGCGTCCAGGCAGCTGGCCAGCTGAGCATGCGGCCCCGAGGCCCTGCACGGAGGTGCTCCAGGGATGGCATGCCAGCTCCCCCCCTCATCGGGCCCGCCCCCCCTTTGGAAAGTCTGAGGCCTCACAAATCCTGGACGCACCGGGCATCGGCCACGTGCAGGAAGAGAATAGCTACGCTTCCTCCCACGGCGTCGGCTGAACCCGCACGCCAACCCGTGCCCCAGGACACGCGCTGGGGAGGGAGGCGGGAAGGGCAGACCGTGCCTCTCTGACCCCGGCCCCTGGCTCCTGGCTCTAGGCCTGGGGGCCTCATCTGCACTGTGAAGGCAGCGGGTTAAACTCCCTGCAGCAGGATGGCCGGGCTGAGGGGGAGCGGGGCACAGTCCCCCCCACCACCCCGGCTGAGCTCCGTGCCGGGGACCTGCACCTTGACCTTCCCGGGAAAGATCCCGGGGGCCCCCAGTGGCTGGGCTTTCCGTGCCCAGGGCACATAGAAGAGCCTGGAGGTGCCTTCCTCCAGAAGCTGGCGAGGGGGAAGCGCAGACAGAAGAGTGGAAGGGGGCGTCCCGGCCGTGCTGTGACCCTGACCCACAGCCTCACACCACAGAGGACGTCCGGGACCTGCCCGGCCCCCAGGTGTCTGCTCCCCCGTCCAAATACTGAGCTGGGCACGGGGGTCACAGGTCAGCACTCAACGCCAAGGCCCTGGGAAGTTCGTCACTTCCTCCTTGAGGCTGGGACCGTCTGCGTCCTTGGGGACGCACGCAGGCCATCGTGGCCGCCAGAGGGGACGCCCCAGGTCTCCTGGCTGAGGCGGCTTTGCCTCTGCGCCATGTGGCTCGCGTGGCCCTGAATAGACCTGCCTCGAGTTCCAGCTCTTTCCACCCGACAGCACGTGAGCCAGGCCGGCCCCGGGCCCCTCCATGCCTCTGTTTCCCTCTTTGGAGCAAGGCCCTGAGAGAGTCAAGCGTGAAGTACCCAGAAGGCTGTCAGCACGGAAGCCATCGCTGCCGTTGCTGGCGTGGGCGGTGTAAGCGTGCTCGTGGGACCCCCAGGCCCCCGTGCGGGGTGCGACGCTCAGAACCCTCAGCTGGGATCCCCTCCCAGCCATGGGGGAGCCGGTCGGCCCACTCGGGAGCCCAGAGGGCGGGCGAGGAAGCCCCCCAAGAGGAAGGAGGGGGTGCAGCAGGCAGGGGCCGATGGAACCTGGCAGTCTCCCCCACCCCACCCCTGCAAGTTTAGGAAGGCCGGGAGTTTCCCACCCTCTTCCTCCTCTGCTGGGGACCCGGCAGGGCGCGCGGCTGGGGCGGGCTCGCCGGTTCTTGGGGCCAAGTGCAGCCACCACCCCCCCCCACCCGGGGTCCACACACGCTGCCCCGTTAACAACGGGTATTCCTGGCGCCCGCGCCCGCTTGATTCCACGACGGGGACGGCTTGGCGGGGTGAACCCTACAGGAACCCCGGCGAACGCTCGAGTGCCCGTTGCCGCGGGGGAGCCGGGGCCGGCGGGAGGAGGGCGGAGGATGCTGACTCCATCGCTCCAAAACTCCTGTAATTGACTTTTTAAAAAATGACATTAGCATTTAAATGGTCCCATCGTTATGAGGGTGAAGGTTCACTGGAATATGATCAATTTATTGAGCTTTTCAAATGTTCTCTTGGTATTTGTGCTTGGCCGCTGCCGGGGGCCTTCAGCACCAGGCTGTGATTGGGCCCCGTGACCGCGCACAGAGCGCCGTCTGCCCGTCCCGACCCGCGTCCTGTGCACGCCGCGGGCAGGCCTGTCCTTGGCCAGCAGCCAGCCCTCACCTGACCAGATGCCCACGGCCCCGGGGAGCGCCGCGGAGGGCTGTGACCACCCCACGCTGACGTCGGGGCGTGGGTGGAGGGTGGGGCCGGGGCACGCGGGGCAGTCCCATCCCGGTGGCCGCGGACCTGCCCGCTCCCAGGGCCAGCTCCAGCCGTCTGAGCTTTGTGAGCAGGGGCGAGACACCAGCTGTGGCAGGGTCGTGCTGTGGCCTGGGAACGTTTTACAGAATTACAGGGATCAGGTGGAAATGTAAAATGACCTAAGAGAGAGCCTGCGGAACAATGGGGCACAGGCAGGAGGGGGAGCTCCTTTCCCAGCGACACCTGGAGAGGTAATAAGAACGTCCAGGTGGCCAAGTGGAGGGGAGAGGGCCTTGCCCTCCGTGGGGCTGGGGCCGAGTGACGGGGCCCCCAAGCCAGACGGGGCCTGATCCCACAGGCACCCGGGGCCCCCAAGGGTACCCAGTGGGCTCTGAAAACCTCTCCAAGGGCCGCGGGGAGATGTTCCCACTGGAGCTGGGGCCACGGAGCACCAGCTTGCCCCCCCGTCTGGGCTGTCTGAGGCAGCCTCAAACACCTCGGGCTCCTGTGCCCGGGGACCCTGCCCCCATTGCCTCCCAAAGCCCACGATCTATTCCTGGGCACGTCACTCTGGAGCTCAGAGCTGGGGGAGGGGCCAGAGGGCGTGGTGGACATGCCACCTGGGTCACTGAGCCGAGAAGCTTCCGTCTGTCGCCGTGGACTGCACCACCCGTGCCAGGCTCGGGCTCTGGTCCCTGCTCTGCCCCTGGCCCGACCGGGACGCTGTACTTGGGTGGCTCTGTCGCCCGCTCGGGTGGGCTCTCTGGAGTTTTCTAGATGAAGAGCTCTTTTGAGAAGCCAAGCGCAGAGCCCCCACCCGCCCAGGGTTTCATCCCTCTTTCCCCGGCACGGGATGAAGCGCCCGATTTCCCTTCATAAGGCTGCAAATTCTGTCACAGAGCATCTGTCTGTACCAAGGCCACATCTCCATTCCGTCGGGGCCAGGGGCTCTCTGCAGACCCAAGCTGTGCACAGGACAAGGTGCTTGACACATAGAGGGGACAGGAACCCCCTCACCCACCAACACCTGGACAAAGGATACCGCAGACGGTCCCAGCAGACCCTCCAGGGCACACTGGGGGGCGTTCTTTCAGGTTAGGTGGCACCCCCCCCATTCCTCCCCTTGGCTGTTGGGCCTTCCATAAACTCATTCCCAAATGTGGGACTCATAAAAGCTTCGCCGACAACACGGAGCCCACGTGCCTTGGAAAGGTTTCCAGAGCTGTTAGAGACGGTCGTCAGCCCAGGGCCTCGCTCAGGTGGGGCCCAGAGGTTAGCAGGATCCCCGACTTTAACAGGACGCCCGGGCCTCTCAGGTGACACGAATGTGGAACTCGTCTAATGGTGTCTGGGCATCCTCAGAGGCTGGAAGGCCTCCGAGCTTCTCTCTGCAGAACCCAGTCCAGAATTTCAGGGAAGGCTCATTGTTAGGGGAAGTGTAGGCTTATCATCCGATACTTCCTCTGCCTCAGCCCCCACCGGCCTGTCCCTCCTGCTCTGTCCCGATGGGGAAGGACTTCCGTGGCCCCTGACCCCTCGGGGATGGCCTGAGGGGGCGCCAGTGCTGCCCACACAGCGTGTCTGCCTGGCGAGACCCACGTGTAGGGCCAGCCCCCACTTGTCTGGTCAGGAAAGCCAGACGGACGCACTAGGGCGCAACTGTCCCCGCAGTGAGTCACTAGAAGGAGAAAGAAATTGCCACAGAGGGAGATAAAAAAAAAAAATCATCCATTTGTTCCCAGGTGGAAAACTGACATCTTAGACACGGAAACACAAAAACAAAAGCGGAAGCCGCTCTCCATAAAGCACTTAAATATGCTTATTAACTCTGATGTTTGAATGCACGCAGGCATTGAATGCACTTTGGAACCCGGGGAGGAAAAGTGTTCTCCCCAAGCTGGAACGTGCGAAGGAAAACCGTAAAGGTGGTTTTCCTTTGCAGCCCTGCCTGCCATCCGTCCCGTCCCCGCCGGCGACGTCCCGCCAGCGGAAGAGCCCCGAGGACCCCAGCCCTGCTCCCGACGCTACACGCACACAGCCCGGGGGAAAGCTGGCCCTGGGGAGGCGTGCCCCCTCTCCCTTGTTTCCGGAGCTTTCTGAAATGCTCGTGCTCTGGACAGAATGCCAGGCCGCCGGGAAACATCATCTTGGCCGAACCTGCAGCTGCTTTCCATGAACGCTGACTTAACAGGAGAATGTCCGTTTCCCCCCCTCCCCAGCCCCCTCCCCAGGTAGGCACCGCCGCTTAAACGCTCGAAAAACAACTCGCGCTTCAAGAACCACACGGTTTATATTAAGTCAGACTCTATTTTAAAGGTTCCCAAAAGGCAGATAATGTCTGGGGAAACCGGGGCGTGTGATGTCGGTCTGCAGGCTTTCGAGCTGCCAGGGTGTTCGGGAGGAAAGACGTCCCCCAAGCAGGCGACAGAGGGCGCCTTCACCCCAGCCTCCGGGCAGACCGGTGGCGGCCCCTGCCCAGGCCCGGACCGCAGGAGGCGAACTGACCAGCCTCTGGGGTCCGTCCCTCCAGGCAGCCGGCCACCTGCCACGCAGAGCCCCGCCCGCCACCACCGGGCCCCCCCAAAATCTGTATCTGGAGATGCTCCTGCCTGCCAGGGGGGAGCCAGGGGCCCACCCCAGAGCCTTGCAAGCCTCCCTCTGCCCCACCTGATCTCTTGCAAACAACTTGGCTCTGTGAGATCGAATGATGGCCTTCCACGGTCAGGGCTTTGCTGGAAGGTTCTGGAAGAAACAGGTGGGTGACACGCTCAGGCTTCTCCCTGGGAACAGGGTGGCCGTCCGGCCTCACGGCATCCTGCCCTTGACCCTCTGCTCCCGCCCACCCTGTCCGCAGGTGTCTGCCCGGGACCTGGGACCGCAGGGCCCCGTGCTCGAGGCACCGAGCTAAGAGGAGGCAGGGCCCCCCCCCCCCCCCCCTGGGCCAGACTTCTCCAAATACAGTGTCGGGAGGAACCCCTACGGGAGGGCTCGCCCCTCTGACCTGGGCTCTGACCTGGGCTCACAGAGCTCCGCTTGCTTGCTGCTGGGGAGCGCTCCAGAGCCCCTGGCTGTGCCCACCGAAAGGGGACAAATGCAGAAGAGAGAACAGAAAGAGAAGTCGCCGTTGCTGGAACCGCCCCGCTCTGCCGGCCTCCCTCACCGGGGCCTTCGGGGCAGAGGCCCGCTCCGTCCCCGAGCGCCCCAGCCCTGCGGCCTGCAGCCCAAACCACGCATCGGGCGGAGGGACACACCCAGGTTCGACACGGACGCACACACAACAGTGAACACACCAGCAAGCGAGGCTAATGACCGGCAGTCTCGCCTGTTCGGACGTACACAGGCCTCCTGGATTTTTCTGCAAGTGCTTTCCAGACACGAGACTGGGGTCCGGGGGGACCTCGGTGGCCGTGGCCGTTACCAAGCTTCTTGGCTACTCAGTCATAAGACCCTCCGGTCTCGGGGGGGGGGGGGGGGGGGGGCGGCTGCCGAGACCCTCAGCCATAGGGGTTGCCGGCAGGGGCAGGTGGAGGGAGGGGCTTCTCGAACCAGAGCTGGCCTCTGCTCCCAAAGTATCCCAAGGCCCAGACTGCAGGGGCAAGGTCTCTGGGTCAAGGACGTGCGGCTGCTGAGGGAGGAGCCGGGAGCCTCCGTCTGGCTCACAGGCAGCTCCTGAGCTGAGCCAGCCAGCCTGCGTTTCCAGGGTAAGTGCCAGAGCCTGGCACTTACCGACCTCTCCATGGAGATGTCTGCGTGCCAAAGCCAGCCCCAAGCACATTCCTCTTCTAGAACATTCTGAGAACTCACGAATCGGGCCTGTTTATAGGTAGGCGGGTGGGGCCAAGTTGGAGGCCAGTTTCAGAGGCTTTTCATTTGCAAGTCTAAAGGGGCTTCCTGGGGAAAAGAGGGGGCTGGCGGCTGCACCCGGTGGGGGGGGGGGCTGGACGGAGACCTGGGCGGAAGGCAGGGTCCACGCAACGCCCGTAAGGACCCTCCGCTTAAGCAGAGCTCTTCGGCTGCTGTGAGGGGCTCTGGCCCCCCAGAAGGCATAAGAGACACATAAACCCTGTGGGAAGCCCAGACCTGCATCCTGAGGGGCCTTCGGGAAACGTTCCACTACGGAACCTGTTCCAGGGCCACCTTCCCGACGGGTCCGTCCTGTCTTCCTCCTGGCTCCAAGAGTTCACTCAGAAAATGCCCACCAAACACCTACTGTGTGGCAAGCCATACTCCGGGGGAAAGAATCAGTGTGACAGATAGGTTCTGCCATCATGGAGCCCACGTCAGAATCTCCAGGCTCTTGGGGGTCCCCGCGCTTGCCCACCTACCCCAGGGTTCACGGCCAATGGCCACAGCCGGCCACCGCCGGCTATGACGGCCGGCGCTTCCTCTGTGGGGTGGTGCCCACAGGCGTGTCCTCGGGTGGGGAGCCGGCAGCACAGAATGGCAAGGTTCACAGTGACAGGACATCTGGGCACCCTGCAGCGTTGTCCCCAAGGCCCCGATTCGTGGATTCTCTGATCCTCTGGGGCCCCCGTCCCCACCTCCCAACCCCTGCTCAGAAGTTCCCTCCAGGTTCATGGCAGCCGCGGGGCTGACAGCATCGTCCCCGCTTGCAGATGAGTTAGGGACACGGCCGGACAAGGCTGCCCAGGGCAAAGGACCGCCCAGAGCCCTGCTCTCTGAGGCCCGGAGCCCCGGGAGCCCAGCTTGGGAAGAAAGCAGGAGCGGGGCTGTGGACCAAACCCTCAGGTCTCCTCGCTGCTTCCGACCAGCCTCCCCAAATCCGTCTGGGTCCTGAGCAGATTCTCACTCCCTCCCCCACTGCCGGGGGACCTGGCCCTGGTTTCTCGTGGCCCCGGGACGGCTGGCCGGCCCTGCCTCCCACCTGCCCAGGAATGGGTCTTGCCAAGGGTTCCCTTTTATTAGTATTTTTTTTTTTTTTAAAGCTAAATACCTCTTTCCAGACCTCAGAAGCTTCAGTTGGTGCCACTGTGCTTGTAGCCATGGCCCGTGGTGGAGGCCAGGGTGACAGGTGGGGCTCTCCCTGCGGGAGACACATGGGGATGATAGGAGCCCCAGGCCCTGAGGCGGACACTCCCTGATGTGGGGCTGGACGCAGTGGCGAGGGGGGGGGACGACAGAAAACCACGCCCTCGGCGCGAGAGACAGGCCAGACCCGTGCCCAGGTGAGGCAGGGAGCCTCAGTGTGGAAAGTGACAGTGACGGGGCCACTGGTCTGGCCAGCTGTCCGGTGAGGCTACACCATTCCCCGCCGAGCACCATGCAGCGACTACAATGGACAGCCGGCCATGCCCTTGGGGCGCCACACCGCTCGGGAGGGTGAGTGCGAGAAGCCGAGGTCACACTGCGTCTGGGGTGTGACCGCGCGTGGCACGACGCAGAACCGCTAAGCGCGTGTGTGTGCCACCCTCGAGCACAGCTGTGCACAGGCGGGCACCCGCCCAAACGCAGACGTACGTGCACCTGGCTAGGTCTGTGCCCACTCGGGAGTCTGTGTCTCCCTCCCGGAGCCCATGCGTTCATCCTGTTGTCCCAGCGGGGGAATCATGGTGACTGGGATTTTCTCATTTAAGGGATCCTGGTTTCTTCCCCATAATTGTTCCACAAAGGGACTTGGGATTCCCGGAGGTTTTGTCCCAACCCGGCTCAGGCTTTCCTGGTGCCGGGGAGGAGGCCATCTGCCAATTCTGCATTGGCTGGCCTTCTGGGTGACATTGCCTCGGGGCGGGCTGGGCACAGGCTGGCTTCCCTGTCACCTCCCCTGGTGGCCCTCTTGCCTGCCCGCAGCTCCAGGCTTTCCACGGGCCCCTGGGGGGGCTCCCTTCCGAGGGGGCCTGGGCACCAGCCCCTTTGTCCCTGCCTCCCTCCCGCCGGGCCCTCCTGCCGCCCCCCCCCCCCCCCCCCCCGCCCCCAGTTGAGGTTGAGGAGCAGCCTCCCCCTCCCCCTGCTGTCTCTCTCCCTCGGCAGGAAGCGCTCTCAGAGTTTCTTACTCTGTCCTGCCCTCCAGCTGGCCAGGGCAGGAGAGAGCCCTGAACCAGGGGTGAGGCCAGTGCAGCAGGAAGCCAGCCCTGTGACCTGTCGTGTGCAGGGGTGCCTGGCCCGAGGCTGCTGTGCAGGGTGGCTCCTCCAAATGCCGTGCGCCCCACCGTCCATCTTTAAGGATCTGACCTGAGCTCATTCACCCCCAGACCCAGCTGTGTTCTGGGCTTGACCTCGGGAAGCAACTCCTTGTTCCATCTGCCCTGCAAGTGCCCACAGAGGCCCCACCTCCTGCTAAGAAGCCAGGGGCCCCTCTGGGTGGACAGGGTGGCGGGGGCGGGGGTGGGGAGGCGCAGGGCCCCTGTGATCATCTGCCCTTTGACAGGAGGGTTCCACGGTCCGCCTCACACTTCAGGGACCCAGGACTGCCCTGGTGGCCTTTGGTGGCGGCTTCCACACCCACTTTCTTTGCAAAGGCTGCACAGAGAGGATGCGGGGCAGGCCAGCCCCTCGGGCCTGATGGTAGTGAGAGGATGATGATGATGGACAGACAGACAGACAGCATAGTAGAGGACAGAGGCACAGGCGGCTTCTCTCCGAGACCCACTGGAACTCCACACTCTGGGGCTGGAAGCACTCACTGGGTGGGGGTGGGGGGTCGGAGGGGCGACTGGGGGGCTTGGGGGCACCTGGCCCTCACGACACCGGGCGGCTGTGCTACGTCACCCCATTTCCCCCCCAGCGTCTCTGTCCTCAGGTCAGCAGAGGTTTTCTGAATTCAGACCCCCCCCCCTTCCCGCCCCCCAGCCAAACGCACCACCAGACAATTTGCCAACGAAGTTGGGAAAACTCTCGGGGGGTCACTTTTCACCGGGCTGGGAGCCTTGCATGGAGAGGCCCCTGGTGACACCTGCCGCGAGCTCCAAGCCGGCCCGGCGGTCGCCGCTGGGTATCCTGGCTCGCTGTGCTGCCCGAGGGGACCCGGAGGTCTGAGGGCTGGTGTTTTTCCGCCAGCACAAGGAAGTCCTGGAGGTGCCCGCATCCTCTGGCCAGTTGGTCCTCTGGCCGCCGGCCCCAGTGAGCAGGCCCGGGCTGTCCCTGGGAAAATACATCATGGGAGACAATCCACGGGAGGAACTGGGGTGTCCAGGGAGACCCCGTGAGGCCTCGGGGGGTCCTCTCCGCCACAGGCAGGGAGGGTTGAGACCCAGGCGAGCACCGGGAGAACGGAGGGGGTGGGCCTGGAGGGGCTGGGCCGCGATGGCGGGGGAACACGTGGAGGTCAGTTGGCAAAGAGCCCAGACCCTCCACGTCCCCAGACTCCTACTCTGGCCACTGTCCTTTCTGGAGCAGAGGACTCCCCCGCCTGCCAGCATTGCTGCTCACGCAGCTCCCAGAAACAACGGATCGGTGATGTTAGGAGGGCACGTACACGCGTGTGTGCATGTGTGTGTGAAGGCGTGTGAAGCAAACTAGGACTCATTGCCCTTTCCAGGGCACTTGGGGATTCACTTGGGGCCGTGCCCCGTCTCACCTAGGCCCCGACGACCGGGGCGCACGCACCTAGGCCACACCCCCGAGGGCATCCGCACATTCCCGTCAAAAGCCTGTCCTTTCCTCCCCGGGAGGGAAGGGTCGGGCCAGCAGGGGGCTCCCCTTCATCGTGCTCCTGGTCTGTGCACACGCGCCCGGGGTACCGCATCCAGAAGAGGCCTTAGGGGGTGCCCATGGGTTGGGGGGGGCGGACCCAGGTGGTCAGCGCTCCCGAGGGTCCACACCGCCGCCCCAGCCAACGTGCCTGTTGGCCTCCAAGCTGTCCCCCGAGGCTTGTCGATGCCCCCCTGGGGAGAGGGTAGGCCATGGCCACTTGGCGACATCCCCAGGTGACACGTGGCCCAGGGGCCGGAGCCTCACCCGACCTTCCGGCGGGTCCGACGGCATGCAGACACATCCGTTTGCCACACAGCCCCCCAGCTGGCCCTCCTGCAGCCCCGTCCCAGCCTGGTTCCTGTCTGTCTGCTGGTCATCGCGCACAGTGACCGCAGAGCAGGTGACGAATGGCTGGTGTCGAGTCCTGTCATGCCAACGGAGTCCTGGGGGAAATGTGAGAGGCTCTCAAAACGGCTTTATTACCAACCTGTGGCCACAGAGATGATCAATCAAACTGATTGGTGATGGCAAACACCAGGAGACGAGAGGCAGACGCTGGTCCCAGGGGCCGAGGGTCAGGGCCGGGGGGGCGGGGGCGCCCGGGAGAGGACGGCGGCACATTAAATGCTGAACTTGACTGCGGTCCAGGCCCCGTCAGCGCACTCGCTCTCCTTGCATTGCCGGCTGGCCTCGGGGGCCCTGGCGGGAGCCCCCGGGGACAGAAAATGCCAGATCAGCAGGGCAGAGGGCTGCGTGGGCAGGGGGCTGGTTCGGGTGCCAAGGAGAAATGAGAGCCTGGGGGCTTTCAGAAAACGGGGGCTTTCTGTGCCTCGGCCCTGTTGGCGGAGGGGAGTCGGCTGGCGGATGAGGTCCCAAGCCCCTAGCTGCCCGCGGGCCGGGGACTGGAGACGGTTCCCCGCGCGCTGTCCAGGGCAGGATGAATCAGACCTTTCTTGGGGAAGTGCCTCCCCGCACAAGGACGTTTTAGTCAGACATAATTGCAAGGAAAAATAAACCTGCCTTAACAGAAAACAGCTTTCCAGTTGTTTTTTCCCGTCCTTGAAGGCCTTTCAACTCCAGGTTTTGGCAAGTCTTGGCCGGGGGTAATTGTCAACACGGTGCCGCGTCCAGAGACCAAAGCCAGCGGCACGGAAGTGGTACCCGCAGCTCGCGAGGGACCCGGGCGCTCTGGTGCGCGCACACGCCCTCCGCGGGGGCCGTCCGACCGCAGGCAGCAGGGAACTTGGGTCTTGGCCGCGGTGCACATGGCTCAGCAGCACCTCGGAGGCTCTGAGCCCCGAGCCACAGAGAGGCAGGCCTCGCGGGGGCAGCCGGAACCACCGGGCCGCTGCAGGGACCCCCCCCGGTTTGGGGCAGCCCCCTCCCACCCTCTGGGCTCCAGCCCCGATTCTCAGGTCGCCCGGCAGAGAAAGGTCCCCCCGGGTCCTTGGTGGCCTCCTCTCCCCAGGGGCCTGATGCGGTTCTCGACGGCACCGGGCCCACCAGCTGGGCCCCGAACTGGCCCCTGGAAGAGGGCGCCTGCCTGGAACAGTGCTGGCCCCTCGGGGCCCGTGCTGTCAGGGTCGTGCCAGCCGACAGCATGTTGGATGACCGCCAGTCTGTACCCGTCCCCCCCTGGATAGGCCCAACCAGACCC
Source organism: Herpailurus yagouaroundi (assembly GCF_014898765.1). Classification (NCBI taxonomy): domain Eukaryota; kingdom Metazoa; phylum Chordata; class Mammalia; order Carnivora; family Felidae; genus Herpailurus; species Herpailurus yagouaroundi. Next base: position 1,808,285 of record NW_024412388.1, on the reverse strand, counting down.
TCCTCCTCCCTCTGTCTTCCTTTGGGGGTCCCACCAAAGGGCCGTGGGGGCGAGCAGGGGACCCGGAACAGGCAGCTGTGGGCAGGGGCCGGGCTGGGGTCTGCCGGGCCTGGAGGACGGGACGCCCACCGCTTTGTCATCACCGACGTCCATGTTGTTCACGGGAGGGAACCTGTTACGGGGCCTGTCAGGCCCACGGCTGACAGGCCGATGTTACTCACTTGGCTGGGTTCTGGAAGACTCGGGCTCATTTGCCAGGCAAAATTAATGAGAAAGGAAAGACGTAAACGAGATAGTAATTTATGACTTCCACTGAGGCCCTCTCTCTCCCCGCTCCCCACGCATGGGGGCGCATCTCATTTGAAATCACGCTCTGCCCTCGGGGGACGGGGCCGGGCCACGGAGCTGCCCTCACAGGCCCCCAGCCGGGACGCCGGTGCCGCCGGGCCATCGGTACACGGCGGGCCCCCGGGGTCTCCGGCCTGCAGCGCGCCAGTTTCCAGCTCAGGCCGCGGGGAGCCAATCCACGGCGTTTTGGTGACTCCCGTACCGTCGGTCCCGACTCTGACTTCCCGAGGCCCCGATGCGCCTTTCCTCTCCCCCTTGCCCTCGCCGCCACCAGCCCCCCCAAAACACAAAGAAGCATGTAAAGGGAAAACTGGCAATTCGGCAGCAAAATAAACCTTTCCTAATGGCTACCAAACTTGCTGAGTGTCACAGCTATAGTGACTTTGTGCAGGGAGTCTGTAATAATCACGCAGCTCAGAGACAAGGCCTCTCTCCGGCAGGAGCCAACATGACAGGGCCTGGAAGGCAGGTGTTACTGTAATTAGCTATTGTTTGACTATCAAAAGTCAGGGCTGATTAAAGCCACTAAGCACGAGTGCACTATTTTATTTCAAAGAATATTTTGAACTGCACGCTGGGCCCTTTCAGAGAGGACCTTCCTTCTGCAGCCGGCTAAGAGCCCATGCCAGCAGTAATCAGACGCGAAATCTGCATAAACCTTCAGGGTTTAATTCAAGCAGAGACCTTTCATTAGAAATATGTTACTTTATGAAATCTGGTCGCCAGCAAGGGGAGAAAAATGTGACTTCTTAAGAAAAGTGAATGGCATCTCTTTAGTGATTAACCCGAGATTAATGGAGGTCCCCACTGCTCGGTCTAAGTCCATTTTATTGCTAATTCATTTAGGTACCATTTCAGACACGCTTCATGAAAGTTACCTGCCAGGGCGTCGGGCTTTGGCAAACGAGGATAGCCATTACGGTCAAATCCCCAATACACTTTTCATTAAAGAAGCTTTGAAAAGTGTCTCGTGTTAGTCTTTCTTCCCCTTTCCTTTTTGGGGACTTTCTATTTAATGTACTCAATTAGTTAAAGATCTGGATCCCGATTCATTATGCAGACATCGATGTGGCTCGCTCCGGGCGCCCCACGCGGAGCCCGCGGTTGGGGACCTGCCCCCACGCCCACGCGCAGACGCGCCACCCTGGAAACACACGTGGGCACACCCCAAAACGCAAGGATCCCGGCGCATGGGCAGGGGGCACCCCCACTCGCCACTTCTCCCCCAAAGGCCCCTCCCGTGGCCGAGCACCCCTGGTTCTTCTAGGCACGGGGGCCTCGGGGGTGGTGGGGCTCCTTCCACGTGGTTCAGAGAAACTAGGGTGTGGGTGGGTGGGAGGTTAGGGTTAGGTCCTGCCAAGCCGTCTCGCCCTGCCCCCATCCTGCCCCGGGGCTTCCTTCCGTCTCTGGGAGGGGGCTTTGCCTCGTCTTTCCATTCTGAAGGCATCCCCCGCCACCCCCATGCAGGCCCTGACTTTCCTTCCGGCAGCCTCAGCCCCACCAGGACACCTGTTCAGGTTCAGGTGCTGCCCCCCCGCCCCCGCCCCACATTCTGGCTCAGGGGGCGTCCCTGCCGCACCCCCGGGGGCTGTGGAGTGGGAGTCGCAGCCCAAGGAAAGAGGGTGGCTCAGGGTCCGGGGGGGCCTTTCTGTCCCTCATCTTTTCCCCAAATTGTACCAGAGCCTCGGTGTGTTTTGGGGGATTTGAACAATGCAGCCAAGAACACGGAACAATGTAAAACCCTCGCTGCCAATTGAGGACATTTTATTCTCTTCCCTGGGAGTTGTGCTTTTCCGTGGAAGGAACAGCTTTCTGGGTAAGGTGAGCCCTGCTTTGGCCAGACTCTGCCAGGCCCTGCTGCCTCATGCAGCCAGAGAGGCCAGGGTCCGGCCCCCAGCTGCTGGGTGTGTCCCTCACCGACACCTGGCCTGACTGCTGACGTGGCACCTAGGCCCTGGCCACGCCCCAGACACACAGAACGGCCCGCGGCCTTCTACATGCTGTTCCATGCTGCTGGGCCTTTGCACATTCTCTTCCTTCTTGAGGAATACCTCTCCTTGGACAATAACTGATGGCTTCCACTCTGTTCGGCCCTGCCTAAACCTTCCCCAGCCCCTGCCCCACACGCCCCTTCAGATGGCCTGGGTGCCTTCTCTTCACCCCTCAGTGCCCGTGAGCTCCGGCCACATCAGCGGACTTCGTGTGAGCCCCTTAGACGGACAGGGCAGGGCACACAGGCCACGCAGGCCTCGTGACGGGTGTGGCTGATGAACGAGTGGACGGATGGACGGGTCTGTCTCACACCATACGTGGGGTCCCTGGGCCCCACAGAACCACTGAGGCGGATACGGCATGGAGGAGGGACCCCGATCCTCTCGGCAGATACACAGACCTGTGCGTCTCGCTCATTCCTCAGCACGAGCCCACCAGGATGACACGACACGGCCCTAGGACCACGGTCCCCACCGTGAGAGCCCCCTCCCACGGCAGAGCATCCTGTGTTCTTGCAGGCACTGGGGGGGGCCTGGGTGTGACCGAGCTGCGATCCCAGGGCCCGGCTGCCCCTTCACCGGCATGCCTCCCACAGCCACTGCCCTTCCTGGCCCTCGGGGGGCACGGGGCGCGGAGCTTTGCCCTTGCTCCGGCCCGGAACGCCAGCCCCCAGCCCCAGGTTAAGGCAGAAGCTGTGGGGTCCCAGCTTGGTGCCTCCCAAAGATCCAGGCATCACACTAGGAGCTTTTAAATCTCCCTCAATGAATGCGAAACCGGGGACATGTAGCCAACGTGTCTGTTATATTCCAAACCCGTGCCGTCCCAGGGCCAAACGTGAGTATCAGGAGCTGAGCCTCGGGACACGCCGTGTCCTGAGAACTTGCTGGCTCCCTGCCGGCCAGGCCTGGTGTGGACGGAGCAGCAGGACCCACGGGACACCGACAGCCCGGGCTGGAGGGTCGGCCTCCGCGTGCTGTGGTGTTGGTTCCTCTGCGTCCCGGCGACTGGGAAGACGCGTCCAGCCCCCGCCTCTGCAGGTGGGGCCCGTAATGCATGATCTCAGGCTTCTTGCTCCTACTTCCGGCCTGGCCCACAGACACAAGAAGACAACAGCATCCCTGGGCCCCCAAATCTAGGACCTGGTACGATTTTCCATGAAAGTAACCGTCAGCCAGATCCCCCCCCTTCCCCCTGGTTTAAGCACTTCCTGGGCTCCAGTCATCTCTAGAAGCTTCTGGGAGCTTCTAGAAGCTGCCATCCTCCTGCAACCCACGGGGGCTTTGTGTCCCAGCCAGGGTCACCCCCTGGTCAAAGAGCTGCCCCCCTGGAAAAGAAAACCCACGAGCAAGGGTGCCTGTGGAGCTGGGAGGGCTTGTGTCATTGCGTGGGCGCTGAGTCCGTGGCAGGGGCCGTGTGTGATGGGATGGGGGGGCAGGGGGGAGGAGCAGGGGAGGTGTGGGCAGATCTAGGGAGGCAGAGGAGAGAGGGGGACACTGGTGCCCTGGGGCTTCTGAGGGCTGGTGGCCACGGTGCTTTCTCGTGCCCAAGGGGCAGGGATGGGCAGACCCGGGCCGAGGTCAAGCCAGAGTTGTCCTTGGCCTTCCTGTCACCCAGATCCACCTCCAGTGGACCTTGGCCGGCAGCCTGGCTTCGCCCCAGAACCAGAGCTGAGAGATGTGGGCCCAGGCGGGTCTGCAGGACTGGTCAGCAGGCCCTGGGGCAGCTCTGAGGTGATCCCCGGAACCCGCTGGGCCTGGATTTGGTCGGCAGGGACTTCAGAGTGAATTCTTTACCCCAAAGTCCCCTTGTCACCGTTCTCTGAGGCGAGAGAGGCCTGGGGGCTCTGCCAGGGACAGAAGCAGCCATCAGGGGCTTTCTGGCCGTGGGTGACCCCGGGGACCTGGCTGGGGTCTGCAACAGCTTCTGGAAGGCGCTCCCCTACCCTAGGGCTTGTCCAGCCCGCCCCTTCCTTCCTCCTGGGTACCCGACACCAGAGGCTGGCTTCATGAATTCTGACTCGAGACTTCCAGGACCCGGTGGGCCTGAGGAACAGGACCTCCGCCCCCGGCCCCGCCTCCCCGGGCCTGTCGTCAGTGCCCTCCACCCACCGCCCCACCTGCTCTGGGCCCTGAAGGTCAGCCTTGGCCTCTGCACATCCTAGCAGCCTTTTCCTGGTACCTGATCCTAAACCACACCAGAAACCCGTACGGGGCGCCTGCTGTCCCCTGCCTGGAGGAACGGGCCAGAGACGTGTTGCCGGGACCCCCGTTTCCAGCAACGTCTAGCAGAACCTGGGAGGGGCTGGTCGCCAGAAGAGGTTTGCTGCTGTGGGGGACCTGTGGCCGGTCGTGGGGCCCGGAGAATGAGGGCCTCTGTACCTCGCAGGGCAGTTCCCTGGCCCCGGGGGCTCGTGTCCCTCTGGAGGAGTCTGAGTATTGGGTGGTTTTCAGGGATTCCCCCGCCCAGCAGAGGAGGCCATCCCCCCACCCCCCGCCCAGGGGGAGCCCCGGGTGAAGGCCGAGGGACGTCTGCACCAGTCTCCCTCCTCTTAGAGGCGCGGGGTTGGGCTTGCTGGGGGCCCCGACCGGGTCACCTGCACCTCCACAATTCCAAGAACATTAGGATACCCTAGTGGCCTCGGCGGGCTTTGGGGTGGGGTGGGGGCGGGGGCCTAGCTCGGTGAGGGCACGGGGTCCCCCAGCCTGTTTTCACCGGTTCACTGTCACCAGCAAGCTGGCTCCCCTGGAGGCCACGGTTTCTGCTGTGGACCGTGGAGTTTTCTGCTCCCAGAGCTGCCTGGGCTTTCTGTGACCTGCCCTGGGAGCTGGGGCCAGAGGGCCTGCCCACCAGCACGCAGCATTGTCCCCGGAGAGCCGCGTGCCCCGCCAGGGGCCCCCTCACCTCTACAGCCGGCCCCGCACAGCCCGGCACCCTGTCCCCATAGCCCGTCTGACAGTCTCTTGTAAACGCACGTGTTAATTATCTTTCCACTGCTGTAATTTCTCCCCGTGGCCCATTAATTAAGGGGTCACAGTCTGAAAGCATGTTTACCCAATAAGCTTTATTTTTTAATTATCCTAATTGCTCGGAGACCGACAAAGACTCTGCTCTTCTCCTGGGGGATTGGCGGGTCACAAACACTTGCTCGCACCCTACCCGATGCTCCCCGAGTGGCCGGGTCTGTGTCCACAGCGGGGTCACGTGGCCCTTCCTTGGGGTCGGGGCGCTCACGGATGGCTGGCCGTGGGGCCGGTGGGCTGGCACCCAAGGCCTGCTCATTGTGTGTTCACATGCGTGTGCAAAGGTGAGCCGGAGTTGGTCCCGGGCCGAGGGCCGAGGGCCCAGGCCGTCAGGGGTATGGGCACCTGCCTGCCAGATCCGGAAGTCAGGGCAAATCAGCTCACGTACGTGCGTAAACTGCAGGCAAACCCAGCCCCAGTGTGAGCCCCAGTCAAACCTAAAACCACAGTTTGGGCTCCTCGTAGGGAGGTTCACTTCTGACCCGGCCCAGAACAGGCGTCAAGGACCTTCATGCTACAAGGACCCGGGGCCAGGCTGGGTCCCTGCCTCCGTGCCCTCTCCCCACTGATGGGGGGGGGGGTAGTGGCATGCTCTACCCCGGTTTACAGGTCAACTGGGGGGTCAGTGGGGGCCGACCCTGTGGCCAGTCTGTGAGCCCACCCTTGCTTTTGAGCGACTCTGCGTCCAAAGGGCACAGACACGTGCAGAGGTGATGGGGGGTAGGGGCCGGGGAAGGCAGTCTGACAGCTCCCTGGAAAGACACAGAGTCACCTTAGCGCCCAGCGAGTCCACAGCTGGGTGTCTGCCCCGGAGAGTTGAAAACAGGGACACAAAGCGACACAGGAACACACACGTTCACGGCAGCACACCCCCCAAGAGCAAGAGGAAAGAACACGAATGCGCGTGGGATGGGGAGCAGGTGCAGGGGTCAGGGAGGGTCCACACGGCGGGATTGGGAGGGAAGCCCGGGGACACGCCAGGGTGGATGTCACTGGGAGGCAACCGGAACGCAGACCCCAGAGGCCACACACGGATTCCCTTGGTGGGACCGTCCAGAGGAGGCCAGGCCACAGAGACGCGGACCCGCGGCTGCCTGGGGCTGGCGGGGAGGGGGGCCTGGGGTGCCAGCTGCCGGGTCGGGGTCTCCTTGAGGTTAGTGAAGGTGCCTGGGGCCAGGCCCAGCCGGGGGCCGCCCAACAGCACGAAGGGACCGAACGACACCAATCGCTCTCTTGAAAACGGTTAATCCGTATGTTTGCGAATTGCGCCTCAATGGGAAGGAGAAAGAAGGCGCAGCCTTGGTCCCAGAAGGCACAGCCTCGGCTGCACGTGCCCACCGGCCGCTCGGAGGCTCCTGGGGGCTAAGGGGCGCGCGTCTGCCGAGGTGAGCGGGAGGAGAGGCCCCCGCGCGCATTGTTGTGCGGGGATTAGGGGGTGTCGGCGTCCCCGTCCCCGGCCACTCCCTGCAGGCTCTCCTGGCGTCCGGCTGTGCCGGGCAGGCCTGCCTGTGCCGTGCAAGTTTACGTCTCTTTAATAAAGATTAAGATGTCAGAGGGCCAGCGTTGCACAAAATCCCACTTTTATTAACTTCCCATTACCAGCTGAAGGGCGAAGACCATTCCGGAGCTTCTGAGGCGGTGAGGGGAGGGCGGTTATTAAATATGCATTTATGACGACGGAAACCTCTGGCAGGGCTCGCTGACTCAGCACAACGGCCGCCGGCCTCCCTGCTGGACACAAGACGACGGAGACCTGGTGCAAAGCGGCAGCACGGCCTGGCCCAGGCTGCGGGGAGGGGGAAGGGCCTTGGCCGCTTGCACGGGGGTGGGGGGGCCCAGCGTGAGGGCCGGGGGCTCGCCCTGTGGTGGGCGCATCATGGGGCGTGAGGGTCCCAGGCCCACACCAGAGACTGACCGCCGGATCCACCGTGCTGTCCAGACGGCACGCCGGTCCAGCCGGGGTTCACCATAACCTCCCCCGTGAGCCACCCGCAGCCTCCAGCCTCGGCCTCGCCCGATGGACCCCACAGCCCACCTGCTCTGGGCCTCTGGAAGGGCCTCGGTTGGCTTCACCCCTCCCCCGCTTCCCAGGAGCCCCAGACAGGTCCCCCGAACCACAGGCCACCTTGCTCCCCGCCTGCCTGCATCCCCAGGGTGAGCATCTGCTCACGCGGGGGTGGCAGGGTGGGGGATGTCCTCCCCGCCCCCCTCTCTGCTGCTCAGGCTCTCCCTTGGCGCCTTCCACGTCCGCAGCCCCTGGGGGGGGGGGTGGCCCCAGCGCCAGGGTTTCCCGAGTTTGTAAATCTACATCCACCTGCCCACGCTGACACCTTCGTGGCACATCTGTCTACGGGGCGTCACAAAAGCGAGGTGGGCCAGACCGACATCTCCATCCCTGCCTGCCCCCTTCCCCAGGCGCCCCTGCAAATGGCCTCATCCTGGCCCCAGGAGCTGGCGTCTGGCCCCTTGTCCTCCAAGTACTGAAGTTTCTCACTCTGAAATATCCCTCATACGGCCACCCCCCCACTCCTACTCTTGCCCCACCACCCCTGCCCTCGGCTCCCCACGCCCCATGTCCCCGCCGGACCCACCAGCCCCTCCAAGCCCCCTCCCTCCTGGCCCTCGGGGGTTCTCAGCGGCATATCCTGCCTGCCGTGCTCTCAGCTCCGTCCTCATAGGCCTCCACCCGCAGGGACCTCCCCCAGTGGTCCCCAGAGGTGCCCTGGGGACGCCAGCCTGTGCTCCCATCACAGCCCCTATGTGCCGTGCCAGCCTGTGGCCCTTCTGGTCACTTGCTCACATGCTTATCGCTTGAATTTGTGTCTTATTTGCCTCTTTGGTGTAATCAGACTGAATGCTTGTGTCCCCCCCCCCCAAACTCACATGCTGAAACCGTCATCGCCAGGGTGATGGGTTTTGAGATGGGACCTTTGGGAGCTGATTAGGTTTAGATGAGGTCCGGGGGGCTGGGCCCCCACAATGGGAAGAGCCACAGAGCCACAGAGCTTGCCCCTTTGCCCCTCCTCCCTCTCTCTGCCGTTTGCGGACGCCCCGAGAAGACAGCCGGCCGTAAACCAGGAGGAGGGTCCTCACCGGACACGAAGCTGCCGCGTCTTACACCTGGACGCGCAGCCCCCACACCCGTGAGAGAGAAGTGCCTGTGTTCGGGCAGTCGGTCCTGTCTGTGGCTGTCTGCCATCACGGCGGAGCTGACCGACGGCCACGCGCGCAGACCGAACCTTCCACCGCTGTGGCTGAGCGCTGAACGCCCCCGACCCGCAGCCTGCGGCCCATCGGTGCCCGCCCACGGCACAGGCCGCCGCTCCATCCGGCCCACACAGTGGCCTGGCGGGCGCGGGGCACAGTCCCCAGCCGACGGCCCCGCCTTGTCTGCGTTATCACCAGCATCACCTGCGGGGTCACGGAATCGCTTCCCCGCAGACAGCAGCCCCTCCGCGGCGCTCCCACCTCCCTGACCGGTTTGAGAACAGAGCGCCCAGGGGCGGAGGCGGGCGGGGACCCCACGGGGGCCTTCGACCCGCGTCGCCTCCGATTAGGTGGGTCTGTCGGGGCCTTGAGATCTGCTGGGTTTGTCTTCTCCCCGTTGGCTGGCTCTGCCTTGAATGGACTCCCACCTTTCCTAAGTGGGGTGCTGACCCCTGGAGTCCCCTGTGCCGACAGAGTGCTCAGAGCAGAGTCTCTCAAGAAAAGAAAGGAGTGCTGGGTCATCAGAGTCCAGGGACCCGCCCGGGTGAGCAAAGGCACATTTACTTAGCAAACAGACACCTGTTGAACAGCATTGCATCCTACTGCTTAAAAGCACGGAGCCAGATGACCCCGCTCCGAACCCTGGTTCCACCTCTCACCGCTGCGTGACGTTGGGCAGGTTACTTAACCTCTCTGTGCCTCGTCCGTCCCCTGTTAAAGGGGCGCCGATCCGTCTAGACGGTCGGCCCCGTAGCCAGTCTTTTGTAGCAAATACAAGTGCCCAAGGAAGCACCAGCCACGTGCGCAAGTGGGCTCGGTGCTCAGTCTTTCGCCCAGAAAACACCCTGCCGTGGGGCCTTCGTTCAGCTTTGGGAACCAGTGGCGTAGGTGGCTTGGAAAGGAAAGGGGACGGAGGGGTCCACGGCACGGCCCCTTCCCGTCGTGCCGCCTCATGGCCCAGAATGGCAGCAAGTAAGTGCACCCCAGACCCGCCAGCGGCCGAGGAAACCGGCCCCGCGGAGGGCACTTCCGGGCTGCGGCCAGGCTGGAGGGTGACTCAGGCTGTGAGCGAAAGGCCCCTTCCACGAGGCAGGCCGTGCCATCGCAGCACCTGGGCCCCCTGCGTGGCAGCGGAGGGGCGACCGGGCCGGCCTGCCCCGAGGGCTCGGCCGGCGTGGAGTGTGGGCGGGCCGACGGCTGTCCTGTGCACCGGCCCTCACCCGCCCCGGTGCTCGCTCAATAGCCTGTGCTCGGGCCTGTTTACCAAGGGGTTGAAAAGGCTTCTCGCTGCTGTGTAAACAGACTTCGCAAAGGCCTCTGCTTTCTCACCCCTACAGCTTTACTGAACGCACGTTATGAATTGGCCGGCTTATCGGAAGGGCCGTCTGGCAGTTAAAAGATGTTTCCACGCATTGTGAGGCTGCATGGAAACCAAGTTGTGTCAGCCCCCAGGACAAAGGGACTCAAGTGTTTGAGATGCAAAGATATTTTGACCCGACTACATCATTTTTCAAAGGAAAAAAGTAATTCACGGCTCACAATTCACTTGCTATCTTGCAGGAAGTCCTGTATTTCTTATTAACTCCCCAAGGCCTGCTTCTCTGTGCGAGAGGTCATCTCGGAGGGCCGGTATGTGAGGGACGTTTATGAGTTTTCTTTCCGTCTCTTCCTGTTGTTTTTTCTTTCAGTGCCGCTTCGTGTTTGTGAGGTACAAGCCAGGGCCCCGCGCTAGCCTTATCTCTGGTCTCCTCCCAGTCCAGGAACTCGAGTGGGGTACAGATTGTCTGTCCTATGCCTCCAGGTCGGAAAACAAGGTCCCGAGAGGTTAAGTGACTCTTGCCCAGGTCACACCCACTGGTGGCAGAGCCCAAACCGGAGTTTCGCGCGGGGGGGGGGGGGTGTCTTCTGATCTTTCTGTGGATCTCGCCTGGGTTCTCGGCTTCCTCAGGTAAGGACTGCGTCTGGATGGGCTCTCAAAGACTCACCACCGTTATCACAAGCACCAACATCATCACCACCACCGTCACGTCCATCTCCCCCACGGTCACCACCTTGGTCTCACTCGGAGTCCTAAGCACGGGCCGGGTGCTATTGAATGTGTGCTCTATGCATAGTATCTCATGTAATCGCTAACCAGAACTCTGGGGCAGGAGCTATTATCACCCGCACTCTGCAGATGAGGAAACTGAGGTCCCAGAGGATGAAGAAACCCTCGTGCGATCCTTTGCCTTCTAAGAACTTTCCAGCACCAGACCTCCCAGGTCCTTAGAGAGCGCCGTGGATAGGCCTGCATGGCGGCCGCTCGGCAGCTCATCGGAGGCCGAGCAGAAAGGCAGCCTTTGGGCTTAGCTGAGCGGGACGTCTCTAAAGCTGGGCTTGGGGGTCTGGACCCCGACACCACAGGAACCAGGACAGCTCTGGAAGTACTCCCACGGGTGCAGCGGGGCAGGGGCGCTTGCTGGGGTTTGCAGGGCTGTCTGTCCTGCTGGCGGACCAGTGTCCCCCCCCCCCCCCCGCCCCTCGTCACAGTGAGGCGGCGGTGAGGCCCCGGGGGCAGGACCAGGAGGGGGCGACGGGGAGACACAGAGCTCTCCGTGCCTCGCGTCGCGTGTGGCGGTTTCCGAGGAGGCAAATGACGTGTCATGATGGAGACCAGGGAGCCAAAGAGGGGCGAGGGCTTTGAGGAGTGTTACGGTGGCCCTTCGAGGCCGAAGGCAGCTGGCCTGTGGGATGTTTGCCGCACTGGCGGGAGGGCAGACCGGGGACAGGGCGGCAACCGGTGAAACCAACCGGGAGAGGAGGTGGGCGCCAGCCCAGGCCAAGGGGAGGCCCCACCCCCAGCACCCGGTTCGGGGGGGACGCACGCTTCCCGTTCAGATCCCAGAGGGTGAGCCGGCAGACCGTCCTGAAAATGCCTTGCTGGGGCCCCCAGGGAAGGGCCTCTTGTACCGGGGTCTGGGGCTGGGGGCCTTCTGCAAGGGCCCAGTTTGCAGCCCGCTGCCTGCGTGACTGCGGTGGGTGAGTTGGCCCGTGTGACCCCAGGGAAGAAACGTATCTGCCTCGCGGAGCTGCCGTGAGGCACCCAGCACGCCTGTCACCCGGCTCAGGCTCGGGACCACGGCAGCGAGTGGGCAGCCAGGGCTCCTGCCTCCCTGGGGCCTGACTTCACACATGGAAAGACACAATCGCTGTGGCCCGCACACGGGAGCTGTCCTGCCCACCCAAGGCTGCTCACCCGAGCACCTTCCGGTCGGCACTGGCCTTGACCCTCGTCCTGGGTGAGTGAGTGGGGAGAGACACAGGCCCCCCCTCAGGCTGGTCCTCCCTCCTGGAGGCCTGCACGCTGGCAGACGTGGAGCAAAGGCGCCCCTTGTCCCCCCGCTGCCCCCCGGCTCGGGCGGCCCCCGCCAAGCCAGACCTCTCCCAGGGCTAACTTGTGTCTCTCTCCCCCTCGCTAGCTCTCCTTCACTCCTGCCTCTGCCCTTCTCGTCCAAACCAGGAACACAAAGGGAGGAAAGCTATTCAAAATTCCTCCTCCTCATTTTATATCTACTGCTCTCTGGGGTGCCCACGCTTCGGACTCTCTTCCGATAATTATCTGCCCTTTCGAGGCCTTGGTAACCCGGAGCCTCTGGTCTGGGAGGCAGGAAGAAAGTGCCGGCCTGCCCGCCGCACGCGGGACGCCCTCCCGTAAACTCTGAATGTGCACCGGCTCGCCCGTCCCCTGCACAACCAGCGCGGCGCTGGGGAAGAGGAGTTTTGTTATTATTTTTTGTTTGTTTTCGAACCTCTCCTCCCTCTCAGCTGATCCGTGATGAACATCACATCAGACTCTCTTTATGTGATAATTTTCCGTCCCCGGCAATGCAAACATTTCTGTGGCTAATACTCAGAATCTTGGCCATTGCTCAGAAATAACAGAGGCAAGGTTCCAACATAAAATAATAAGTCTTGCCTTTTATTACTTAATTTATCAACACTATACTGGAGAAACATCTTGTTAACTGGGTAAGAAGAAACCGTTCACCAACACAGCCTTGGCTGATGGAAGGGGATGTCAGGTGGAATAATGAATCCTGTTAGCATACAAAGAGGCCGGTGCTGAAGGAGGGTATTATTCAAAGAAGGAAATATTATTAAGTAAGAAAACGGGGCACTCACAGTGAATCTGTTAAATTAAGAATCCCACTCTTCCTGGCCAAGATCTATTTGTTATCCTCACAATTTCCCCTGTATATAACAGGGGATTAAACAAAAAGGGAAAATTGTCCGGACGACTGACTCCTTAGAATCACCGACCGTGCGGGGACACGGCCAAGCCCACGTGGCAAGATGGGGTCACTGCCACCCGAAAGGAACACAGAAAACCGCACAGGAGGCTCTCGGAAGCTCACCCCACCGTGACGAGGGGTATCTGACTTGGAACTTTGCCGCTGGGCGTCCCCAGGGGACCAGGGGCACGAGGCCATCGGCACAGGTGACTGAGGTCCGGGAAGGACACGAACCCCGGGAGGGCAGCAACCCGGAGGAATCCCACTGCGCACAGTAGGCGCTTGGTCAGTGTTGTCGGGTGACTGACGAGGCCGTGCTGCGGTGACGAACCCGGAGCTCCGAAGACAGGACCAAATGGCTACATTTCTCCCATCTGCCTCGCGTGATTCACAGCATGGCTCTGCTTACGGTAAGTGCCTTGGGAGCTGTCCAGAACTTTCTGGCTGCGGTGTGGGAGGGCAGGGAGCTCTGGGGGCTGTCCCACCGGCAAGCGGCCGCTGGGTGTAGAAATGCCCACTGGCCACGCGGCTCGGCCAACCACAAGGCGGGCCGACGGCCGCGCAGTACCGCGGTCCGGGAAGGCAGAGGCCCACACGATGGGTGAGTGGCCCAGCATGTCGGCAGGACGGGGAATCTTGGCCACAAGGGATTTATGGTCCAGCAAACGGGAACACCGTCCACGGGCCGGCCGTCACCACCAACCACAGTGGTAACGTCCTTTGCCATCTGGCGTTGGCGTGGGCCAGGCACTGGATAAGCTCTTCACGTAAGTCAACATATTTAACAACCAAAATACCGCAGACAGATGTTCGCTTCAAAAGAAGTCAGCCATCACGTCACAGCAAAGAGTGACGTCATCATTTTTGTATTATTTCCCCGCAGCCTTTCCCTGTATGTGCGTCCTTCTACACGCACGTATGTTTTACAGAAGATGTGTGTGTGCGATTGCCACTTTTCCAAACTCCTGTTCTTAAAAAAATTAACACTCTTTATTTTTTAGGGAAGTTTAGTCTTACAGGAACCCG
>NW_024412388.1:1767727-1794321 GCF_014898765.1 Herpailurus yagouaroundi | reverse complement strand
TTTCAACGTTTATTTATTTTTTGGGACAGAGAGAGACAGAGCATGAACGGGGGAGGGGCAGAGAGAGAGGGAGACACAGAATCGGAAGCAGGCTCCAGGCTCTGAGCCATCAGCCCAGAGCCCGATGTGGGGGCTCGAACTCACGGACCGCGAGATCGTGACCTGGCTGAAGTCGGACGCTTAACCGACTGCGCCACCCAGGCGCCCCTTCCCCTGTTTTTAATAGCTTGCGTTAGTGTGGTCTTTTGTCACAAGGAACGCCCGTCATTAATATTGGGGGGGGGGTCCCTCCTGGATTGGACTTTCTCTGGGTTTGGATGAATATCAGGCTCACGCAGCCACCACGGGTCACACAGAATAGCTTCGCTGCCCTAAAAATCTGTGCCCCGCCTGTTCACCCCCATCTCCCTCCCAAACCCTGGCAAGCACCGAGCTTTCTGCTGTCTCCATGGTTCTGTCTTTTCCAGAACATCACGGCGTAGCCCTCTCAGATTGGCTTCTGTCACTTGGCCCTGAGTACTTACGGCTCTTCCTGTGGCCTGACAGCAAAGCCCTTGTTTTACTGCGAGGTCATCCGAGTGCCTCTTTGTAGCGCCCCCGCCCCCCGCCTCCCCGCCAATCCTGGGGGTCCGTGCCCAGTAGGTCAATGTCAACAAAAGGAAGAGGCTACCTTCCCTCCCGCACAGGGACCCGGGACACCCCCATGACTGATTGGCATCGCGATTTTCTGGCAACTCTAGACCGCAGACCAGAGCCCCTCCGAGGAACAAGCGATCGTTCCTAAGGGCCGGACGCACAGAAGAGGCCCCAGAAGCCGCCAGGCATCCTTGTCTTTCCCTGCGTGCTCACAATTTACTTGCCTCGCTGCGGACTCCGTTCTCTAGCCCCGCTTTAGCTTGTCACCTGGGAACTGGTCACGTGCCAGCTCCGTGCCGCCTCCTGTAAGAAGCCTGCCACAGTCGAACGCGCCGGGGTCCCCGCCTCCACCCCCTGTGCCGCAGGACCACACCCCTGCCCTGACGGGCACAGCTCGCTCTCCCGCCCTGCGGATGTGGGTGCGGCGCGCTCCTGCTGAGCCTAGGCCCCATGATGACAGTGCGTGTCCCCTCTTCTTCTGCCATCACCGTGGGGACAACACGTCCCACGGAGCCCACTGTTCCGAGGAGGGTGACAGACATTCAGAGCAAACCACACAGCCGAGCCCAGCCTGGAGCAGCCGACCCGCACACGTGTAGGTGAGGACAAATGAGCGTTGTCTTAAGCCGAGTTTGGGGGACCATTCGTTACGCAGCATCACGTGGCAATAGCTGACTGAGACACCCGCTTCCACTCCGCGCAGCCTCACTCTGGCTTCCCTTCCTCTGAGCGCAACGGGGGCCACGGTTTGGTGCCACCCGAACGCCGAAGCGCGTAGGCGAGCTCCGTCCGGTGGGAGGCGCTGGAGACACGTGCCAGCACACGGTTCCTGAGAACGCTGGCTTCAGGGTCTCGTCGGCTGGCATCTGGAGACTCCTGGCCTCCCCGCTGAATCACGCGGCCTTGGGCAAGTGACTTAAACCCCCTGTGCCTTAGTTTCCTCCTCAGGAAAGTCAGGACAGTAACACCCATCTGGGATGACTGGGGACCAATGAGCTTATGGACGTGATGCTCCGTAAGTGACAAAACAGAGGACATCCTCGCCGGGGCAAGCAGGGCCGGATTCCTCTTCTCTACAACCCCCTGCACCTGCCTCTCCCTTCCCCCCTCGGGCCCTCCTCCTGGTGCCTGGACCTCTCACAAGGCAGTGCGTGTGGCCAGCCCAACAGCAGCACGAGCCTCGAAGCTGCCGTGGGTGCCGGGGCCGAGGCCAGAGGCTTGGTGTCGGCCGGTGTCGGGCCCACAGGGGCCACCACCCGCACCCCCGGGCCTGTGGCGTCAGGGGGTGACGCAGGAAGCCAGGGCCACAGCTCTGGGGCGACGGCGAGCGGAAGGCCAGCGGGGATGCTGGCGGACCCGTCCCCTCCGCAAGCCGGCGCGGGTGTCCTCTTGCTTGGACGGCAGGTGGCCTCGCAGGCGGGGTGGGCAGGGCCCAGCCTTCCCTGCCGAGAGTCTCCGCTGGCCAGGCAGGCCTCGGAGACCCCTGAACGCAGGCCCTCTCGTCCCGTCTCCAAGCAGAGGGGCCTCCCCAAGCCCTCACGCGGGCCTGCGCGGGGAGCGCCACCGAGGGGACCTCGGGAGCCAGCCCTCCCTGGAGGCCTGGGGGTGCTCGACACGTGCCCCGAGAGACAAGCGGGCACGGCACAAGTGACCGCGTGGAGGGAGGGTCCCCCGCGTCCACAGCCACTCGCACTGATGTCTTTCACCCTGGAGAGGGCAGGCCCCCCTTGACAGCCCGTGTGTGAACACGGGAAGTCGGCCTCGCACGCAGGAGGGTGGAGAGTGACGGGCTCTCCGAGCGGAGGTGAGCCAGGCCTCCTCGTGAGAGCATCTGTGTGGGGGAGAGGCCCCCCAGCCGGTGACGCCCCGTGTCGCTGGGGTGCGCGTGTCTGCGCGTTTAAGGCAGAAGACTTGCTAACTAGGCCTCCGAGCTGATGTATTTTCTCTCCTAATAGTGAGGCACAATTTAATTAACTCGCTATTGCACCCACCTGAAGATTACCGAGTTTATTCACACCACCATCTGGCTCCTATAAAGCCAGTAATGTAGATAATAAATCTGCTTCATTACCCGGCGTGAGAGGCGTTGTGCCACAGTCTTTCCCGGCGCCCTCCCGCGAGCGCCACCCTGGACACCCCGAGGCTCGGTGCGGTTTCCAGGGGGGCCCCGCTGCCCGTGGCCGTCCCCACACCCCCGACGTCCCCCCAGGAGGCCCCGCTGCCCAGAGCCGTGCCCAAGTGCTGTCTTGCCACCCAGCCGACTGCCGGGACCGAGTCAGGTGCTGACGCCCATTATCTCCCGGCCCGCCGAGAAGGAGCCGGAAACGCACGAAGCCAAGCTCAAGGCTGAGGGCCACGCCATCCAGGGCCAACCAGATTCAGAGGGCAGGGGGGGCGGGGCGGGAGCGGCAGTGCCGGACCGGCCCAGCCTGCCCGGGTCTCCGGAGCAAAGGAGAATTTCTTTTGTTTACCTTCCGGGTTAAGGCGTATTTCCAAGTGCTGAGTCTGCCCTTGGAAACTGGTGATGTTTTATCTGCCTTTGAGATTTAAGTTTGGGCAGCTTGTGTGCAGGGCGGCTGGGGGTGGGGGTGGGAAGGGCCTGACCACAGCGGGGCGGGGGGGGGGGACCCCCATCACCTGCTCCCACAGGTCCCGCCAGCGGCTGCTGTTGGGCACCGAGGGGCCTCCCGTCTGCCTCCTCCGGGAAGTACCCCAAGCTGTAGCCCAGAAAGAAAGCTTTCAGAACCTGTTTCGAAGGAGGCGTTCCAGTTGCTTTCTCAGTTGCAAGAAAGGGGAGGAACTAAGCACTCTCCCCCCACCCCGCCCCCCGCCTCCCCCCCCAGGTGTGGCTCTGAGAGCAACATGCCCCCCACAGCCTGCCCACAGCCCGAGGGCGCCCTTCCTCAGGCACAGCAGGTCCCCTGGCAGGTGACAAACTGATGTGCGGCTTTAAGCTGGTTTCAGGGATCCCTAGGGTGGGGCAGGGGCAGAGAAAAGGGAATCGACCCAATTTAGGGGCGCAAAATGCAAGAAGCTTACGTTTATAACGTTGTCCCCCAGCCCTGAGGCTGCCCCTCGCTCTCCTATGCTGCCACTGTCCACCCATTAATCACCCTTATCAGGGCTGGAAGTGGCCCCCCCCCCCGGCCACGGCCCCCCCCAGGGACAAGTTCAGGAGCTTCAAGGTGGCCAGAGGTCAGAGTCCGCCAGCGGTGGGGCTGAGCCTCTGGGCTGCGGCCCCTCCCTTGGGCCTGACTCTCAGCCCAGGGCGCCGGGGCCGCCGAAGTCACACCTAGGCGGCCTCTTCAGATAAGCGTCACAGTTGTGAAATCAGAGGCCTCCTGAGGCGTAGGGGCCGGAAGCCAGACTAGAGGCTGGGCCGAGGCGGCCGAGGGTCCCTGGGACCGTCTGGGGAAGGGGACTGGCGGAGGCCGTGCTCTGCACTCCGGTCTCGGCCCCCTCACACCTCTCCGCTTTGCAGCCTTTGATTCAGCAAAATCAGGGGTGCGAACTTCTTAGGAGTACTTAGTTTCCATGGCAACCGAAGCTGACCTCAACATTATTGTTCTCAAGAGGCACTGACTTTACTATATGTTCATTCGCTGAATTAATGGACTCCTGGCTCTTTTGTCAGCGGCCCCCGAACAAAGGAAAGAGAGACGAGTAGTCAAAGGGCTTTCAGCCACTGCCCAGCCTTTTGTCCGGGGCTTACTGCGTCCAAGCAAGTCTATTCAGCCCGAGATTATCAAAATCAACTCGGGGCTGTCTCCGTGGCAGCTAAACACACTTTGATTTCATAAAGACATAACCGATCCCCCATGCAAATTATTAATTGTGACTGCAGGGTTCTGAGGGCTTGGGTCTCTGGTGAGATTTTGGGGGGGTCATAAAGCGTGTTTGCAGGTACACGGGGCGTCGGTGGCTCCCGGGGGTCGCGGGCTGGGAGGTGAAGTGGAAAAAGGAAAGGATGGCTGAAACTACCCTCGCCAGCACCGGCAAAGCGGAAGGACCGCAGCGAACCTTCCCGTCCCGCTAAGACCAGCTGAACCCAGCCTGTGCACGTCGGCGCCGTAAGCTGGGGCTTGTGCATTTTCCGACCTCCTTCGTGTTCCAGACACGTCCCTTCCGTCTCCACCGCCCTCCCTGCCACCCGGGAGACACCTCTGCTTCCCCCAGAACGAGGCCAGAGAGACCGCAGAATGAGACACTGAACACAGGTACCCGTCTGGGGGCGTGGGCAAGGCCAGGAACCGGGCTCGCAAACCGCCGGTCCCAGCTTGGTCGCACCGCGCTTGGACCTCGGGCCGTGTGGGCCCCTCAAGCGATTGTTGCACAACAGGTACTCGGGCGGTCGTCCGGTCGTCCGTCCCGTCCGCTCCCGCCTTCCTGACGCTTGAAGAGTTGTCTTTCCTGACTCCCTGGCCGGCCTTCCCTAGCCCCCAGGTGCCCCCAGGGGGGATCCCGGACACCGGAGGCATTTCGCCAGGGCCAGGCTATGGAACACGTCCGCGCACAACAGCCCAGTGGTGCAGACCACGGCCCTAACATCCGAATAATCATTTCACAAATAATAATAATTATCAATCAATCACCCTGTGTGGACAGTGCCAGGCTGGCCTATCAGATGGCTTTTATGACCTGTGGCATTTTGCACGTAATGACAGGGAGAGATTTATGGAGCCATCGCGCCCCGTCTTCCAGCCGTGGGACTTCATTAACTTCCTTTAGTTTCGAGTCTCTGCGGCATCGCCCCCCCCCCCCCGTTCCCCCCCCCCCCCCAGAAGGGCGCAGAGCGCTGGCTGGGTGGCTGTGATCCGCACCCCCTGGGCTCCTCAGGGGTCCTACCCCTACTGCTGCACATTCCTGAGTGCTGGGGCGGGGGGGCGGGGGGGGGGGGCAGACGGAGAAGGGGAGGAGAAGAAGAAATAAAAATAAAAAAAGGAAAAAAAAGGTCACTTCCTTTTGTTTGCCTTCCCCCCCAGTTGTACCGTATTAACACGTCCTTCCTTTTCAAGATGGTCAAAGAAAACAAGATAAAGTGGGACAAAGGGAAGGCTGCTGGGGCTTGGTGTCCCCTTTTCATATCACCAGAGAGATTAAATCAAAATTCTTTTAGCTGATATCATCTCCCCGGGTGGACTGCACTCTTGTTAACGGATAAATTCAAGCCCTCCAGAAAGTCAAAGAATAAATTTAAGCCTTTTGCCAAATGTCTATCCTATTGGATTTTGATAAGACGGCCATTGAGTCTTAATAACGTCTTGCATCCATTTTCAGTAGGCCCTGAACGCGGCTCTTTATTCGTCCCCAAAGCCTCTTCGCTGGGCCTTTTTATTACAGGCTCCGGAGGGCTCTCCAGGGAGCCGGGCGACCCGAGTGATGGATGGACAACTCACTAGATTATCTCCCGCAGATGTTTGCTCTGCTGGAGCCCCGGGCTTTCCCTCTAAGTAAACAGAGACTAAATAGAGTCCGCCGGAGGGAGCAGTCCCAGAGGCCCGGCACCGAGGCTGGAGGAGGCGACGCGGCCGGACCGCTGGCCTGCAGTCACGCTGCGGCCCAGGGCGCGCGCCTGCCCGGGCAGGCGCAGGGGACAGAGAGGCCTGCGCGGCTGTGGGGGACAGAGTGTCAGAAGTGCTGGTGGCCCCGGGATGGGGGTGCAGGGAGGTCAGGGGCGTGGCTCACAGGCTGTGGGCGCGGTCACGCCAACGGGAGCCCCGCCCTGTGCCTCAGGCCGTGCCACAGCCCTGGTTCGAACCCCACCTCCCCTCGGGAGTGCGGGCGCCTCCAGCCCCCCCGGGCCTGGGGGCCCCCCCCCCCCCCCCCCCCCCCCCGCAGCAGAGGGATTCCACGCATCATCTGTCCAGCAACCTGGGTCTCTAATGCTTAGAATTTATAGCCACGACTTCCCACCAAATATCACATTTTCTGCGTCTGTTGTCAGGCCATTGATTGCATGAATCACCTTTTGTTACACTTGACTGATGCGCAAACAGAACAGGAAGTATCCTCATCCTAAGGACTGGATAACCAAAGCTCAGAGATGTCGGCAACCAACCCAAGTCCCCCCCAGCGATTCCCCGGGGTATTTTTAAAGCTCCCAGGCCTGTGGGGGAGCACAAGCCCTGCTCAGCCAGACACAAAAATCCCAAACCCCAAAACTGATAAATGGGGGTCCACCTCGTATCACCAAGGAGTTCACTAAATGCACGCTTAACACAGCCCACGAGGCAGGTGTGGTTATAGTCGGTCATGTGTGTGTGTGTGTGTGTGTGTGTGTGAGTGACACGCATCCGTTTGTACAGTGGGACCTTCTTTTTGCAAAGAGGGTCAAAGGAATGTCGCATTTACCCATTTTTCAGCTTCGGTGCATGATCCCATTTGGCGTGTACCTTAGCCCCCATCTCCCCCCACCCTTCACTCCCTCCCAGATTGTCTGGGCATGGAACCGTAACCGGATGGGTCCAGATCTAAGCACCAAGGTTAGGTTTTGATCATCCCACCAGTGTGACCCTGGGCACCCATCCCGTCACACTTGAATGCCCCCAGAGCTGATAATGTCTAAGTTCAGTGCGAGGCCGGAAACATCCCAGAGTTCAGTGGATGGCCGAGCGCTGTGTACCAGCTTCTCAGTGTGTGTGTGGGGGGGGGGAGGGGGAGGCGTTGCATGAGGAGGTGGGCAGAGCCCCCCGAACAGGGGCCTGCAGGGCAGCCGAAGGCAGAGGTGCCCGGCTGGGCGTCAGGGGGCCTGTTTCAAAACAGCCGCCGAGGCTCGCTCCGCTCCGGGGCCCGGGCCCCCCCGACCGTCGGGTGTGTTCAGATTGTGTCTGAGGAAACCTGGGTCCATCCGACGGGCCTCACGAGGGCCTGTGTTTGATGGGATGCCCGCGCCGAGCACCGTGGGTGGGTCCCACCCATCCCCTGGGCGGCTCTCAAGGAAGACCCCCGACCGTGTCAGCCAGCACCCGGTGGGCTGACTGTTTACAAAAGAAAAATGCAAATCAGGAGCACCGCAGATGATGTGCCGACTGGAGTCCCCACTCTCTCTTTCGGTCACGGCTCAAAGCATCCAACACTGGCCTCCTCCCCATCCTCACATTTAGACTTAACCTCCTTCTTCTTTTAATGTTTTTATTATTTATTTTTGAGAGAGAGAGAGACGGAGCATGAGCGGGGGAGGGGCAGAGAGAGAGGGGGACACAGCATCCGAAGCGGGCTCCAGGCTCCGAGCTGTCGGCACGGAGCCCGACGCGGGGCTCGAACTCACAGACCGCGAGACCACGCCCTGAGTGGAAGTCGGACGCTTAACTGAGCCATCCAGACGCCCCTCGACTTGACCTTCTGGCCTTGAGCCTTGAGCCTTGCCCCCATACCCGACAACCGTCTGCCTGTCCTACCGGGAGCGTATCACCCCTAACCTCCCGCCTGGCGGCAGAGGGTCAGCTGCCCGTTCACGGAGAGCAAAGTGGAGATTTCGTGTTCTCCTACAGGTTAAGAGGCCGGAGTTGACTGCAGCTACCTTTTTACGGGAAGAGAAAAGACCTCAATTCGTTGAAATACGGGAAACCTGTGTAAAGTCTCCACCCCCTTACATCCTTCAGGGAAACAGGAGTTTGTTCCCAGAGGCTGGAAGAGGGAAAGGAATCTGTGGGGATCCATGCTGCGTTTTAAGGAAGAAAGGCCTCAGGCCGCCCTGGGCAGTGAGGCTGGGACTGGACGTTGTGGTTTACGGAGAAGAAGGAGTTCCTTTAGGAGGTCACTGCAGGGTCAGACAATGCCTTCTTTGGCAGGGTTTTCTCCCCAAATCGGCACCTCTGGGGCCGAGCCTGGCGAGAAGGGGCAGGTCCCCCGTCCCTTGCGGAGGGCACGGCCCAGACCCTCCAGCCAGGCACAGGGATCTCCTGCCATGTTGGCCGGTGCTTGTCCCTGCTCGAGGACACGGATGCCCAGCTCACACCTCAGCCTCCTCCCCCTGGGAAGGGCCGACTGTGCCCCGTAAGCAGGCGGCGGGAGCCACGGCACAGGACGGGAGCCCGAGCGTCCGGACGCTGTCTTGCGTCTTGCTCAGGGGGGGACTCCCCGCCTCGCTGGGCAGTGCTCGGAGGCAAGCGTGTCGGGAGAGGGCTATTGCCATTCTACTGGAGAATCCAGAAGAGACGGTCAGCTCCCGTGTGTGAGTGCAGGTGTGGCTGTGTGTGCTGTGTTTGTGCGTGTGCGCGGGTGACCCGAGCTGGGCGGGAGAGCCGGGCCCCCTCTGGCGAACGGTTTCTGGGTTTGGGGGATGATTTCTGGGTCTGATCCCCTCTGTGACTGGCCAGTCCGCGGTGCACAGGACGCCCCCCCCGGGTATTGGGTTTTTTCTGGGCCTCGTTTATCCTCTGGATCTTGTAGAACTAATGTTTGCTGCCCGGCTGTCGCCATCGCCCCCGGTAGAGCAGGCGGCCGCGCCCACGCTGACACTCTCTCTCACCTAACGGGCTGCTCATTTAGCGCCCAGCCTGACAGAGCCCTCTCTGGAGGCTGAGCACAGCAAAGGCTTTGTTGGATTTTCAGCCAATTGTGGGGATTTTCCCCTCTCCGTATTCTTTTCACATGAGCATCCAGTGAAGACGGTTAAACAAACACGACCCGCGTTTATTTAATTTCCCGCGTCCGCGTGGCCTGAGTGTTCCCATGGGCGCGGGCTCTCCCGGGTCTCGGGAGTCAGGATGGTTCAGTGCCCCCCACCCGCTCACAAGATGAAAACAAGCGTCCGCCCTAATGTCGTCGGCGTCACCGCCCTGTGCACGCGCTCCGCCCGGACAAGGCATTGCTCCCACCGCGGACCTGGCTACGCGCAAATGAGCTCAGGATCGCACGCGGGCCACGGCGAGGGAGAAGGCACGGAACCAGGTCTCCTACCTTTTGGATGCAGACCTCCTGGGACGACACCTCCGCATCCGTCAGCATTTGCTGCAAAACAACGGTGAGGGGGGGGGGTTAGTTTCTGAGGAACCGAATGCCCATCTCGGGCTGCGGCGGCTGTAAGCCGTGGGGCAGATCATCCGTCCCCTGAAATGACCAGGGGGCGGGCGACCCAGTGGCTTCTCCGTGAGACGGAACAACGTGCCCTGTTGAGAAGTCAGGGCCTTTCGTCCCACGGCATCTGCTGGTTTGTTGAGAACCACGAGGGCCCCTCCTGGACGCCACGTCCCTGGGAAGGCAGCCGGGTCCTTGCCAGGAGGGAGCCACTCCGTGCGGCCCACCCCGGTCCTTAAAGCAAGCCACACGCTATTAAACACAGGTCGGTGGGGGCAGGAAGACGTTTCGAAAGGCACAACGGACTCTCTCCTGTGTCCCGAGCTCCGCCAGCAGAGAGGGGCCCGTCTGGACGTGCCCCCCTTGGGCCACGCACGGCGAGCGGGAGGACGCACGCACCCGCCTGCGTGGGGCTTGCAGTCTCTCCTGTGAGGCCAAGCCTGGCTGGGCAGCCGGTTTCACCAGGGGACCCGGTAGCCACGCTCCAAGGGGAGCCGCCACGGAGGAAGCGAGCGCAGAGGGTGGACGGCTGGAGCCTGGCGCGACCTGGCGGTGACCGTGGGGCCGGCGGGGCTGTGATTCGATGCCATCGCTCCGCTTCTCCTCTCCTGGCAAATCAGAGGGGGCAGCATTGCTCTTTACTGCAGACCCCTGGGAAGCGCGCGCGGTTTTTGGAGGAAGCTTCTCACAGGAAATCAGGCTCAGGCAGACAGCGGCGGCGGCCCGGTCACAGAAGCACCCTAGGGTGGCCGTTCACGGCCAGCTCCCCCGGTGGTGGGCTGTGGGCGACACCAGGACCCCCGCCCCTCCCCCTGCCCAGGGACACAGCCTCGGGTGGCGAGGACAGCGAGCGCCAGCCGCTCTGGGTCTCTCTTCCGCCCGACAATTTTGACTCGGAGCTTTTCTTGGCTCGGCTTTGGAGAGCTGTAGCGTTTTGCCTGCCCGGCGTCTCCTCTTAAAAACCACCAAGCTGCGCTCCAGAGGGACAGCATTTCAGCGACGGGTCCCCGAGTGCTTTCTAAGCTAAGCAAACTGACAAATTAGCCGTATAAATGGGATTTTTCCCTTCTGGATCACAAACCCCGGGCGTAGACGCGTCCATACGTCGCAACGTCGTTTCCGTAAGAATAGAAACCGAGACCGAAGCTAATAGTGGAAGAACGACACGAGAAATGGTGTCAGATCCAAGGGTTTCATTTGCCCTCCCCTTAAAATCACACCCCTTCCAAAGCACCAGCCCAGAGCCCCGGCCAGTGCCCACGCAGGCCGGTGAGGGGCCGGGGTGCTGCCATCCAAAACGCTGGCCCGTTTGCCCGGCTCAGCTGTAATAACAATAAGTCGTATTTTTCAATGTTGAGAATTCTAACCAGTTGGGGATTTTATGTTTCTTTTAATAGATTCTGAAATTGCGGTTTGGAAGGTGGTTCTAAGTGGGGAGAGACTGAGCGGAGCAGGTGGGCAGCGCAGAGCCCCCGGAGGCCTTCCGGGGCATCCTCGGGGAGCCGGGTCGCCGGGGGCCCACCCGCGAGGGCCGGGGCCGGGTCAGCCTCAGGTGCCGGGGGCCGAGCCTGCCCAGCGGGGGGCCCGTGTTTCTACTCCCTCATGATCCGGCTTCGCACGCCGAATCTGGAGCCAGGAGGTCAACTGGGAGCGAGAGGACGCGGCAGACGGCCTGACTGTCAGCAAAGCTGTGGCTTCCGGAAGGGGCTGCGCTCGCCGACGCCCAGAGGCCAGAGACGGGGCCCACCGTCCCGCTGGGGGCTGCCCAGGCCTGCACCCTGGACACGTCCACCCAGCAGGACGGAGACCTGTGTCAGCACCACACAGAGCCGCGGGCTCCGTGCTTGGGTCATGAGGTCCCTCAGACCAGGGGGACCTGCCCCTTATGGGGGGTCGGGGGGGCAGCTGGATCCAGGAGGAAAAAACTATGTCTTATCTTTCTGAGCCGTGCAGCGCCCCCGGGCGGCGGACACAGCCATGGGAAGCAGCCGCGGGAGGGGAGCGCCCGTGGGACGGTTTCCGTTCCTGGGAAGTCCTGAGCCCTGAGTCATGGCCCTTCGGGACTGAGTCGCGGACACCATGCGGCTGTTCCGCAAAGCCCGGGAGAGCGGGCTCCCCGTGATGAGGCTGTCACGTGACTCTTTCCTGGGACCCGTTCACGGGCTGGCCTTCTCCGCCTCGACTGCGTCCCTGCAAGAGCCTGGGGACTCGCTTCTCTAACCACAACGCCAGCGTGGACGTCAGGCATCCGGAGAAGCCGCCTCCAGCAGGGGACACGGCTTGGGAGGGCTGGGACCTGCCCACGGCACCCGAGGCCGCCCCGAAGGCAAAGTCCTGAGCTCCCTCTTGGGTGGCTCCAGCCCAGGCCACGGGCCGGGTCTGGTAAAGGGGACGCCCCCATCCTGTGGTGGCGGCCCTGGGGGGGGGTCCCCCTTGTGTGTGGGAGGGAGCTGGGGTGCCTCCCAGCAGTTCCCACTGCAGCCGAGCCTCCGCCAGCAGAAAACTGTCTGTGGGGCGTGTTTTGAGTTAAAGGCCGGGCCTTCCTGGGGATTCTCGAGGTGCCGATGTTGTCTTTCTGGGGCAGTGCCGCCTGCACGCACACCAGGGACAACAGGCCCCCACGCTGGGCCAGCATGGCTCGCTGCTCACCGCCCCCCCCCCCCCCCCGCGCACCCAGGCTGGGCCCAGAGGCACTGGGTGGGGGCTGGGGGTGCAGTTGGCTGCCCTCTGGTTGGAGATCAGCAGGGAGGCACCTTCCTCTTCCTGGTGGGGAAGACGGCTCGTTGCTGGAATCTCACACCCGGTGCCCAGCTCTCTTCCTCCCAATGGGCACGTCATGGAGAGCTTCGGAGAGAGCGAGGAAGTCACGTGCTCACCCCGGGGGGGGGGCCTGTCAGCCCACAGCCCCACACGGGAGCCCTCTGGTCTCCGGCACGCCCCGTCCTGGGCCCCAGGATGGGAGCCACCCTCCCTCTGCCCGCCGGCCCCTCTGTTGGCCTGTGTGCCATCCCGGCCATGTTTCCTTTTGAGTTCTGGTGGCCCCGACCTCCCTTTCTCCCTGCTCCCCAGCGGGGAGTGTCCTGGGCGGGAGGCCCCACCTGGACAGAGAGGCAGCTGGGGTCGCGCCGCTCCGGGCCGCAGAAGGGGCACGGCACCCTCTGTCCCTAAAGGTGGCACAGGCCATGTTCCCGCAGCGTGGGACCCCGAGGTGGCCCTTCCGGCAGTCTCGGTCCTACGGGCTCCCCAGCCGGCATCCGAGGCACCTGCGTGGACCCTCCTGACTCAACCAGAGACTGCCGGTCACACGGCAGCAGGAGACGCCTTCAGGGAGAGCCCGGCCAGCCCTGCATGGAGCCCAGAAGACGGGGCCCGTCCTGAGTGCGGCCTTGCTCCCCACACCTGCGCTGTCCCTTACACAGCCGGCCCGTGTCAAGACCCACCGTGTCCCACGGGCTTTGGGCTGAGGGGGGTCAGAACCACTGCCTTTTGTCCGAGGCTCAGACTGGCCCCGTGGGACGAAGCATCCCAGGAAATCTGCCCTTTGGACAGCCTCGAGGCTCTTTTCTCCATTCTGGGAAGAGTCCCTCGAGGTCTGGGCACACCGGCTCGGAGAGGATCGCCACCTACCCAGGAGTCTGTGGTCAGATGGGGACGTGGAGACGGCACTCACGCCGCACTGTCCACAGAGTTGCTATGCCTGACACATGGAAGCAGGGAGACCAGACAGGACGGAGCACCTCCGCGGGGTGGGGGGGTGGACAGGCGGGACCAGGGTTTCTTCACCCCTCCTCTGAGCCTGGTCCTCGGCCCCCTTTGGGCTGCAGGGCGGCGGCCCGGAAGCCCAGCCGTAGGACCACAGGTGACCAGGAGGAGGCCCGCCACCCCAGTCACACGCTGCAGACAGGGGAGGCCGGCACTTTGAAGAAAGGAGTGTCCCCTCGGAGAAGGGGACGCCTGTTCCAGCAGCTTCCCTCTCTGCCTGCCCTGTGTAACAGCCCGCCTCGGCAGGCAGGCACATGGCCATCCGCCATTCACCCACCACTGACCTCGGGTGAAAACCCACCGGACGCACCCCTTCTGGAGCCTCTCGGCCCCGGCCTTCCCCACCACGGCTGCCGCTTTGCTGAAAAACCTCTTTATTTTGCTAGCTGAGCCTCAGCACGCGCGTTGCTGGCTGGCCGGCTGCTCTCGACCCCCCCTCCACGCCCCGGCAGAAGTATTAGGTGTGTTTTGATTAAGCATTTTAGCCAAAAAAGGGAGGTTTGACCTCCGGCATTTCACTTCTTTTGCGGGTATCGGTGCCAGGATTGAGCTAAGTGGGGTTGGTCAAAACATCTTTTTTGACTCTTAAAATAAATACCCTCTGTTCTGCAGAAAGTCGGCCCGGAGTAGACACACACACACACACAGACATCTCGTTCGTTCACAGCTCTGGAGCCCTGGCGCGTCCCCCGAGGGGGGCTGAGCTTTGGGGCCGGTGTCACAAACGGATCCCAGAAGGCGTCCTTCCCTTCAAAATACTTACTAAAGCATCTGAAAACAGACCCACAGGAGGGAACCCAAACGGAGCCATGGCCCTGTGGACCCCCAAAACCAGACGGAAGCGGACGCAGCCCCCAGCCCGGCCCGGGGCCCAAGAGAGCCCCCTCGGCTCTCACTCACTGACCTCCCACCCTCGACCTCCCGGCCAGACTCTCTCCGACCCGTTTCCCTCTTGTCGCCTGCTGCCATTCTTCACCCAGGGACGTTAGGCCAGGCCCAGAAGCGGCCAGAAGCTGGATCCTCGGCGCCCCCCCCTTGAAGGAGCTGTGGGGGGTGGGGGGCCGGCTCGGTCTGTGCGGGGCCCGGCACAGGGTTGTCCCGAGAGGTCGGGCACGGGCCCGGGTGGTGGACGGGGAGCCCTCCCCACGCGGTCCCCACACACAGCCTCCTTCTGACGACCTCTAGGAGACCAGGGGCTCAGGTCCTGCTGGAGACACAGACCGGGCGGACAGTTCGAGACAGATGCCGGTGACCCCTTGGAGGTCAGCCACCGTGGACTCTGTGTGGCCTGCCCTCTTAGGAGGGTTTCTGCCCAGCTGAACAGCGCCCTGGAAACGGGCCGGATGAGCCAATGGTCAGAACTGACAGAACCTCACCCTGTTTCCTCAGCCTGGGGTGCCCACGGCCTCACGTGTGCGCCCCCCTTTCTGGGAAGACGGAGTTTTTAAAGGACAGTTCTTGCCTGTAGGTTTCTGTCCATATCAAAGTCCTGCCGGGAGCACCACCCTCCCTGGCGTGCACGCTGCATTGACATCATGGTCCCAGAGGCCACCGCAGGGGGGACGTGGTGACGGGGACCGCTAGACGCCCCTTCCGGAGCCCCAGTCCCTCACTTGTGTCCACAGCCCCGTCCGGCAGAAGCTGTCGGGACCTGGCAAAACAGAAGGGGAAGCAGGGGCCCCAGGAGTCGGAGCAAAGGGCACGTGTCGCAGAGCCGCTAAGGAGGGGGCCTGTGTCCAAATCCCGGCCTCCGGTTCCAACTTCTGCTCTGGAGGAACAGGGTCGCGGGGGAAAGAGGCCACACGGCCTCCCTTGCGAGCGGGGCCCTCCCGGGAGGGGGCTCCCCACGGTGGGTCCACGGCCGGTGGCCTGCAGCAGAGCCGGGTGGTGGCCCCGCCGGCCGCCCCGCCGGGGGACCGGGAAGGGCGGGTTAGTCGCCGGTGGCTGCCCTGGCTCCCGGCACAGAGCTCGGCCGGTGTTGACACAGACGCTTGGGCTCTCAACCGGGAGCAGGGTAATATTTATTTATTTTTTGCATTAAAAAAATCGGCTTGGCTGTGATTGAGCTACAGAAATGATTTTTTTTTTTTTTTTGAAAGGCGCCTTGGACCCTGTTTTCAGCTTTTATGCCTAAACAGATACTTCTCAGTTCTTTCAAGTGAGATCTACCCATGAATGCAGGCTCTCTCTTTACTCCTAAGAAAAATATTTACACAGTCAAGTACGGCACGAGAAGGGACGCGGGCTCCTTCAGAGGGCCCACCCCAGAGGCACATGGGTCCCACACCGCTGTTTACATTCCCAGCCCACACCTCCTCCCCGAGGGCGGCTCCCGCCTCCCGCCTGGGACCCTGCAAGCCTGGGGTCTGCACTCCACGCCTGCCTGGGAGCCCACACCGCCGTCCGGCAGGAGGAAACCGCCCCGTGTGGACGACGGCACAGTCCCACCTTCCAGACCCCTTTGTTGGCCAAGACAACCCGGCAACTCGGCCTTCAGGGCCCCAGGAGCGGAGCCCTCATCGTCACTGAGCCCCAGCCTGCTTTTCCCAGGGGTGCCCGTCCGAACCTCGGGTCTGGGCATGGGGCGTTCGCGCTTGACCCCTGGGGAGGGTGGCACGGCCCGCGGCTTCGCTCTGGCCCCAGGAGCTGACGATGGGCGGACCACGGTTCCTGGCCAGCGCGACCTTGCACAGACCCGGAATCTCTGGGCACGGCTCGCCTGTTCTCAGACGTGCCCAGAACACGCTGTTCGCTGGCACCATCCCGTCCTGGGCACGTGCCCTCTGCCGGGACCCCCTGGCCTGCCCGTCTGGGGCCCGCACCTTCCTTCCTGCAGAACGAATTGAATCTTCCCCTCGCCAGCTTCTGGTCCAGTCCGCGCCTCCGAGGTCCCCTGAGGGCAGGACTCAGAGCCTCATTTCAAAAGGAGCACCTTTTGTCTACACTGCCCCGTGGAAGGCGCCTCAGAGGCATTAAAATGGAGTCCGGGATTAGCCACTTGGGGGCAATGAACAAAACGGACCCCTCCCTCAACAACAGCACAGGTGTTAGGAAATGGAAGCTCCCCCCTGCCACCCCCCCCCCCAGTCTCCTGCTGAGAACCAGGAGTGAGTGCACATGGCCCTTCTGGGAGCCAGGAAACCCCGGGCTGGAAGTGGGGGGGGGGTGGAGGAGGCAGAGGAAGGGAAGGCACGGGAACTGAGCACCCCCAGAAAGTGGCAGGGGGGGCAGGCTTGGAAAGGCCCCGGGGGCTCGCGGTATGTGTCCTCGAGTGCGAATCTGGACAGTTGGGAGCAGGGCAGGGAGCAGGGGAGGAAGGAGGGGCTGCAGGGCAAAGCCTCATATTGACCCCTACGTCCCTGCGTGACCGCAACCTCCCGTCCCTGCGTGACTGCAGTACCCCGTCCCTCCATGACCGCACCCCCCGTCCCTGCATGACCACAAACCCCCGTCCCTCCGTGACCACGACCCCCCCGTCCCGCCATGACCGCAACCCCCCTGTCCCTCCGTGACCACAGCCCCCCATCCCTGCGTGACCACAGTTCCCCTCGTCCCTCCATGACCACAACCCCCCCATCCCTCCGTGACCGCAGCGTCCCCTGTCCCTGCGTGACCGCAGTCCCCTCTGTCCCTCCATAACCGCAATCCCCCCGTCCCTGCGTGACCGCAGTCCCCCCCGTCCCTCCGTGACTGCAGCCCCCCTGTCCCTGCATGACCGCAGTCCGCACGCCTGCTCTGAGTCGCTCTCAGGGCGTCTTCCCCGTTCACCGCAGGTGGGCCTGCCACGCTGGGCTCCCGGCAGCCAGCGCTCAGGCTTCTGGGCCCCCTGGTTCCCACCAGTAGCTGTGGACCCACCGGGGGCTGCCTGGACGACAACAGGGGGACAGAGGAGGACCCAGGGCTGGCGGGGCCGGGCGGCACACCCGTCTCACGTGACACATTAAGACATGGAGCAGCTGTCTTAGGAAGGGCTGTGGTCCCTCCGTGAAAGGGAGGGGGAAGCTCAGAGGCAGAGCCATCGTCCCGCATCGTCCCGCATCCGCACAGGGGATGCGAGCCCCGGCTGCCAAGACCCAGGTGACGGGGGCCCGTGGGACAGGGCCCAGTCGGAGGGCGGGACGGGGCGAAGGAAGACAGAAGGCAGCACGGCTGTGGACCGGCCCGGCCTCCGCTCCCAGGTCTCCCAGACAGAGACGCAGCCCCTCAACCACCCGTCTTCCCGACAAAGGACCCAGAGAAAGAAAGGCGATGCCACCAGCCCAGCCCCCACTCCCTCCCGCCCCCAAAGCCGCCTTGTTAACAGCTCAGCTCCCTGGCTGACCTCAGTGCACATGCTCCCTGAGCAGACAGCAGGTCTGTGGCCCAGAACCACAGAGGCCCCTGGGTGACGGCTCCTGCCCCTCACTCCCGCCAGCCGCTGGCCTGCCCCAGCTAGGATTTGCTTTGTCCCCTGCATCTAATGCCACGGGGACACGGGCAGAGCTGGGGGCAGGCCTCGGGCTGACCACCTCCCCTGGGGGCTGCGGCGTCTGCAGGGGCTCCCTCTCTCTCCGGACCGACCCTCCCACAAAAGCTCAGAGATGAGAGGGTACAGGGGACCCCCAGCTCAGTACATCCCAACCTCTGGAGCACTTGGGCCTTTCCGACCAAGGGTCTGAATTGCCCATGAGGCCAAGCACGAGGCTCCTCCCAGAAGTGACACTCGCAGTACCCCGGGGCAGCTCAGATCTTGGGCCACCACCCCCCGCCCCCCTCCCTGCAGAAGCGGCTCGGCTTGGAGCGGGACAGGACTCTGGGCTCCCATACCACAGGCCCCGTCCTTCTTTCCTGGCTGCGGCTTTATGCCAGGCTGGGCTCTGGGCACGGAGAGGACTTGCTGGTGGCACAGGCCAGTGAGGGTGCCCTGGCCAGGGTGCTGACCACGCTGACCAGGCCGGACGAGGCCGCCGACCCCACAGGAATATCAGGTTCTGAGCCCCATCTCTGCCGGGCTGTGAGCTGAGGTTCAGGCCCGGGGCGGCCTCCGCAGGCCCTTGTCCTGAGGAGACGTGTGCCCAGCACTGCACCTGGCCCCTGGCGGACAGCTTCCTCCTCCTGCTTCCGGAAGATTGATGTCCCCAGAGGAAGAGCACGTAAATCACGAGAGCCGGGGACGCGTGGCACTTCCAATCAATGACTCATGACAAGTCATAACTTCCGCCGTCAGAAAGGGAAGCTCTGGCACGTCCAGGAGCCGAGCAACTGCCAAGCCCAGGAACTGGACACGCACGCCCCGGAAACGGGGAGAAAGTTCCACAGGGCTGCTGGTTCCTGGAGCTGGCGCCCGGGCTTCCTTCCGAGCGCTCGGGTTCAAGAGGAGAAAAGCCACGAGCTGGAAGGAGCCGTGTGGATTTGGGAGGTCCCGGACCCTGCAGAGGGGGACCTCGGGGGCAGGGCTGACAGAGGAGACCGCACACCCCTGTGCTGCGGAAAGTGGGTGGTTCTACGGGGCCCCCGGTGGCCTCACTCACTGTCCTCCGTCGCTCTGAATGTTTCCCAGCCCCTCTGGGCGCACACAGAAGGGAACGTGCGGGTCTCAAAATCTCCCCGACTGGCTGCCCTGTCTGCCTGCTCCCCCAGGATCAGGTGGGTGCTAAGGTCAAGGGCAGGGTCTGAGACCCCAGTCTGGTTGTCCTGGAGCAGAAACAGCTGTAGAACCCAGACCCAATAGAGGTGAGCAGGTGAGTGAATGTGGGAACCCTTCGTGGAGGGCTCACCAAAACGCTGTCCCGGGCACTCTCCCCAGTGCCAGCCCGATGGTGGGAGGGGGCAGCCAGGTCATCCCCACTGCGGGGGGCCCAGACCCCATGTCCAGGGCAATTCTCTGTGATCTTGGGGGCTGGGTGCCTATACAGCTATCCTAGAAGCTGTGCCATGTAGGAGCGGGGGTCTCACCTTGCTAGGCTGGGCGTCTGGGCAGGTGCCTGGCCATCAGACAGCAAGGTCCGAGGGGCACAGAGCACAGCCCCTTTGATGTCCACGTGGAGGACAGGAGGGGGCCCCGGTGGATCTGAGCCATGCCGGTGGAGGCGGTCCTCCCAGGCCCCGATACCAGGGGGCAGCCTCTCTGTGTCCATCAGCCCCCGACGCAGGGGGACCAGCGTCCCATTGCCCGGGACTGTCTGGGGCGGAGCACTGAAAGGCCGCCGTCCCAGGAGACCCTCATTTGGTCACTGCAGGAGGAGAGCCACCAAGGCTTGACCCACAGGAGGCCACCCTCCCAGAAGGCAGGTATGTATGAGGGATAAGATCCCTAAAGAGAAAACCCACACAACTATCACACACAGGCCTAGGTCATCTGGGAGTCTGACACGCCCCCGGTACACGGAGATAAATTAACGAAAATGCCTAATGCGAGCATTTCCAAGAGCTTCAAAGAGCTGAGGGCTCTGGTCTTTGCCAAGACAAATAAAGTGGGGTGGGGGGGGCTGACAGGTGCCTGTCCCCATTCTTTAGCAGCCACTCAGACACTTAACATAGCCCGGTCAGATATTCTAGAACGTTCTTTCATGTGCCGGGCAGCCCGCAAACATTGTGTTTGTCCGTGGTGAGTGTCGGTGCATACAGGGCACAATGTGGCTTTGGGGCTAATTTCTCCATTTCCTTAAATCAACACTCAGCTCTGTGGACGGCAAGCCCGAGGGGACTTTCCCAAAGCAGGTCTGGAACACTTGTCCTCCGAGGCCCCCATGGGCTGGCCTCGCCTTGCTCCGGAAAGCACTCACTGACAGCCCTGTGCATGTCTGTGCTGAGCTGGGTGCCAGGCAGTGTCCCCCCAGGGAACAGGCGGGGCTGCGTCTGGACGCTCCATGACAGCCCGTCCGAGAAGCCGCCTCGGGGACTCCGGGGCAGCCCTCCAGGGACTTGGCACCTCAGTGCCTCCCAAGGGGGAAAATAAATCACGGAGTGAGTTATTGGTTCTATCTGCACATTTGTCTCCTATCCTCAACCCTCTTTAGTTACAGAAACAGCCTGGGTATCGACAGAATCGTATCAACGCACTTCACCTTGACCCTGCCTACTGATAATGTGCTTCTTAAGATTATCCTTAATAATCACACGTGAGTATGAAGGGGTCACAGATCTCCAGGCAATGGCTGCCCAGACACGCTAGTGGGGAAGCCCCAAGCCGCAAGGTCCAGGGGGATGGGCTGGGCCGATGCTGAACTTGCCCCTTCCCCAGGGGACCACCCCAGGAC
Organism: Herpailurus yagouaroundi; assembly: GCF_014898765.1. NCBI lineage: Eukaryota > Metazoa > Chordata > Mammalia > Carnivora > Felidae > Herpailurus > Herpailurus yagouaroundi. The sequence continues at coordinate 1,773,667 of NW_024412388.1, read as the reverse complement.
TCAGGCTCCTCATGGGCTAGGAGTTCCCACCCCTCCGGGGTTTGGGGTAAGCTCTCATCATCGGAAGGTAGGAGACTCCAGATCACCACGCCACATTTCAAAGCAGAACTGAATTCCAATTCCCATAAAAATGGGGGCAGACAGAGCTTCCCGGGGATTGCGGAAGGACGGAGCACGAACTCACAGCCACCACTCGTCACCCTCCCCTTGGGGTGACGACGTGGGGGACAGAAGGCTTCTCCCCCCATCAAATTCTGGCCTCACATCCTTGCTGTTTAATTATCCCATCTATCCAGTCGGCAAATATTGTGGACCCTCTCTCACCGTCGGATTCTGCACCCTTGCAAGGCGGTGAAACCGGAAAGACAAACCTGACCTTCCCACCCCCGAGAATCCTCTCGGGTCCCCCACCCACCCCTGGGAACGCTGAGCTCAGGGAGACCGAGTGGCCGAAGCGGCATGGCACAGCTGACGAGCGGCTGAGATTCGGGCCGCGCGCTGAGTCGCTGGGTCACACGGCCTCAAGACGGGCTCCATTCGGAGACCCGGTGGGGGGCTGGGGGCAGGGAGGGGGCGTGACGCAAAGGAGCTGGACTTTGTCTCCCACAAAGAATGTTCCCGATCTGTGGGGAGGAGGCCTCGCGGCAGAGCCCCGAGTGCCCGGGTGTTTGGTCACAGCTGCCGGGCTGACTCGAGACCCCCGTGCGTGGGGGCGGGGGAGGCAGAGGGCCACCAGACGAGACCGCACACTTCCTAACGGGACCCAATTACAGCAGCAGCTGTGTGGGGGAACTCGGCGCTGATCCGCTGTGAAAAATGGGCAGCGCTCGGAATCCAGCGGCATCCGCGCGACTGTCCCCCGAGGCCGGGAACCCCGCGGCCAGGCTTGCTGGGGGGGTGCGGGGGGGGGGGGGCGGGTGGAACCAGCAAGGCTCCAGCCTCCTGCATTTCCAGCTCAGGGTCGGGGGTCGGAGGTGCCCACGGGGAATCCTGAAGGACTGCTTCCCACCCTGGGGCCCTCGAGGGCTTCTGGCTAACATGGAGCGTCAGCCTCACCCTCTCCCTTCCGGAACCTTCGCGGAGCGGGGCAATGCCCCAGGAGCGGCACAGAGAACCCGGGCTCGGAGCCCCATCTGGCCTTTTACAGGAGAAGCGCGCCGACCCCGGGGCCTGCGGCAGACGCGGCTTCCCAGAGGACGGAGATGGGAGCTCTCCCATCCAGCTGCGAGCCGCAGATGCAGGCCCAAGGCTTCCTGAACATTCTGTGGGAACGAGAGGCTCGCACGGGCAGAGGCCGCCCCCCTGTCCCAGGGTGGAGGACGCCCAGCAGCGAGGCAGGACTCCACGCGGAAGAAACGTTGCAGGTTTTTCAGCTCCGATGCCCCAGGTCTGCGGCCACCACGAGGGGACCCTCCAGGCAGGTGGGAGAGGGGTGGCCAGCGAGCCCGGCAGGCAGAGCTCCCAAGAACACCTGATCCTGCCGACAGCTGCGGCCGCGCGGCCTGGGGGCCGCGGGAAGCGCATTCTCAGCTGTAGCCTCCCACCAGGGAAAGTCGGTGTGAAATCGGACGCAGTCTGAATCTGCTCTGTTTGTTTCCCTTTCTTTCTTTGTGTCCCTGCCTGTTTTCCGACAAGGAGAGGCTCTCAAAGTTGGCGCGAAGCGAGGCCCAAGCCTCCACTTGGAGTTTCTGCCTCCAGCCCCTGGGCTCCGCTGGGTGTTCGGCCTCCCCCGAGATGCGGTACGGTCCCTTCCGGGGGCAGGGGCGCATCCTCATCCCCAGATGCCTCGGGGTGGGGGGGGGGGGTGTCCTCGTAACATCTGGGGACCTGGAAGGCTATTGTAATTGGCAGCCTCGAAACCGCCTTCCAGAGAGCGGCTGGAACATTAGGAACCACACGGCAGGTGTCGATGGAGGCAGCTGTCTGCGGGGGGATCCTCAGCTATGGAGCTCGGGCCCCCAAACTGTCCTCTGGCGATTTCACTTCATGATGATGTGGGCTGGGGGGGTTACCCTGCGGCCCCAACCGCTGCCTGTGCCGCCTCAGCCACGGCAACACCTACCTCACAGGCACCTGCAGGGTGAGTACCGGCCAAAGACAGAAGCCAAAGCCCCTGCTTTTCCCCCGCACCCCTGCGCACCGTGCAGTCTTCTCCCACGTCGCCTCGCCCTGCTCTGCAAAGGTGGCCAGCACGTGTGCAGGTCCTGGGGCCGTGTCACCGTCTGAGGAAGAGGAGAACCCTGCCCGGTTCTGAGAACCGGCTCTGAACCCCACCGCTGTCCTGGGGCCTGCGTCCAGGAAAAGTGTGCACACCTCCCTCCTTCCTCTCCGTGGTCCTGGTTTCCCTGCAGCTGGAACAAGCCACTGAGTTCACAGACTCTGGAGGCATCTGGATGGGAAGATGCTCGGATGAGCCCGGAGACCACGGCAAGAGCGCCTGCCGGCCTGGACGCAATTGCCGCAGTCTGGCAGCCCCGATGGGCGTGGATGGCCCCTGGATGCTCGCCGGCTGTGTGTGCGCCTGTCAGTTTAATGTGACGAGGTCACCGTCTGTGTGCGGGGTGCACTCGGGAAGATGACCCCCATTAGCTCAGGGGGGACAGTGCAGCACAGAGCGCATGCAGCTCCCTGGGCCGTGGTGGGGGCGCGGGACGGCGTTCCGGGTGGGCGGGCTCCTGGGCGAAGACGCCACGCTTCGCTAAGGACACCGCTCACCTGGACTCCCGGCCGGCCTCAGCTCGCCCCGCCATTCCCTCCCCAGGCCAGCTTCTGGAACGAGCCCCTGGGAAGGCGGAGCAAGACGAGATCCCTGTTCCGGCTGACCCTTTGCCTGGACTCTCGTCTCGGCTGGGCCACGACCCCTCTTCCCGGGCGTGTGCCACAGCGTCCCTTTTGCCCGCAGAAATGCACGGCCGTCCAGGGAGGTACAAAAGGTCCCCTCTCTGACCTCCGGTGTGGGGTGTTGTGCTTGGCCTCGCGGGCTTCATGACGGCACATTCGTGTGCGTAACGGACACAGTTGACCCTTCAGAAACACGCGGTTTGGGAGCGCCGGCCCCCCGAAAAGCTGAGTATAACTTTCGACCCCTCCCCAAACTTAACTAACAGCCTGCTGTTGACAGAAGCCCTACCGGTCACCGAAACAGTCGGTTTACACGGAGCTTGCGTGTTACGTGTATCACGTCGTACGATCTTACGTTAAGGCCCGCTAGAGGAAAGAAAACGATACTAAGAGAATCACAGGGAAGAGGAAATACCGTAACGCACTGCCTTGAATGAGGAAAAAACCCGCGTATAAGTGGGCCCGCCAAGCCCCCCTGTGGTTCAAGCATCCGCCGTAGAACCCTGTCTGTGGGGGCTGCTCGGGGGTTGCAGGTTAAAGCAGAAGATTTGGGGGGCCCGTCCCCCACTGCACACTTGAGACGTTTTGTTTCCGAAGGCAAACGTATTCGTGGACCTTCATGGGTTTCCCTCCCTTCCTTGGAAACTCTCTGCTTCTGTCCCCAGGGGCGGTGCACGTGGCCATGGACAGGGCCTCCCCCGGGCTCTCCTTCGAGGAGGGACGTCCTCAGATCGGACCAGCGTCACCAGCACGGGGGCGGCCTCCTGGCGGGGGATTCTTTTTTTGTCTTGTTTTTCCCTAATGGATAAAGGTTTATTTGAATAAAACTGTAACACTCAGATGTAGCCAAGAGGCCACATCTCAAAACAGAACCGGAGGAGGAGTGCAGGAGGCCCCAGACCAGCATCCGCGCTGAGTCCTCCCGGGAGCCAGAGACTTGGGACACAGCCGCCCGCGGGAGGCTTTCCACGGCCAGCGAGGGGATTTGGCCGTTGCCCTCACCAAGCCGCTCCCAGAGCTGGGCCCCGATCCAGTTTCCAGGGCCCACTTTTGGGCCCACGGGTCCCGTTCTGCTTTCGGCGTCGGCCGATAAGAGTGAGCGGCAGACCCCGTCACGGTCCGTCCCTGAGCTCCGCGCTGTCACAGTCCTGCCTCCCCGAGCACCTCTGCTCAGCAGCTCACGCCTGAAAGACACCACAATCTTTCTACCCAATTTTCCAGCTGAGTTGACTGGGGCCGGCAAAGGTCAAGGAGCTTGCCCAGGGTCACTGAGTAAAACAGCCAAGCCTCTGGCCTCAGGACAAGGACGCGGGACTCCTGTTCCCCTTCCTGACCGCTTAACCAGAGGCTCCTTCATAAATAATGGCCATAACGGGGCTTCGCTCTGTCTTTGGCGGGCAGGCGGTGCAGGCAGCCACCGGGGCTGTGGTCCCCGTGCACCGCCGAGCCCTCGCGGGGCTGCAGGCCTCACGGCCCCGTGCGCTCCCGGGACGGAGTTTGTCGCAGGCGTCCCAAGACCTGGAGAGACAGTCCGACGGTGGGTCGGTCGGTGGGCACATGCGACCGCGGCTGATTACTCATCACTGACAGTTATTAGCCTATTATGAAACGTATGAATTGCCTCTTTCATACCACATCCCTGTCCTTAAAGTGCCTTATTAACTGACGTTAACCAATCCAATTAGCAAAAGACACTGTATTCGCGTAATTAGTAATTTGAGGCTTTGTCCCGTCTTGGTCTTAAAGAGAAAGGCATTGGCCTATGATTGGAGCAGCACCACACAATTAAGTGAAGTGCTCACCGATCAGCGGGGGACACACTCCATCCCTGGGGTCCCGCCCGGGACCTGGCTCTGCGCGGGCGCCGGGGTTCGCGTGCGTGGAGTTCAAGTGCACCCGCGCTGCTCCTCTCTGCTGCTGGCCTGGCCTGCTACATCAGGACGGGAGATGTTTATTTTTATTATAAACTGAGAGGCCAAGCAGTGAGGAACCTGGTTATTAAACACGCCGAGCCCAATTCTGCAGAAAATCAAAAAAATCCAACTTTGAGGATTGATTGCAAGTTTTTTTTTCTAATCGGACGCCAAAAGGAACATTGTGGGGAAAGATGTCTCAGGGCGGTCCTCCTCCAGGCAGCTTTTCTGTTTACGTCTCCGAGCGAGCAGTTAGGTTTCGGAGACGCGAAGACGGCCTCCACGGGGCCAGATGTTCTAGATAAGACCTTCGGGCTGCGGGCCGCGTGTGTGCACAGCGCATCCACCCCCAGAGCCGGCTGCGGCCTCGTCGGAATGATCGGGCTGCGGGACGTCCGCCGGGAGAGCCCGTGTTGGAAGTGACCGCAGCACGACGTGACTGGGGCTCTTCTGCTTTGCCCGCGGGACAGTCCTACTGGCCTATAAAGCCGCGGACTACGCTCTGTGAGTCTCAGCCCACCCCCTCCTCCTGCTTTTTGGGTCAGCAAAACTCAACAGCTTTTGTTTAGCTTTATTTGTATGTATTTTGTTCATCGGGAGGCTTAGCACACTCGGAACAGGGATTCCCCCGACGACCCCCTGCCAGCCGTCCCTGGTTCTGGACGGGAAGGAAGGCCGTCTGGCCCTGGTTCCTAGCACCTGAGCCGCCTGAAGGAGGCAGCCGCCGTTTCACGACACGTCCTTGAACCTGCCCACCCGCCTGGCACTGTCCCCACTCCGCAGGCCAAGCCTTGTCCCGGAAGGGGCCACCGCAGGGATCCAGGCGGGTTACGGCTATCACCCCTGCGGCGCGGACGCGGGAGAATCACCCCCACCAAATGCGCTCGGCTCCTCCAGAGGGAAAAAGGTGGCCCTTGAGGGTCGATGGCCGGGTCTGCGCCCTGCCCACACGTCTGGCTGTCCCCGGGGCTTGTCTGTGCTCTGGGAGCCTGTCCTTGGCGATCAGACACTTCGGGGGGACACGCCTGGGTTTCCCACTTTGAGTCCAGATGCCGACTTCGTTCCAGCACCCATTTTGGACGCAGCATTTTTTCGCCTCCTTCGAGTAGGAGTCTCGTTGTTGTTTTTTTTTTTTTCTTCCCGTTCCGTGTCAAAGGAAAGTTCAGATCTGTACGCCTGAAAGCAT
>NW_024412388.1:1726570-1767327 GCF_014898765.1 Herpailurus yagouaroundi | reverse complement strand
GACACACGACTCCCCCCCAGCAACTAACGGTGTCCCCCCAACACACAACTCTCCCCCCACCCAGGGGAAACCCAGTGACCAGCTGTGGAAGTGATTTCCCTTTGGCCTTACCGGCTTTTTGCTCTGACCCAGAGCACCCCACCCTGAGCCCAGAGCCCCTGAGATGCTGTGCCTGATGGCCTGATGGCAAGGAGCAAACTCTCCAGAGGCGAGAATCCCCAGGTCGTGATTTTACGGTCTCTCTCCCAGCATTCTTGCTGGGCCAGCTCAGGGTCATCTCGAGGCGGGCCCCCGCTTGCCCCAGTGGTAAGGGGCTCCCTCCCCAGGAGGGCAGAGCCCAGCTACCCGCAGGCTTAACTTGTCGGCCTCCCGGTCCCCGGGGGCCTGGCTGATGCAGGCGCTAGGTGAGCCAAGGCAGACAGAGCGTGTGCTCTGCCCACGAGAGAAAGGCAGGTGCGGGGGGGAGGGGGCCGCTGTGGGCCATGTGCAGCCTGGGTCACTCGGGAAAGGGGCAGGCGAAGGCCCCCACGGGGATAAAAAAATGGAGTCTTGGCAACACTCTTGCCTGACCTATAACACGGGGACTCAAGCGATATGTTTAGGGTGTTATATTTATTTCTACCTGATTTCATGCAATGGAGTTCAATTATGAATTTGATTGCTTTTTTTTGTGCACAATATAAAATCCTTTATCCGTCTAGCATTTAATTGTGTTCCCTGGCAGATTTGGTATTCGTCATGGCCCTGCCGTCCCCAGCCCCAGAGATAAACCATCCGAGGGGCCATAAATGTCCACTCTGATTATTGATGCTTTCAGGGAAATTGATTATCTATTTGAGGGGCAGAACGGGCTGATGTATTGCTGCCTCTCTCTCTGACATAAGAGCTTCCCTGAAAGACAAATCCCTTGATTGGTGAATTGGAGAATGGATTTCCTATTATATTTTAAATTTTCGAAAGCGATACCGTTTATCTTAATATTTGCGAAAGGGGGTGGGGTTGGAAATCCGGCGTTCTCTCTCATCCATTCACGGGCTGAGAAAAGCGATGCGACAGGGAACCCGGGGCCGCGAGGCCGGGGTCGGCTCCTTACTCCGCTCGCACGGTCCGCGGCCGCGGCCACGGCTGAGCGCGCCGGACGCCGGGCCCACGTGACACGCGGCACCAGGTCCGTGATTTACTGAGAAATTTGCTCCTGAGGTTGTGATGATTTCTATGTGCTCCAAATATTCAAATTGATGGGTATTTCCCTGCGGCCCGAGAGGGGAAAAGCGAGCTTTGCAGGAGTTCGATTTGATCTAAAGGGGGGGAGAAAAAAAAAAAAACCCAAACCCAAGCGGATTTACCCTGGATTTAATACCGAGAACCTTGATGGCCGGAAGGTCTTTCTCCCTTTTGTCACCATTTAAAACAAAATGTGTGGTGCTGGCACGGCTGTGGGGGAAGTGCCACCCCACGGGGCCGGGACGGAGCTGGGACAAAGGGTGGACTTCGGCTCATCAGCACCTCTTGTACCAGAAGATAAGAGGCGCTCGGCTCAGGCGGTGTTTGCTCACCGTGAAGATCGATACGGCTCCGTAATCCGCGCCGTGATTAGCTCTACCCCGGCTACAGCCAGGTGATAATTCCCTAACAGGAGAAAGAGACCTTTATTTTGGTGGCAGTGGAGACGGAGAGTCATCTGGGCTGTCAGCTCACTCCCAGGACACGGTGCGCCCCCGGGCCGGTGGTCCCGGGCAGCCGCCCCACACAGGCCCCACACATGCCGTCCGTCTGCCCGTCCGAACGCCCCCGAGCTGGGAGCAGGCCTTCCGGGGCTGCGTGGCAGGGCGAGCTGGCCACACGCTTTCCCCGGTCCCCTTTGGGGGCAAAATGCGTTCACTTCAGGGCGTGGAAACCATCGGCCGAGGGAGGGCAGGCGTGCGCGGAAAAGACAGAGAACGGAGTGTGGCCACGGTGCTGCGGGTGGGGCTCTGGTCCCCGTCCCCGGCTCCGGCCGCACGTTGGAAACGCCCGGAGGCCTTGCGAAATGCCGGTGTCCAGGCCTGCCACCCGTCACGGGCTCGGGCCCTGGCTTCAACGTTGGTGGAGTCTCCTGGTGACCCGGAGGACAGCCAGGGCACGCAGCAGGCCCTGCCCAGCACGGGAGCTGGGGCGCTGGCACGAGGCCGCGCTGTCCACGGGCACGACCCGACAGGGGCCACCACCGGAAGCCCGGGCCGGGAGGGAGCGACTGCTGACAAAGCGCTGATGGGGGAGGGGCAGAGGCTTGTCCTCAGGAAGGGGAGGAGCCCAGGGAAGCACATCCCGGGCCTGGCCTCCCCAGCAGGGGCCAGCAGGCGTGGGGGCAGGTAGGTCTCTTCCTCTGGGCAATTTGCTTTGTCGGGGGATGGGCCCGATGGGACCCGCGCTCGAGGTCACGGCTCCTGCCACGGACGCCCAGCCCTGTGAGTGCACCTGAGACGGCCCTCCCTTCCCTCCCACGGTGCCAGCGCCGGGTCTGTGGGCCTCTGTCGGGGAGCAGTGCGTGTTCTGGGGTGCAGGGAGCAGAAGCGTGGCCAGCCAGCTTCCGGAGGCTTCTGGTGCCACATTCCAGCCTCTCGGGCTTTTCCTGAGCCTACGTCACAGCAGGTCACCTCTGAGGGTCTCCAGGTCCTGGGACTCTGAGAGAAGAGTGAATTTATGTGTGCCTGCACGCACATGCGAGTGTGTGTGCGTGAGAGGGCGTGCGTTCTGTGTGCACAAGCGCCTACGTCCACGCTGGTGTGTGTACGTGTGTGCGTCCACGCGAGTGTGTGTACGTGTGAGTGTCCACGCTGGGTGTGTATGTGTGTGTCCAGGTGGGTGTGTGTACGTGTGTGCATCCACGCTGGGTATGTACATGTGAGTGTGCACGTGGCATGTACGTGTGAGTGTGCACGCTGGGTGTGTGCATGTGAGTGTGCACGCTGGGTGTGTACGTGTGTGTCCACGTGGGTGCGTGCATGTGTGCATCCACGCGAGTGTGTGTACATGTGAGTGTGCACGCTGGGTGTGTACGTGTGAGTGTGCACGCTGGGTATATATGTATATGTTCACGTGGGTGTGTGCATGTGTGCGTCCACGTGAGTGTGTGTACGTGTGTGCATCCACGCTGGGTGTGTACGTGTGAGCGTCCACACTGGGTGTGTACGTGTGTATCCAGGTGGGTGTGTGCACGTGTGCATCCAGGTGGGTGTGTGCACGTGTGCGTCCATGTGGGTGCGTGTACGTGTGTGCATCCGCGCTGGGTATGTATGTGTGAGTGTGCACGCTGGGTGTGTGCATGTGAGTGTCCACGCTGGGTGTGTACGTGTGTGCATCCACAAGAGTGTGTGTACGTGTGAGTGTCCATGCTGGGTGTGTACGTGTGTGTCCAGGTGGGTGTGTGCACGTGTGCATCCATGTGGGTGCATGTACGTGTGTGCATCCACACTGGGTGTGTGCGTGTGAGTGTGCACGCGGGCGTGTACGTGTGAGTGTGCACGCTGGGTGTGTGCATGTGAGTGTCCACGTTGGGTGTGTACGTGTGTGTCCAGATGGGTGCGTGCATGTGTGCATCCACGCGAGTGTGTGTACGTGTGAGTGTGCACGCTGGGTGTGAAGGTGTGAGTGTCCACGCGGGCTTGTACGTGTGTGTCCACGCGAGTGTGTATGTGTGTGCACACAAACGTGTACTCGTGTGCATGCGTGTGTCCCCCCCGTGTACAGGGTCTGCACAGCTCAGGGCCCGGCAGGAAGGGGACCCACGAGCACCTCTGTGCCTCGGGAGCGGTGCTGTGAGTGTGGCAGATGGAGACTTTTCCATGACTGACGGCCTGGCCCTGACTCTATTTCGACTGGAGAAAACACTGTCTCCCAGGCAGGGCCCGCTTGGGACAGGGGACTCAGCATCCTTCCTCGTCTGCACAAAGACAACACACCCCGGCACCCGTTCACATCTTGTCCGTGAGGTCCCACGTGTGTGGTCCGGGTTGGTCCCGTCCCTCACGCTTTGAGGCAGATGCTCAGAGAGGTTAGGTGCCTTGTCTGAGGCCACAGTGCACAGAACCTGGGGGACCCGAGTCCAGGCCTCTGCTTCCTGAGCCTAGAGGCTGTTTCCTTACAGACCCGAGTGTGGTAAAGGCGGCGGGCCTGCCAGAACTTTCTCCCATGTCTCCTTCTGTGCCGGAGTGGTGCACGGTGGGTCCGACGCAGACATCAGCCGTGGCCAGCCGGGCTTCCGGGGCTGGACCTGGCCCGATGACCACCGTCCTTCACCTAACCGTCCCTGCTGGGGCGCCTCCTGGTCCCCGCACGTGGTCTGCCTGACTCGACCGTGCACGGCGAGCATCCTGGCACTGAGCGCCCGCAGGCTGACGGGAGCCGGCTTTGCTGGGTGCCGACGGTCATCCCGAGCTGGCTGCCCTTTCCTGCCCAGGCAGCCTGTCCCTCGGGGAGGAGAGCAGGGCCCCTCCCCACGCAGGTGGAGCCTTGGCCCCCGTGCCTCCACGCGGCCTCTGAATCGGCATTGCCGTTTGCCTGGCCTCCGTGGAGCTCCTTCCATCGCCAGCGTCACAGAGCTCTCTTGGTCCTGGACACCCCAGGGGCCACCGGGGGACTGAGCAGCCTCTTTGCCTGGCACTGACGAGAACCACTTCCGAGGCTGGCCTCTTCTAGACCATTCCGGGGGGCACCTCTGCCCCTCAGGTGGCAGAGAACCAGCCCAGGTGGGCAGCAGGATCCAAGCACGGTCGGGCCAGGTGCTCCTGAGGCCCGGGTCCCGGGACCTATAGCTGGTCCCAGCTCTCTCGGCCCCCTCCAGCTCCTCGCTGAGCTGCTCCAGGCCCTGCGTGACCTGGTCTAACGCCCGATGAGCTGACCAGGGGCAGAGGTCACAGAGGACGCCTGACGGTGCCTCCCGGACCGGCCCTGCAGGTGCACCTGGACCGGGTCACAGCACAGCCTCGGCACACGCCCCCTGTGGCTCCACGGCCTCGAGGACACTTCCTGGGAGAAGCCCCGTTTGCACGGGCTGGGAGAACGGTAGGATCTAGAACGACAGCGACGCGGGGAGGAAGGCCCTGCAGATGGGGAGCCGGTGTGGGCTGAGCTCAGGGAACAGAGCGCTTTCACCCCCAGCTCCCGTGGGCGCGGAAGGACCATCGGCTCAAAACGAGGCTCGTGTCTGGAGATGTGGGCAGGCCTGTCCTCCAAGAGCTACCCGGAGGCTTTTATTGTCTGAGGTTACGTGGTCAATGGGTTTCGAGAGACGTTCATTATTACCTCAACGCCAAACATCTGTGGCCAGCGTGTCTGCCTCCTTATTTCCCCGAGGAGCCCCCGTCAGCTGGATCCTCATTCTACCCTGACCCTATGGATCCCGAGGTCCCGAAGCCCAGAGGAGACGTGGCTTTTCTGGGGGGGACCCACCCAAGGCTCTCCCACGGCGGGGAGGTGATACCCCCCAACGCGCGCTCACGCACCCGCCCAGGGTGCTGGACGGTAACGGGCCGCGGCGGTTGGTTACGGTTGCCTTGAGAGGCAACGTCAGAGCCGGCCCTCTCCTGGGCCTGTTCAGTGATTAACTCCCATGGGACATTATCTTGAACCGAATCTCCCGGGTGCAAAGCTGCGGCCGGGCTCTGGGAGAATTTTATCGTCCTGTTCCCGAACACCGCAGACAGCCCTGGGTAATAATTAACTTCTGCCTCTCTCCGTTCCCCGAAGATGATCCTGCCCCTACCAAAGGCACGCCAGCCCCTGGCCTCTCCTCCCACGCTCGGACCCCTTCCCCCGCCCCAGCTCCGAGGGGAAAGAAAGAGAAAGCAGGTCCTCCGGGAGCTGGCATGGCAGACAATGTGTGTCTTGTGTGAGTAATTTAGCACTGTGGCCAGTCAATCTGGTTTCTGGGCCCGCTGCCCTGACCCTCTTTAGAGAGGCTCGCTCTCGCCGGCACAGTGTGAAACATTTTCTTTCACGGCACTGACACTCTGCAGATTGAGACGTCAGCCCGGCCCGACTGCAGCAAATTAGCAATTTTTCTTTTGCTAATTGGAAATAAAAATGTTTGCCGAGGGAGCCGTTTGTCGGCATGCGGTTTTTGGTTTCTGTGCACCGGGAGGCTGCGTTGAAAATGCATCCCGAGACGCTCCCCACCCTGGGGTGCCCCTCGCCACAAATTCTAAGGGGCTTCCTGGTGGCAGTGTGCCGGGGGCGCCCCTCCCTCGCGGCCTCCCTCCAGGCCCGGGACCCCTCCTCTGGGAGAGCGGTTCCCAGAGCCACCGTGCACCTTCGGAAAACCACCAGGACCGGGCAGGTGGCAACACCGTCTGGGACGAGCTGGTGAGACAGCCCTTTGCCGAGAGGAGGGGAGCAGGAAACCAGGGGTTAATGGCCGAGGGCAGCCCACACCTTTCCTAAGCACAGAAACGTCTCCTCTCTGGAAAAGCCAGCCGGGTCACATGGATCCTGAATCTGTGTGGGGAGGGTCACCCACCCTCGCCCCGTCCCGTGTGCGTCCTGGGAGGGACTTCCTCCGGCCTCAAGGCGGCTGCTGGTTTCAGCCAGCCCTCCCTTCCAAGGGTGGGAAAGACCCCCGCTCCTGGATAACGGGGGGCAGAGGCGCCTGCCGGGGCGGGGAAGGGAATGAGGCGTTTTCTGCTGATTGGAACAAAGGAAGAACCACGTGGAAGGCCCGGAGTGTCCCTCCCTGAGGAAAGTGGGCCAGGACCTTTAGACGGAGTGCAGTGATTTGGAAATCTGCTTGTAAATAGGCCGGAGCGCACCCACCTGTGCACGTACACACACACGCATGCCTGTGCCCGCACGCCCGTGCCAGCGTCGCCGCGGGCGTGCGCGTGAGTGCGTGGCGTTGACCGTGGCCGCCCCACCCCTGCCCCCGCGCTCCCCCGTGGCCCGGGCTCCCCCTCGGGACGCCCGGGGTCTCTCAGGAGCCAGGCCAGCGCAGAAAGGGTTACCCTGCTCCCCCTCCCTGCTTTTCTGATAAAGCATTTGACAGCCCTGCTTAATAATTCTTTCTGCTGGGTTTTTTTTTTTCTTGATGTCTTTATGTGAATATGAAGCCGGAATGAAAGGCTTTGGGGGACCCCCACGAGAGAGGAAAAGTATGAACCAGGGAGGAAGAAAGAGTTGCTGTAGGCTCCCCGCCGAGAGCCAGGCATCTCCTTTGGCGTCCACGACTTGGCTTCAGAGGCCCTTTGTAAGTGGAAATGACTCTTCTTCCCTCACCACGACAATAGGTGTTTTGTCAGAGGGGGCCGGGGTTGGGGGGTCCGCAGCGGCAAGGGGCTAGCCCCCGGGGCCTGCAGATGTTGGACCAGGGGATGATTTATTGCTCTGGTGTCCTCGGTGGCATTTGGCCACCTTCCCAGACCCCAACATCGGTGGCAGAGGAGGGAGGGAGAGACGGGGAGGGACAGGGCTGTGTCGCCAAGGGGCCCCGCACCTTGTCTGGGGGGACGGTGCTGGGGGTGAGCGGCGCCCCCCACCCTTGGGCAGAAGACGGGGCGAGGCAGCCACTCCAGGCCGGGACTTGGGGGGAACTTGAGGGAAGCGGGCTGGTGCCCCCTCCATGGCATCCCCCAGGTTCGGAAGACGACCAGGGAAGTACGGGGACGAGCTGCACAGGGGTAGGTGGAGGAGGAGCAGCGAGCCAGGTGACGACGGTTTGCTCTGGGAAGTCACTGCCCGGCCGCGGTGCCAGGAGGCCCCGAGTCCCCCCCGCCCCGGCCGTCTGCACCCCTGCCAAGTCCCCCAGTGGCTCGTGTGTGCTCCCGGCCGCTCCGCGGATCCGTTTTCCTCCCTAACGAGGAGCCGAAAGGAGCGGTTTTCCTCTGGTTCCCTGACCTGGCCCAAGCCAGAGGAGCCATAAATCCAACCAGGAGGGCTATTCCCAGGCGTCCCGGTCCCTTTCCAGACCCGGGAGCGTCCACGGGAGCGGCTCGCGGGTGCGGGCAGCCTCACGCCTGGGCCCGGCTGCCTGAACCAAGATAGTCCCTGAGCCTCGGACGCCGCACCGTCGCTACACCCACCCACTCGCCAGTTCAAAGGCCCGTGCCGGCCATCTGGCACGCCGGCCACCACGCCGAGGTGATGCTGGGTCCTTTCCAGTGAAAAGAAATCGCTGCTGGACAGCTCACCACTGCGAAAACCACAGCTTCCTAGCGGAATCCCGCGTGGGGGCGAATTCCACTTTGGGCCTCTTTAACCCGGGTTGGAATGAGCTTTGAAAACACCAAAACTTGGATCAGGAAGCACTGGAGGGAGGGCGTTACATAAACTCGACGTTTCTGGCTCCGGGCTGGGAGTGGGACCGCACGGAGGAAGGCGGCGTGACCCCGGGGTGGTGGCTTCGTGCCGTGGAAGGCAGTGGTGGCCCCGGGAAGGGACGGTGAGCGACCTGTGTCCTCTGGCTGCCGGCGGCCCCAGGCTTAGTGATGCCGAGAATGATTTCAAGTTCCCCGACCTCAGGTTTGGGCCTGGGCCTTCACTGCATGAGGCCGTATGTGGCCCAAGGACAGCGTGGCTTGTGGCTCCCCCTCCAGGTCTGGGGGTCTGCCCCTCTAGGCGGGGTCTGGCAGGTGACGGCCACCCAGAAGGCCCGGGGGGGGGGGCCACAGGACCCCCGTGAAGCCGCCGGCCGCTGGGATGCAGCGTGTCCGTGCGTCGTGGCCCTCCCCGCGGGCTGTCACGTGGAGAGTGGAGGGGGGCAGGGGCCGCACGGGCCGGCACGCATGCTCCGTGCGGCCGCCAGGCTCCCCGGCCCCATGGCGCTGACACGGACGTGAGAACCACTCTGTGCTTTTTGTTCATCGGACACTATTTGGACACAGCCCGTCCAGCGTCGCGAGGGCCCCGCGATTGCCACATCAGCACAAATATCCCCCCCCCGCCCCTCGACTTCTCACTGGGATATGCGGAAACATTTTTCCCATGGAAAGAGAGTGTGGCCTTTGTGAGGGGGGCACGGCCGGCCCGGATTACAGTAAAGATTAATCCCGAACAAGAGACAAGAAAAGTAGACAAAGAGCATCATACACTTCACTTTTCAATGGCTGTTTTCATAAATGTATGAATAATTTAAATTATCATTGCCGAGTATTTATTCGAGTGTTTCAGGGGGAAAAATGCCTCCTCTTTTCTCTCCTCGATTCTTTTCATTTTTGTCTCATCTCTTTTATGTGCTGCATGGGCTGTTTCTTGCCATCTGAATCGGCCTAGAACAATGGGATGTATGAGGCTGAGGGGGCCGCGGAAGAATGCGGGCCTTGTTGCTGATGCCGTGCTTGACATTGATTAATGAGGGTGCAGACACGGGCAGAATCTGTGAGAGCCAGGGGGAAATCAGAGGGCCCGAGGGCACCCCGAGGCGGAGGGCAAGGATGGCAGGGAGAAGGCCGCAGCCGTCCGTCCACGCCCAGTGGGAAAGGGCAGAGGGGAGGCGGCGCTGACGGACGGGCACGCAGACGGGTGCCCCAGGAACGAGCCCCGGGAGGGGCCCGGGACCCCAATCTGCCCGGCGGAGGGAGCGCAAGCCCACCTGCCCGCTCCCACCTCCCAGACTGGCCGGCCCCCGCCCGCCGTGCAGAGGGGCCTGGCCCAGAGGGACGGTCCGAGGGGACCGCGGCGGACCCCGCCTTCGGCTGGGGCTTGCCCCGCTCTCCTCCTGATGGGGCCTAGTGTTGCCTGCCGGCCCGGGACAGGGTCTGGCCTCTTCCGTCCTCTTCCGTCCTCTACCCCCATCCCGCCCTGCTTGCGTACCTACTCATTTGTAGAACAGCAAAGAACGCCCCGGGGACAGGCCCTCAGTTGGGACTGAATTCTCAACCCAGAGCTCATGAGTGGCCATCGGGGCAGATCAGGGACGCGTGTGCAGACGGGGTGGTGTCTTCGAATGGTCCTCGTGACAACGGCCTCCAAAGCCACCCCCCCCACCCCCAGTCTCAGGCCTGCTGTTGCCGACCCTGAGTCCAGGGGGTCCCGGGGTGGGGGGATGGCTGGGGGACGGGCACCCGGGGCATCCCCCAGGCTCCCAGGCTCCGCCCAACGAGAGGGTGCGTGTCCACCTGCCCGGCACGCTGCACCACGGTCTCCTGGGCCAAGGTCAAGGTTGTGCCTCCGTCCGTGGGTGTATCACGTGCGATGTGGATGCCGCCAGCCCAGCGGGCGGGGTCGGGGGCCGCCTCGGGTTTCTGGCTCCTGCCCCAGGCCTGGGGCTCCCGGGCCGGCGAGTCTGACCTGGGCTCTCACTTCGGAAATCAGCTCCTGGAAGCTTCCATTGCTCTGGGCTCCCAGGGCCATTTGGATGGAAAAGGCACTACGTTTGCTCAGAAGGAGAGGTGGGGTTGGGGGTTGACAGGTTTGTCAGAAACCAGAAGTTTCTGGTTTGTGTCCGACAGGAGAGCCGAGTGAAAAGGCACTTATCTGAACAGGGAGACCCTGATCCTTCTTTCTTATTTCCCCCTTTTGTAATAAACTGTTTATGGAGAAACACATTTTCGCCCGGCCGTGTTGAGTGCCTTACGCCGGCTGTGCGCCCCCCGGAGAAGGGGCTGGCGGAACAAGAACCAGAGGTCGCAGACGGGTCCGACCGCGTGGCCACGTGAGACGCGGACATGCGTCCGGCCACGGCTCGCCTGGCCGTTCCTTCAGCTCACCGGCCACTCCCTCTGGCCTGCGTGCTTCCAAATTAATGTACCAGGCCGAGCGGCCTTGATAATGATCTGTACTTGCAGGACGAATGGGGGGCGGTGAGGCCTCGTGGAGGGCACCCCGGGGGCCTTTCGAGTCCTCGGTTATGGCCGTGGCTGTGACCTTGTCCGTGGGGGACCTTGGGGGGACACGGCGTCCCGGAAACGTCGCTTCCTCACCCGGAGTGGGCGGAGCCTGGGAGGGGCCGCTCAGCCTCCGGAGTCCAGAGGACACAGGCGCCTATGGGTTCACGTCCGACTGGCACAGGCCGGTCCTCGGCCCCCGAGGAAAGCAAAAGACTGCCCAGCACAGAACACACACAGTGAAGCCCCCAACGTTGAAAGGGGGGCACCTCCCGGCGCGACACTTGCGGCTTCCCAGCCAGTCACAAGCCCGAGCGGCAAACTGCAGTCGTTACGATTTCATAATTACAACGGCTGAGCGGGGACAGCCGGGGTCCCGTCACCCTGCCCCACACAGCCCTCTCCCCAACAAAACAGGCGGGGCTATTTCCGTCAGCAAATTAGGCAGAAACGGCTGCATCTATGGCCCGATGGGCTCCCCATCTTTAATTCATCAAGATCTGGGAAGGTGTTTTTCTTCCCTCTCCTCCCTCTCGCCGAATGAGCAGTGTGTACTCGCTGACTCGGGGATCTGAAAATCTGAGTTTGCCGGTACCGTTCGCACTGGTGGCTCTTTTCTGGCAGGGGATGGGGCTGCCAGCGCACAGGACGCGATGTGCGGCGGCTTCGAGAGCCGGGGCCTTCCGAGGAGCGGAGCATCCCTCCTTCCTCAGGTATCACGTGCCCTGTCGCCAGGAAGCTCCCCGCACACGGCCCTTTGGGAGGCTGCTTTTACGGCAGCGCCCGGGTGGAGGGCTCCCCAAGAAATGGAATAAAATGCCCAGGACCCCGACTCAGGAACAAGAGAGAGGATCCCTTATGAAGCAGGATGCTCAAAAATTGGGCTCCTTTGATGCTGTGCCTCAGGGAGAGGACAGATTGCTGGGGGTGGGTGGGGGGAACAGAGCCAGCAAATGTTGGGTGGGAGCCAAAAGGACACTGCCTCGTTAATTTTAATTTGTGTTGCGCCCATATATTGTGGCAAGCGAGGCAGGGGCGAAGCGGGGAACCAAAGACAGGATGTGAGACTAGGAAATAAGGGATCTGCAGCCAGGACCCCAGAGGGGCCCCAAGCCCTGGGGGCAGAGGAGGGATGTGCTCCAGGCTGCCTCTGGCGCCCCCCCTCCGCCCCCCCCATCTCGGCCCAGCCCCCCACCCCTGGCGGGGACGCCCCGAGTGCCCTTGGTGGCCTCGCCCCAGGCCGCCCGGCCCCTCCCCACCACCTGGGGCCGGGGCGGTGGGGGGGGGGGGTTGCCGAGATCACCTGAAAGGCAGCCCCGAGGGTGACCCAAGCCCTGAGCCCCTGGCGGGGACAAATGAGGAGCTTAACTAGTGCGGGGCCACATAAAAGGGGAACAGGAGGAACAAAGCTTCCTGTGGAAACTGGCCCCTTTCCCACCACATCGCGCCCCCACTGAATGGGGCCGGGCTAGGCGCAGTCCCTCCGCGGCGCTGACGGGTTTTCACGGGAGGGTGAATGGAGTGCAAATTAGCGGAGCCCTCGGGACGCTTGTTACTGTCACTCCCAGACTGACGCCCAAAGGCCACGTGAGGATTAATCCATCTAAAGAACGCGTCCATTATCGGGGCAAGGTAGGAAGCTATTTATTGTGGTCCCTTTCATGTTCGTCCACGTTGCCCACTGCCGTGAGGCTTTCCGCAGGGACCGGGCGGCGGGTGCACACGCTGTCCCCCCCCCCCCCCGCTCACGCGCGTGGGCCCCGGCTCCCGGGCGTGGCCTGCACACGCGCGTGCACGCACACACGCTTGCACACGCATGCCACAGAGGCGCCCCGGTCTGCTTCCCGCAGGTGGATTGTTCAAAAGGACCCGGGCTGTCTGGTCGCTGAAATCCCTCCGTGAGAGGCCACGTGGGGTGGAGCGGGGCCGAGCCGGGTGGCCTCACGGTGCTCTCCGGGGCCCCTGGGGACAGAGGCCCCACGATCATCGAGCAGGAGGAGGACGGGCAGAGCAGAGCCCAACTCGTTTTCGAGATGCGAATCCGCTGAAGTCCCCAACCCAACAAAAGAGCCTCCATTTTAGGCCAAACCGTCTTCTCTTAGGTCCGGCCCGCTGCCCGCTTCCCGGTGGGTCCAGACCGCGGCCTTGGCACAGAGACCACCGTCGAGTCAGACCCTCACTCGTCTCAGACTGGAGCCGGACGATGTTCGAGGACGCAACTCACAGGTGGTTTCGACGGGTCTGTTTGGGAGAGGGAGAGGGACGCTGAGGACCCCTCGGCCTGAAGGCTCACGAGCGGGGGCGGCCGGCGGGCGGCCGGCCCTGGGCCGTACGCGTGTCTGAAGAGCGAGTACATACACATCTCACAAGTTAATAAGAGAATACGTAAGCGAAAAAGGAAATAGATGTCTAACGAGGCAATACGTAAATATCTAATAAGCGAATACACAAATACATATCGAACGAGTAAGTCTCTAACGAGCGAATAAATAAACAAGAGGCTGATACTCGGATGAATAAATATATATCTAGAGTTGGAGAGTGAGTCCTTGCAAATCCCGCGAGTCAGGACATGCGCTTCGCTGCAAACTCTCTTTCATTTCAAACCCTCAACTGGGACTACGGGGCATCCGTTCTTGGGAGGATGTCTTGGAGGTTATTCTGTGAGCCTGTACACGTGGCCCGAGCCCCGTGTGCACACACGCCTCTGAGAACCCTCTCTGACGCCTGTGACAAGCCTGACGAGGC
Source organism: Herpailurus yagouaroundi (assembly GCF_014898765.1). Taxonomy (NCBI): domain Eukaryota; kingdom Metazoa; phylum Chordata; class Mammalia; order Carnivora; family Felidae; genus Herpailurus; species Herpailurus yagouaroundi. The sequence goes on along the minus strand of NW_024412388.1, from coordinate 1,753,786 downwards.
CCCTCCTGAGTCTGCAGGATGTTATCACCTTCCCGGGCCTCAGTTTCCCCGTCCATCACAGGAAGAGCATTCTTTGCTGAGACGGCTCACGCCGATGGGGTCCCGAACCTTGAAGACTCTCCCAGAAGCCAGTGTTGCCCTTGCTGTGGTCCGGACGCCCCACGAGCCCACAGCCAGGAAACTGAACGTGGGAGCGTATCCAGCTTATAGAAAGCTATTTTCCGGTAGAGTAATTCTGAACGCAGGTGATTTATTCAATATATGCCCGTTCTAGACACTCATACCTGGGTTACTTTGCAAAATAAGGTTATACTAATAGTCGCTGATTTTCTGTCGCTGGGAGAGAAAAGCGGCTCCCAGTGCGGGCCATGTTCTCACAAGTGTCTCTAGAAGGTGCTACGGCACCTTCCGTGTGAAATGAGGGTCCTGGGAATGGACTGGTATGAGAACAAAAGAGAAAAGCACCCCCAGCCGTAGGGGATCAGAACGCAGCTGGTTGAGGCTATCAGCCTTGGCCAGGTCCTCTTATGCTGCAAGCCCGGAAACTTCTGGAGACAGTCCTGGGCGGCAGTGACCAGGGGGCCACGCTACGTGGCCCAGAACTCAGGGAGGTCCCTGCTCGGGGCGGGTGGTGGAGATGCTGGTGTGGAGGCTCCAGGCGTCAGTCGCCAGGGCCCCCCAAAGCAGGGGCACATTTGCGGTAGGGCGGTCCCCCACGGGCTCCCAACTTGGGGTTCCAGGACGCTCCGCCTGGATGCCCCGCCCCCACCCGCACCTGCGGAGTTTCCAGCTGGAATGTGCAGGAGGGGAGCCGAGGCCCTGGCCGCCTGCCTGGCTCTCAAAGGGGAGCACGTGCATGGAAGTGACCTTCACAGACCTCACCCGGAAACGGGAGCCCAGCCGGCTGTGGTCTGTCCGAGGTCACGGCGGAGCAGGTGTGGAGGTCGGGACAACCCCGTCGGGACCTGGGGGCCCGCGGAGCTGGGCTTCTCCACTCTCCAGCTCGGGACAGTTTTCTGGACTCCTGGGGGTTTTGAGCCGGGCCGTGCTTGCAAACCCCAATCTAAGGCTGATTTCATGTCCTAATCTTGTTGCTTTCCTACTCAGGCGTGAACCTTTACCGGATCAATGATTAATTTTTCTTGTCACTGGAGCCAGAATTTTCCCATATTTTTGACAAAGACATTCCAAGGCTGCCTGGCGTCTGGCCTGCCCCACCCAGCAAGCAGAGCGTTCCCTTCCCAGCTCATCGGGAATTGCCAAGGCGGCCTCGTGGGCGTGGACTCCGTCCGCAGCCACCATCTCCCCCCAGCAGGTGGCTGCAGGAGGGCTGGCCTAAGTCACCACTGCACCCGTGGATCGACGACCCCCGCATCAAATGAGAGATCAGCGTCAGGTCACGGACAGGAAAGCCTGCTCTCTGGCAGCGAGCCAGGCTTCCCCTCTGCTCACCGGGACTCTGCATGGGGGCCAGGGGGGAACCATGGTGGGGTTTGGCCCCCCAGGCTATCCGAGCCCCCTCCCCGGCCCACCGGCCTCGTCACACCCCCGGCCCATCGCAAGGGCCTGCCAGCTGCTGCCATCCAGGGGGTGGGGGGGACCCGCTCGTCCCTGTTCAGGGCCGGACAGGAGGGCCTGTCATCTGCCCTCTCCGTGTCCCCCGGGGTCTCCGGGGCACCTGTATGGCAGCTTCAGGCAGGAGGAAGAAGAACCCAGCTTCTCCAGGCCTGGGGGGGGCCCCAACTCAGGGCTTAGGCCAGGTCCTCAGGACGCTCCACCAAATGCGTGGTAAGACCCGCGGCCTGGGCCCGAGCCCCCCTGGAGCCAGGGGCACAGGCTGGGGCTCAAGGCCCTGAGTTGGGTACAACTGGGCACTGCTGTCCCCTTGGCACGTGGACGCTTGGGGGCTTCCCACGGGCACCTGGTCCTGGTGGACGGCAAGGTACCTGCCGGACAGAGAAGCAACCACGCCGAAGGCAGAGGTCGGAAGAGGGGTGGATGGATTCCTCCTCAGCCCCCCTTGTTCTCAGGCGAGGGCGCCTCTGCTGCCCAGAGGACATCTGGCAATGTCCGGACACACGTCCGGCCGTCAGGACTTTGCGTGGGGGCTGCTGCACCCCACGTCCTCAGCACCCTGCGTGCCCAGGACGACGCCGACAGCCGAGGCTCCCCGGGCCCCTCGAGTCGGTACGGGCACTGGGAGAAACCTGCTTTGAACGAAGAACACGAAGGGCCGCTGTGTGGGTCACTCCACTCACCCTCCTGTCACCCCCTGGGGCAGAGACCCTGTGACCGTGGGGCCCCCTCACAGTCCTGATGAGCCCGTAGGCTGCAGGTAGACCGCGGTCCGAACGCAGAACACACGGGGCAACGGCGGGAGAAGCCGGGACCACTTTCCAGACGGGCACACTGAGGCACGGCGCGGAAGGCCGCCAACCGAACGGGGGGGTTGAGGCGGGATCCAAATCCCGGGCTGTGGAAACGGGTCTCGCGACCACCCTGCCACGGGCCACAAGCGTGGGCGAAGGGACTTCCCGTTGGCCCCGCCCACAGCACAACTCAAAAATAGACCTTAAAGCAAAGTCCCGCCCTGCGCTAGCTCTGGCCTGCAAACTCTGAATTACAAATGCACTTGGCCGCTTCCACACTGTCCCTGGCAATGCACTGGCCACCCCGGGAGGCAAAACTTCACGTATCTTTGCCACGCACGGATGCCGAAGGCACTGAGGTCGTAAAACTTGCTGTTAGGAAGGGACCCGCTCGGGGAGTGTGCACGGCGGAGCACGAGGAGTGGTGGTTAATTAAATGACCGTGTGAATTTCTTTCCAAATCATAAAAAAGGGATAAACAGCATTGAGCTAGAACTCCTTCCTGGATGTTATTTTGGAGACGGAAAGCTGCCGAGCTGGCACACTGACCCCGGCATGGATGCGTCCGCCTGCCTGGGCGCCCCCCACCCCGGGACCGTCTCCACTGCTACAGAAACAGATTTGTGGGCTGCAGAACACGTAAATCGTACACCCGCCGTTTCACAGAGCAGCCGGGTCTCAGCCCCGAGGGCTCCTGAAGCACCGGTGTCGGCCGCCCTGCTGGGAGGCCACCCCCAGGGGACCCCCAGATGCTCGAAAGGGACCCCTCGCTGCACATGCATGTGCGTTGGCTCATCCCCAAGGACTCCGAGCCCTGCCCACCCAGCCTGGGCGCCCACCTGGCTGTTCTCTCCCTCCGACACCTGGATAAGTCTGCCTCTTCTGGGGTGAGGAGCTCACGAAGGTGTCTGAATGCAGAACGTGACGCTCGGCCCCAGGACACCTTGTCAGAGCCCAGGACTTGCCACCTATATGGCCTTTGCACCTGCCTGGGCCCTGGCCCGCACAGGCAGGGGGGACGTGCATGCAGCCACCAGCGAGTGGCAGAGCTGGGCTCCCGTGACCCACGGGAGCAAACCCACGGCACCAACAGAGACTGACCCTGTGCAGGATGTTCACTCACCGGGAGGTTTCACACTGGGGCCTCCTGACAGGCTTACGGCCCTGATATGGACCCACTTGGGGACGGCGAAGACCAAGCCCAGGTCCGGGCGGGTCAGTGGGCTCTCGAAGGCCACCGTGAACCAGCTCTGTGACCCCGGACGAGGGTCTTTACCAAGCAAACTGTGACAAGGATGCCACTTGGGGTCCCTGGCAGCAGGGAATGAGGTGGGGCGGCTACCCCGTCCACGACTCACGGGAGCCGCTGAGCACCAGCTAAGGGGTCAGGGCCGAGCGGAACCCGCGGGGTGGGGGTGGCGGTTCGGGGCGCGCCTTGCCTCTGCGCCTTGGGGAGTTCTGGAGTTCGAACCCTCCGGATCCCCCGGGCACCCAGATCCTCGCGAGAGGGTAAACCGGGCAGGATTCTGAGATGCTGAGTGCGGTCAGAGGGCACAGGGGGGCCGAGAGGGGGCTGGCCGCCCGCCGTGGGTGGGCCTCGAACGGCAAATCAGCTTCTCCGAGGACGAGGACACCGGGAAGCCCGTCTGGGTCCCCCCCCCCCCCCAGGCGCCCAGCCCCACACCTCACACACACCGTGTTCCTTTTCATGTCCAGCAGGCCGCCTAATAACCAGACCCCGCGTCGCTCTTAATCCCTACTTTCTTTAAAAAATGGATTAGGAAAATCTCATCTGGAAAATTAATTAATGTGTGAATTCAACAAATATTTACTGAGCATAGCACTTTGTTAAGTATTTATTTTTTTATGGAAGCCCGTGTCCCCCCCCCCCCCCCCTCCCCCCCCCGCCCCCATTCTTTCTATGGGTTTCGTTGCTACCGTCAACAGCATTCTCCTCTGATTCAGCTCGCAAGATACGTTCCTGCATCTGGAATGGGCCACGGGGCACGTATTAAATCTCCACGCTCGGGCTGGAGACAGAGATGGAGAGAAACCCCCCCGGCCTGTTAACAGGTGGGGGGGGGGGGGGGGGGGGGGGGGCGTCTCCTCTGACACGGGCGACCCGGCCCACGGCCTCCCGGGAAACGTGCGGGCAGAGGGAAGGAGGTCTTTGCAGCGCCCTTGATGTGTGCGTGCGATTGTGTTCGCGGTCATTGCCCTGCGGGCCTGGGGATTATTTTCAATGCCCCCTTTTCGCGCCCTCCGCCTGTCACTGGCTGTAGGTAAGTACGTCCCCAGGAGCAGGCCCCGCCCCCCGCCGAACAAAAGTGGGCTCGCCCCCCCTCTCCCCAAGAAAAGAAGCCGAAGCCTTTTCATGGGCAGTGAATGGGGCCCCTCATTTAGGCCGTATTATACCCGGGCTTTCATTTCCTCTTCCCTTCTTTACCTCATTCAGGGGGGCTCTGACTTCAACTAATTCGATAACAATCCGGCCGGGCCTTCCCAGCCCCCGGCCCCGGGGCACATTGTCCGGGTTCGCGGCCTTCCCCCCGCGCCGGGCCCGCTCTCCAATTAGCCAACCGCTGGGCCCCTCCGTCCCCCTGCACTGCCTTCCTGCCGCCCGCCCACTTTTCACCGTGGCTTTCTGAGCTGGACTCCCGAGGGCCCCCGGGGGCGCAACCCCGCGCAGGGTCGGCAGACCTGGGGGCGGGCAGAGCAAAGACACGCGTCCGCAAGGCCCGCGCCGACACCCTGAAACGCGACACAAACAGCCGGGACTCTGACCCCTCAGCCTCGCCGGTTCCGGGGTTCAGTCTCCCCGCGGCCGGTCTCCCCCTCTGACCCGAGCGTCACCGCTCCGGTCCCGGCGACCACTCCCTTCTCAGGTGCGAATACTACCTCTTTTCTCCCCTTAATCCGTTTCTCCTGCTCGAGGAAGAGAGTTCCAGAGCCCCGCAGGGAGGCCCTGCAGGCTGGCCGGGGCCCGCGCGCGCACAGACACGGGCCCGCGGGAAGGCCGTGCGTCCGCGGGGGCAAGCCGGGTCCCACGTTCATGATCCCCCAGCGGACAATGTTGGCTCAAAGAACAACTGGCTAAAAAGGCTAACCCTGAAAAGTATCTTACTGTCATGACCCGGGCTGTGATTCACCAAACCCCTCCCGGGTCAGGCACGGCTCCTGGCCGGGGGTCTCGGGCACGAGCGTTCCTTCAGGGACACCAGGACCAGGCGTCGTAGCAGCATCTCCCGTCACCTATGGTACCTGGGAATGACCGGGCCCAGGTGTGTTTGATCTCTTAGGAGTCTGCCCGGGTTGCATTCTGCCCCCCACCAAGGTTCGTGTGTGAAAGCCCTAACCCCGCAGATTGGGGCCCCGCAGGTTGGGGCCTTACGTGGAAATAGGGTCAATGTGGACGTAATCAGTTAAGGTGAGGCCCTGTTGGGGTGTGCAGGGCCCAACGTGACAGGCGTCCCCGCAGAGAGGGGCACACTGTGCACCTGCAATGCCGTGTAAAGACGAAGCCAGAGATCCTGGGGTGATGTGTCTACACACGAGAGATTTCTAGCAAACCACCGGATTCGGAGAAGGCGCCCTGCGGACGCGCCGACCCCGGGACCTCCGGCCTCGGGGGCTTTGCCGGGGCGGCCGCCCCTCCTCACTGTCAGGTGCGCCGGGACCTGGAATCCACTCGGCGAATCTTTCCCTCCACTGCTCTGTTCAGAAAGTGCCTTGGAAGGTGGGCTCACCAAGACTGTCTGGGCAGCAAAGTCAGTTTTGGGGAGGCTCGTGTGGGGGGTGCACGGAGCCGTCGAGGGTCACTTCTGATGACCGCGGTGTGCGCCCTTCTGCACAAGGGCCCGGAGGAAACACAGGAATGAGCCAGGGGCTCGGGTCCGGGGGGCGGCTCTTCCACACCCTCCAGGAAGAAGCCAACAGGGGCCGGTTAGCTCACGGGGGACACAATGCCCTTGTGGAGAGAGACCGTGGCCCTCGCTTGGGGGTGCGCCGCCAGGTTCCATCAGACCCTTCCTTCCCCCCCTCGTGAAGACCAGGGTATTCAGGTGACAGGAGGGGGATGGGAGGCGCCTTCAGGACGGCGGGTGTCAATCCTTGCTTAACAAGCGGGGAAGCCGAGGTCAGAGGTAAGGATGGCCTGCTGGAGTCTCAGAAGCACCGTGAGCCCGAGCCGCCTTCCTCTGTGCACCGCGCCACCTCAGAAAACCCCACAAACTATCTGAAGCTTACGTGAGACGCACGCGAAAGTCTTGGAATGGCCATTCGGTCCCTCACCTGCCCGTGCGTTAGAGCGCGTGACACGGTCCCCGCGATTAACACGAGGAAGGCTGATGACGTGGGCCTTTGCGCTCACAGCCCTGACCCCCGCCGCGCCAGGGACCGGCCGGGCAGCCTTCTCAGTGCTCCTGCGTCTCCCAGCACGAGGCGCGCCCCGTTTCCTGGAAACGGGTGAAGGGAAGTGAACCAGCCTCAGGTCTGAGCTGGACGCAACGCCCCAGGTTACCTGCTCTTTTAGCAGCATCCGCTACCCTTCCTGAGACTCGGTTTCCCATTATGCAAGGGACAGGACGAAAGTCCACCTGGAGGTAATGGGGGGGCAGGACAACACCTCCCAGGGAGCACCTCCAGGTGAGGACCACGGAGCTGTGCTGTCTGGACCCTCAGAAAGGGGCCCGTGCAGACTGCCCCCCCCCAGAGAGGGGCTCCCCACCGCACGTGGGCTCTGAGGACTGTGGGGGGCACCCTGGAGCAGCGTGACCGTGCTCCCTGAAGCCGGGGCAGCTGGAAAGCCCTCCCGCCCTCGGCCGCGGGGCTGTGTGGGGTCCACGTTACAAAGGCACCGCTCAAACAAGGAAGCCAGACAAGCCGGGGCTGCGCCCGAAGGCCCCAGAGGAAGGGGGCCGTCCGCAGGCAGGGGAGGTCCCCGGACAGGGACCCGCCCCGGGCGCTGGAAGCGGAGGAACCGAGCACGCAGCCGGGTGCGGGGCGCCACGAAGGCCACCCTGGGCCCGACGTGCCTCCTGGCTCGCGTTCCTTGCCTTTAATGTATTTCAAATTCCGAGTAGGATTAAACGAGGGAGTCAGTCCAAGACAGACAGACCCTAAAGCATCGGGGAGTTCTGGTTTTGCTCTGGTTTCCGCGAGAGCCTCACATCTCCAGGCAGGCCCTGCTTGTGGGCCTCGGCTCCTTGTGAGGCTGGAGGTCTGCCGGAGGGACGCACGCTCACTTGGCGTCAGGGAGCAGGCACCTGCCAGGGGCGGAAGGACACAGACCACCCCCTCGGGCGCCTTGAGCCCGCTGCCCCGAACGGCCGGCCAGCCCGCGTCCCCGGCATCGGTAGGGATGCCCCGTCCTTAGCGGTGGAGTCCAGAGCTTGTCAGGGACCGTGCCCCAAGGGCCACCTGACTGACGCTGGCATCTTCCGGCACGACGTTCAGTGACAGCACCGAACACGGAGGCTCAGCGGCGCATCCTCTAGGTGTTTTCTCCCAGAGCCCCTGAGCGGGCTGGCCAGGCACCCCAACTCCCACTGCATTTTCAGGAGCCCCCACCTCATTCTGCTGGTCCCACCAATGACTTTGAGGTCTCTTAACATACTGGAATCTAAAGGAAGCCACTGGCAAAGGGCCACGGCCACAGCGGCGTCCCACAGGCCGGCCAGACCTCAGGTGCCGAGAGGAGCCGGCCGAGGCTCGCCTTCCCCGAGACCAGCCCTCCCCGGGGCCGTCTGGCTGTGCGGCCGGGCAACAGAGGGGCCCCTGGGCAGCCGCACCACAGGCTCTCCCTGCTGGAAGGTCGGAGGTGAGCCCTCAGCCTCCTCGGAGAGTCAGCGCCATGGTTACCTTGGCGGGCGGTCTGGCATCACAGCCGACTGTGCGTCCGGGACACGCGAGGTCTCATTCTTCAGGTGACCCCGGGAGGCCGCGACGTCCGCATTTCCCGGGGACGCAGAGAGACGCAGACAGAAGGTGGGGCTGCAGCCCTGAGCCCTCCGCGGGCCGGCGTCGCCTTGGAAAGCTCAGATTTGAGACAGGGTCAGCAGGGGCCCCCTGGGACCGCGCAGGGCAGTGACGGCCTGGGCAGGGGTCAGGACCCCCTGCCGTGCGCCCTCTGGCTCCTTCTCGGTTGGCGAGCCCTCGGGTGGGTGGGACCCGCGTGGGGCGCTCGGGGGCTCAGCTGGCTCCCCCTGGGCTGGGCACACTCATGTCCTTGTCACCTGGTGAATCTTCACGCACACGAGGCTCGGTGGAAGTTCACTCCATGGGACGCTCCCGTGCAAACCAAGCTCGGAACCTTCTAGAAACGTGGACCTTGGGAAGCTCCAAGGTCTGGCCCGGGAGAGGCCTCTGCTCCCTGGTCCCTGCCTGGGACTCCGCTCTCTGGACAGGGCAGGAGGGAGGATGGAGCTGGTGGCTCTGTGGGCAGACCCGTGGCTGTCACCCACGATGGCATCTCCTGGGGCTCCGGGGCCTGCAGGCCATTCCATATCCTTATTGTTATTTCCAGCCATGATCCCCCTCGGCACATGAGGTTTTACTCTGACGCAGAAGGAGGCCAGGGGAGGGGGCTCGGCCACCCACAGGCCCTGCCCTCTTCGGCGAACACCTGACTGCGTCTTCCCGGCCGGTCCCTCCCTGCTCTTCCCACGGCCATTTCCTGCTTTCGCCCCGACCCGAAGGTGCCCGTGGAAGGGGAGGACCCGCCAGGCATCCTAATCCCTGTCCCCTCCTGGCAGCCGCCTCCGGGGCCTCCGCTGAGTGCCTGGCTGAAAGCAGGCTGATAAATTAGTCTAGAGGGAAACAAGGCCGCTCCTACTTGTAAAAGGTCATGGCGACTTTGTTCTGGGTGAGGGTTTATCTCGGCTGCCGCAGGGACAGACAATGCCTCGGGCCTAAATGGCAGAAATCTTAGCTCCTCGTGAAATGACTGCGCTGATAAACCCGAGGGACTTTAGAAAGATCTAAATGGGCAGGAGTGATGCGGGCTTCTGGAGCAGGGCCGAGCGGAGAGGACACAATGGGATGGGCAATTAAACTGGGCATTAGCCCAGACGGGAGAAGCGCTGTCCTCGAGCCAGACGCAGGTGGTTCCCGAGGCAGCAGGACACGCACGCGGGACCCTCGAAGGGCCGGGAGCTCCCGCTGGGGCTGTCCTCCAGGGTCACGGGTGTCTGGGTCCAGGCCAGCGCTGAGGGGAGCCGGGTCCCTGGCCCCTGAGGGGGACAGGTGGCCGTTCCGGTCTCAGCATCTTCCTTCCTGGAGGAGGAGACCCCACCAGATACACGAGCGTGTGTCCTGAGGGCTGATTTTAAAAGTCCCTTTCAGGCTCTTTCATTCCCAGTGTTCTAAATGGTGTGAAAGGCGAGATGGGCGCTGCCTGGAGGCCGTCCCGCGGCCTCTGCCCTGCGCGCCCAGACGGACCGCTTGCCCACAGAGAGGCTGCCCTGGGCTGACTGGCCCCTCGATCAGGGCAAACCCGGCGGGACCCAGGGGGCGCCGACGCCCTTCACCTGCCCGGAGCTGAGCAGTATGCTCACGGCCGTGCTGCCCTCCGTTTTGGCTGGGGCCGAGGTGGCCCGTGACATGCCGAGAACACATTCCTAACCCAGGGGTGACCGGTCACAGAAATTCTCAACTGGAGAGAAGCTCTGATAAGCAGGCCAGGCCTGGCTGGGCGGTTCACGCCCTTGTCCCATGACCCAGGGAGACCTTTTATGGCCTGAACGCCGGGGGCTCTCGTCTGACCCAGCGGGAAGGAGGCCCACGGAGGGGCCGAGGCCGTGCTGGGGTTTCCTAGGGACCCTCCCCCCCACTCCTCTCCCTGGGAGGCCTGCTGCTGGGAAGTGTGTGGAGTAGAACTTTCTCTGCATAAGTGACGATGCTACAGATGCGTCCTCCTGGCAGGTGTGCCCTCACACTGCTTCCTGCCGGAGGGGGGGGGGGTGGTGGACAGGGTCAGCCCCGAGGGGCCGCCCTAACCGCTGTGGGCACAGGGGAACCGGGTCCCGCGAGTCTGGCCACTCGCCCCTGTGCCAACCTACTGTGTGACCCTGCGTGACCCCCTCTCTCCACTGTGAGACTGGCCGCTGGCCACCGCAGCGGTTTCTGGGCACGAAGCTGTGGCCACAGCCCCAGGAGGGGTTTCACCACTGGTCAGCCCTCAGGGGCCACCGTGTGGGGGCGAGAGCTCAGGCTGGGTGATGGTAGGGCCCCCGCAGCTCCTTGCCCGTGGGGACGGCCCCACCCCCGCTCCCTCTACAAGGCCCTGATAAGGTCTACGGTGAAGAAAGGTTCTGTGGCTACCTGGTCCCACTCCTGCAGGAGAATGTCTCTCTGGGGTTGCAGGGGTGAGGAGAGGGAGGCACCGGGAGGCGGGGGCAGGAAATTTAAGGTCAGCCCTCATCCGTCGAGTGTGCAGACCCTCATGGCTGATTAGGGTGCGCGTTCCTGGGGACCCCCACAGGAACTTGGATCCAGTATTTTGGCCCCAAATCTGCATTTTGAAAGTGCCATAGGGATGCTCGGCACACCAGTTTGGGACCCAAGCCTGAGGTGAGTGGCTGGGGGGGCGGGAGGGGTCTGCCCCTCCCTGGCCTCTCTCTTTCCGGCCAGAAGAAAACCTTGCGTGCAAAGGGCGATCCAGACTGTGCCTCGAAGGCTGCCCGGCTGGGACGGGTTCCTGCCCGGACGCGTCTCAGCCGCTCCCGGGCCCCGGACGCTTGGGGCCGAGGCCGAATCCTGACCCCAAGGCTCTCTCTGGGGCCTGGAGAATTCCACGTCATGATGCCCTGCCAGGCCCCGCCGCAGCCCACGGGGCTGGGACGTGGGGTCGTCTCCGCGCGGTGGAGTAAGGGCCGGGACTAGGAAGAAGGTGTGTGGAATACATGTGGTGCACAGTAGGTGCCCGGCCGACTCGGGCCTCTCCCCTGGTCTGCACCACTGGCCACGGGTCTGCCCGGCCTCGCCAGGTGCCCTGTCACATCCCCCCCCGTGAGCGGTCTGCTCTCTTCCTGCAGGAAAAGGCGAGAGAAAGGGGGGGAGGGAAGAGGGGACAGAGCCTCGGGAGGCGGCGAGCAGGGCCCAGCCAGAGCCCCACGGGAGGAGACCCGAGCTGCCCAGCCTCCCCTCCACCCCGCTTCCTGTCCACGAGCCCCGTCAGGATTTTCCACGTTCACAAGCAGCCCTTTGCAGAGTAGGGGTGGGTTTGCTTGGTTGTCACTGGTGTGAGAGAGACGCAGAGGGTAAAATACCATTTAAGAAGTTGGTATTTGGGGACGTCTACTCGAATATGAAAAGAAAATATTTATTTCCTTTTTCGCTTGTGAATCAGAATGCTCTATTTAAAGAAAGTACCCTCTGCTGGATTGCGGCTGAGTTATTACCCCTTAAGGAAATAAAGGAGAACAGTATCAGGGAGGTATTCTTAGTTAGTCATTCTCTATCCTTTTTTCTGAAATTCCTTATATACCCGCGCCTCGGAGCCCGGCCAAAGATAGTGCAGGATCTCATGGCATTCTTGGGCTGAAACGTCTGGACCCAGTGTCACGGTGCTCGGGGGTGATGGCGGAGGGGTTGTGCTGAGTGGCTCCAGGAGACCGAGGAGACCGAGCATGGGTCTCTGTGCATCCCTACACCCCCCGCGTGCACAGCGAGCCCAGCCCGGGCCCCGTTCCCACAGGATGCAGCCCCTCAAGTCCAGAGTCCCATTGGTCGGCCCCAATACGCCACCGTCCAGGTGTTGTTTCCAAGGGTGTGAATGTGCACTGAGTCACCCATCTAAGACTTCCAGAACGTACGGTCAGCCTCCTAAACGGATTCAGAAAATCATTGGGCGTCAGGGCAGCGGGGGGGGGGGGGGGGGAGCCCATGCAACGTTTCTCAGCCTAAAATAAAACTCCAGACCGCCCTAGACGGAGGGGGGAAAGCGCCAGGGGGAGTCCGTGCCAGGCAGGGGAGGGAGAAGCAGAGAGGATCTGAGACTCCCGGGTCCCGGGGGTAGGATGCTGCCCGCCGGTCCCCAGTGCGCAGAGAGAGAGGACGGCCACGCTCTGGGGCTGAGAATGCCATGTTCGAATACTTAACCCGCGAGGCTGTCAGACCAGCGGGAAGCCGCACAGGGAGCCTCCGCGACTCAGGGGGGCCACCCTCTCCCGGCGCCCACACGGCCACTGCTCTTGTGCCACTGTCGGCATTACAAGTCACACGGTCTGAGAGCCACCCCAGCCTGTGTCTGCTCCAGGGTGGGGGAGACGCTCGGAGGAGGCTCATGCGTGAGCCCTGCCCAGGGGACGCGTGTGCACGGCTGTGTGTGTGGGCCTGGTGTCCTTGGAGCAGAGCCTGGTGTCCCTGGGCTGGGGGCTCTCACTTCTCAAATCACCTGGAGCGCCCGCGGGAACTGGCAAGTCCAGCTTTCTTCTCCCGCCATCCTGGGGCCGAGGGGCCTCCCCGGCTGGCTGGGCCTGAAGGGCCTGGGGTCCCACGGCTATTGGCAGCTCCTGGGCAGAGGAGCACCCTGCCTGCTGACCAGGTGACCCCGGGTGCACGAGCTCTGCTTCTGCAGAGGCTGCCGGCAAAATGAAACACCCACGGGTCCGAACCGGCCTCCGGCCACTGTTGGTGCTTCTGCTGAAGGACAAACCCTTCCTCCCCGAATCCTGGGGGATGACCGAGCCTGGCTGTGGGGTGTGCCGGCTGCCTTTGGGGCAGGATAGGAACCCACGGCCCGAGGGGTCAATACAGGGGGCAGGGTGCTGGGGAAGGCGGCTTACTCTTCCGGAGACATCAGACGCCTCGAGGGGCTTGACGGTAATGTGGCGACTACACGGGCCCGGCTCTGGGTCGACCCTCGTTCTTGTTTGGTCAACTGTGTGGTAAGGACTAGAAAGAACGGAAGCAGGTTCCCGAGAGCCTGGGGAGCTCTGTCTCCAGAGGGAGGTGGGTCCTTGGTTATGAGAGGGCACCCTCCTGCCTGGGCTCAGACCTACGGCAGAGCTGGCCCCAGCTCCTGACCCGGCCCCCGGTGGGGGCGGGGTGGGGGGGCCTGGTCCAGGTCCCGCAGCAGCGGCAAACTGTTATGGCAGTGACCGTGGAGAAGGGGAGCCCCGAAACTCCATCTCCTTGCCCCCTGGCCCCCAGCCAAGTCCCTTGTGATAAGAGACCACCCACTCAGTACGTGCACGTGGGACCCTGAAGCTCTGAATCGAGGGGTGCGCTCGTTGAGAGAAACACAGTTCTAGAGGGGAGGGTTGGCGGCTTAGGGCTTCCTCTGACGCCCAGAGCCCAGGAATTAATCTGGAGCCTGCTAACTCAGAAACCGGGCCAGAGATCACGTGAGACGCGTCCCCTCAGTTGCCCCAACGCGCACTCGCGGAGCCAGCTGCCCAGAGCTGCCAAACCTAGACAGGGTGGACGGGACACCTCCTGCCCTTGGAGGCGGGGCGCCCAGTCTAGGGTTTTCAGCAAAAACCAAAGGTGTGCGTGCGTGTGCGTGTGCACACGTGTCCGTGTGTGCGCTCGCGTGCGTGCATGTATACACTCACATGACCACACCGGGGCGAGTCTGGGTTCACTTCTGGATGTGGAGCAGAGAGGCACAGGTGTTTGAGGTGAAGGATGAGTGGTGGGGAAGAAGGAAAAGAGGTTCCCTCTAGAGACCCTGGATCCGAGGAGGAGAAGGAGGCCTCGGGTTGGGGGCCGGGAAAGCCTCCCGGGTCCCTGGAGAAGCTAGTCGTCGGCGCTGTGCTTCCACGCGTGTGTCACCGCACCTCCGAAAGCCCCCCGGAGACTTCCATCCGGAGGCGGGAGAGGCTGCTCGGCCACGCGGGAGGCAGCCCAGTGCCCGGGGAGCCAGCGGGACGCCCACTGGGCCTCATCGCCAGCCTCCACTTCAGTCCAAATTGAGACCTCCGAATTTCCTGTCGTTTTAAGGATGCTCGGCAGCTACCTTGGAAAAGAAATCATTGCTTTTCTAAAAATACACGTAGGTGGACAAGCACGGACACCCAGGGAGTCAGCTTCCGTTGCACCCCGGGCCCTTCTCCAGGGCTGTGTGTTCCGGATCATAATGTGATCTTAAATGCACGGCAATCTCTCAGCATCTGAGAGCGCAGGGCCGCGTGGTAGCTTTTGCCTGCACAACCCACCCCCCCGCCCCGCCCCGCCCCCAGCCTGGCCTCTCTGGGTATGTCCTGGCACCCCAGGGTCTACAGGGGGGCAGGGGGGTCCTGGCCCTCGGCAGAGCCTGCCAGCAGGCCCCCGTGACCCCTGTGACCCCAGAGCTTCCCATGTGGCCCCGGCCCAGACACGGCCTGTTTGTTGACTGAACAAATGAGCACGTACGTGAATGTTCAGAAAGTAAAGCCAAGGGGTGAGGTAACCCATTGGAGTGAATTCTTCAGATAAATGAAGCCCCATCAAATCACGTTAACAGTTCCCCCCAGCCTCTTACAGGGAGGCAGGCACACTTCTTCAACAGCTGATGTTAAAGCGCCCGTTACGGGCCAGGCAACGCTCCGGGCACTGGGGACGCTGCCCTCAGCTGGCTTTCCAGGGGAGACGACGGGCTCTCAAGGAGGCGACGAGCCAAACGCGGGCAGTGTCGGGGTGAAGACGGTCCCTGCCCCCCCCCCGGGGCCGGCACGGTGCCCCCCCCCCACCACCACCGGCCACAGGCCCTGCCCGGGGGCAGGTGGCACCCCCAGGAGCCCACTGCCTCCGGCTGTCACTCGCAGCCAGCTCTTAATTAGCAAAATAAGCCCCACGATGATAAATGTCATGATTTACTCAACAAATGATCAAAATCATTGTTTTTTCAGACCCCAGGGCAATCAAATGCAATCACGGGGTGATTTATTCTGGGCAGAGTGAGTGGTGGCTGCATTAGCCAGCAGGCTGCGTCTGGGCGGAGGGGGCGGGGGGGTTTGGGCCCCTTCCCAGGCAGGGGGACGGACCACCGCCCTCTGAGACGGATCCTGGGGGCCCTTGCCACGCACCCCACACTCCCATCTGGACACAGGGCTGGGGTGCAGGGGACACTCCTGACGCGGGGGTCACTCCCTGCCGTGTCCCAAACCACCACGGAGGAGGGGGGTCCAGGGTCACTGACTGTCCGATGAGCGCGTGGGACGGGAGGTCCAGGGGGCAGTCGGAGGGACCTCCACACGCATGCCAGTTACTGCCCCCGTGACCTGGAGCCTGAAGGTCGTAGGTCACCCATGGCGCCCCAGTGGGCAGGAGACGCGCTCTTGTCAGAAGGGTCACATCACCAGAAACCACGCGGTGGCCAGGCACCGCGTCCATCAGGAAAAGAGAAAAGAAAACAGGACCGTTTGGTCTGACTTCCAAGGAATGGTCCGGAAGAAGAATGTTGTTCTCAGAGTAGAAAGAACATTGTTGCCATGGTGCCCCAAAATGACGGTACGAATATCCTATTTGACCTTGATTTCAAACCAGTCCTCCAGCGGACGCCTGGCCAGTGTCCGGGGTCCCTCTGGCTTCTCCTTCCCGCCTGCCCTGGGGCGCAGACCGTGCCCCGTCTTCCCTGGATCTCCTCTGTCATCTTAGCTAACCCGTCATCACTGGTTCTCCTCAGGAAATGAGTCCTGTGTAAATGGCAGCGAAATCAAAGCACGCTGATCCGTAACACTTAAATACCGGCGCGAGAGCCAACAGTTATGCGTCTAAAACTCCGGCCGCCGCAGGATGATGCGCGCACTGGGGTGTTGTCGCTGGGACGGGCCTGGGACCGTCCTGGCTGTGACCAGAAGGCCCGCGGAGGGCGTCTTCGAGGTCAGAGTGCCTTTTAGCATTCATGGCTCAGAGCTCCCCGGAGCCCCCTCTCCTGTCCAGAGCCACAGAAGGACCCGGGCTGGGGCCCCGTTTGCCCAGGCAAGGACGGGGCCTAACTGAGATGGGGCACCTGGGCCGGCCGGCCTGCCAGAGGAGGGTACAGGGTCACGCAAAAGGGCAATAATCTGTTTGCAGGTGCCAGGGGGGAATCCAGCAAGGGCGGCTTGGTTACATCAAGTTTCCGGTCCCAAAGCCCCAAACGGAGGTCCGTGGAGCTAGAAAGAAGCCACCCGGACCTTACGCATTTCAGGGAAAAGTGGGTTTTCCCCGAGTTTTCAGGGTGCCTGCCTCCTCCTCTGTCTCCTTGGGGGAGACGGAAGCTGCCCGCCCAAGTCGGCCATCGGTCCTCCGTCGCAAGGCACAACACAAACACGGCTGGGACCCCGTGGGACGGAAGGCCACCAGCCCCAAGACAGATCCCAGAGGCAGGTGAGCGGCGCCCGAGCTCACGGGGAAAACGAGATCGGCCGAGATAATGCCGGGGTGCGTCTGGAAAGCTGTTTGAGGACATTGGGCTGTGCGCACAGTCCTAAGTGCTGGCATGAAAGGCAGCTGTCAGGTCACGAGCACGGAACAAAGCCCGCTGCGAAAACGGGAGGCGAGCCGGGGAGGGAGAACGTTCCCTCACGTACGCGGAGAATAAGCACTATCGAAAAGTCAACAGGCGCCGGGCAGATCACAGTGACAGCAGGTACCAGGCCTGGCACCAAGCGAGCAGAAGCGATAGGGGCCGTTTCTTTAGGGAAAGAGCAAACAGAAACGAGCATCAGCACAGACAAGAGCAAGGTTGCCTCAAGGTCGTCCAGAGCCCCACCTGTCGCGTGAACCTCTGCCCTCTCAAAGCAACCTGCTCATTCAACAGTCCAGATCCTTCTGAGTGTGTCAGAAAAACAGCCTTAAATTCCTCTCTGGGGAAGCCAGGTGGGAAGGACAGGACAGGCAGGGTCTGCAAAAGGCCACCTTGCAGCCAAAGCCACTTACCTGTCACGTGGCTGGGAAAAGGCTCTCCTTGGCCCCCCGAGGGGCCACCCCAGAGCAACATGCCCACAGAACGACTCTGATTTCAAAGCCCTCCGCTACCCGCCCCACCCTGCTCCCAGGCCCTGGTCTGCTCTGAAGGTGACCCCGACCTTGAGGAGCACACACCCGTCACCAGGGGACGGACAGGCTCCCACTCCAGGGGTTCGGCCTCCCCCATTCCTTCATCCCTCTGATCAGCCCGCTGCTCGTCTGAACCCTCAAAGCCCCGCACGGAGCTCGGGACTCTCAGCCGGTGCTCCATGTGCCCGGCATCCACACCCCACGTGCCTCCTGCTGGGCGGTCGGGCTGCCAGTGTGCAGAAAGGGAGACCCCAGTGTGCAGCGTGCAGAGTGGAGACCCCACTTCCGCCGGAGACCCCCCCCTCCCCCGGTACCACCACGGGCACCAGCACACCCAGCGTCCTGGAGATGCTGCGGAAGGTCCTCAGCGCTGGGCGCCTGGGCTCGAGGACTGGGGAGCAGGGCACACGCCTGGGCATCCCACATCTCCGGGAGAAATGTAGGCACAGGGGGCAATGTTTAGAAACCACAAAGCCTCCGGAGTGAGAGCAGACACGGCCTGAGCTGGGGACTTTTCCCAGAGGCCCTGAGAGGTGGGGAGTACGGCCCCCCCTGGCCCTCGCTCCCCTGGTCTCCCCCAGGCAGGCCTCTCTTCCCTCCCTGGACTGTTCGCCCCTTCCAAGAGCTGACCTCCAGCAAACACCGTGAAAGGGTCTGGGTTTACGTCTGCATTTTCCACCCAGGCAGGGTCTCTGCGGAAAATACCACTGCGCGTCGGCTGTCATGAAGCAGATCGGCTGGGGCCGGTGCAGAGAACGCTTTTGTGGGGCTCATGGTCCCCATGAAGACCATCTTGAGAGACCCCCAAGCTGGGGCCCGGCATCCCTCCTGGCCTAAGATACTTGCAGGGGGAGGGATGTTCTGGGGGTCATCGGCACCCCTCACCTAACGGTCTCCCCTCTCCCGACCGCACGCGGGCTCCGGAACCACCAAGCCGGGCCCAGATGGTGAGGGAGAGCGAATCCGCACACGCCCCTCCCCTGGCCGGATGAGACGCGTGCCCCACGCTGCCCGAGAGGTGGGGACCCCGGCTGAGCAGGCCACGGCGGGCGGGGGCTTGGGGTGAGGTGCAGGGTCCTCTGGGGGCAGCACGGCCACCAGGCACACAGTGCAGGAGCGTTCCCCAGAGTGGAGACTCCTGTTCTGGGACACTCCATTAATCTGCACGGCTCTACGGAGACCACGGCCTTAGCACCTCAGGTCCAGACGGGGAGCACGGGGGTGTTTTAAGACATGAGCTCATTAAAGACACATTTCCGGGAAGAGAGCAGGCACGGGGGCTGACGGGCGCCCACGAGGACCGCTGATGTTTGCGGACTCGCGTCATGCGAGCTGCAGGACCAAATAAGCCTGGGAAATGTGACATTCGAGCGCTCTCTCCGGCCGAGCCTCCCGCCTCGGGCAGCGCTGCTCAGCCCGGCTTTATAAATAGATGGAACACAAGATAAATGGCCGTGATCAATCACGCTCACACGGGAATGCTCACCTCCCATCCAAAGTCGGCCTCCTTCAACGTGGCCCGCGGTGCCACCATGTACGGGCCAAACCTCTCCCCGATTTCCATCCTCTTCTTGGCCCAGACCCCCAGGCCGGCCCCTGGGATAGAGGACTCTCGGAGCTCAAAGTCTGGCGGGATGGGAATGTCCTCAGGAATGTAGACGGGGGCCTCGTACGGCGAGCCCTCCTTGGGGGTGAAGTCCTCGCTGGTGGGGAAGGGGGACGGCGGCCCCATGGGGGTGGGGGACACGACGCTGTCCTCGGTCTCGTACTCCGCGCTCTCGCCAGCCAGCAGGTCTGGGTCAGGCTCGTGCATGTTATTTACAATGTCGCCGTCACCTGAAGGAGACAATGCAGCGTCAGGCTGTGTGGCACACCCTCCCCGTGCGGGACCCTCAGGGGGCCCCCGGGACACAGGACAGGATGGGGGCCGCGGGCTCCGAGACGCCGCCGCCACCCCCTGCCCAGGACGCGTCCGCTCTGCCCCGCCCGGCACAAAGCGGCCCTCCCTCCGGGGACGCGGCTCTGCGGGGCTCCTTTGGGAACCGGGGTTCGGAACCGCACGGCACAGCAGAGGTGTGCGTTTCCCCGCGGCCCCACGCCGCCACCAGAGGACGCGTCTGCCCCTTCGGCTTTGGGAAAGCGAGGCAAGGAGCTGCCCACGCTCCACGAGTTTGGGAGCGGTGGGGAAAGCCGTCACAGGGGGCACCCTACTCAGGGCCGGGAGTGGACGATTCCTTCCGGACCATTCTGGTTGCCGTGTAGCCTTGGAAATTAGGGGTCGGAGACCTGTCTAGGGTTCTTGGGATTTGGATTATATGAGATTTGCCCCAACACCTGGGCAGCACCTTGGTGGGGCCGGGGGCTCTGGGGATGGGGTTCCTGAGAGCCCGGTGACCTTGGGGCCAAGTTAAGACAGAGGTTTGCTGCAGGTCTCGGGGTCCACCTGTCTGGTGCAGGCCTCTCTGGGGGTCCACCCTAAGAGAGGGTTGGGGCCAAGATTTTGCCACCTGGACAGACAGCAGGCCTGAAGCACGGAAGAGACGGCGAGAAACGGGCCAAGGGAGGAGTGGGGTCAGCCAGGACACGGCTCTGCTCATAGAACGGGAAAGGGGGACCCAGACAGCTGGGTGGCCACGGCAGCTTATGCGGAGTCCCCAAGGGCACAAAACACCCCGTGTCCGTCCTCAGACAGACAAACGGACTGTCCATCCACGCAGCGGAATCTTACTCAGACACAAGAGGAACAAAGGCTGACCCCCCACCCAGCAGACGTGCTGCTCGGCCAAGGGGGCCAGGCACAGAGCACACAGGGTGCGACCCACACGACCCGCTTGTAGAGGCATCTGGAAAAGGCAAATCCATAGAGACAGAGCTCATAATAGTGGTTGCTGGGGGCCGGGAGGGAGGAGGGCCAGGAGGGGCTGAATAATGGGCACGGGGGCTCCTCTGGGGGAAGAAAACGTCTTGGACCGAGAGGGAGGAGGTGGTCGCACACCTTTGTGAATGTGCCAAAGGGACCGTTCACACTCAGGAGGGGGGGTTTGTGCTCATGCCGCGCGGCACGGGGAGCCAGAGGAGGGCTGGAGGGGTGAGGGCGCCGCTGACCTCCGACCTGGCTGCTTCTGTCTCGACGCCCCTCCCTGCCCCAGCCCCCCCCCCCCCCCCGTGGCGGCTGGAGCAAGAGTCTCCTGAGGGGTGGGGGTGGGGGGGGGGACAGGGACGGGGACGGGGACCTCAGGGTCCTCACACTGGTTGCAAACAGATCCGCCCGAGAAGTAAGAAAATGTTTTCTTTCACAAGAAACCAAAGTCTTGATAAGACAAAAAAAAAAAAAAAAAAAAAAAAAAAAATCATGGGGCTAATACTTCTCTAATTTAGCAGCATTCACAGAAGTAATTATTCCGTTTTAAGTGGCCAATGGTTGTTCTGATCGACTCGTAGGCTCCTTTCAAAAACGCAACAGACCCGCAGCTACCGCTCCCTCCACCGGGAAGATCCAGGTCGTTAGGTTTGAAAGAACACCCCCATAAACCTTCCCGCGACTGCGCCCCACAGAAAGGTAAATTACAAGGGGGGGTAATTAACAAGCCGCCTCATTATCTGGGACTGGTAACTGCGCGGGGCTCACAAACAAAACCAGGTTGGGAGCCCCCCCCCCCGCACCCCTGCGCGCTTCCCCAGCCTCGGGGTGCCGCGGCTTTGCCAGCGCAGAAAGTGGGGAGGGGTCCCCATCCTGTGCATATTCAGCTCAGGGCTCTCGTTCGGTGTTGGTTTTTTTTATTTTTTTTATTGTTTTAATTTTTTCCTGTTTGAATTCTACTTCCCAAAACTCCTCACCTACTGGAGGAAAATCAGGGCTTTAAAGGCATGTTTAATTTACTGGCCGAGCAAACAGTTTAGGAGAGAAAGGTGGTGTTTCCTGCTGATTAAAGGCAGGCAGCACATGGCTGGCCTCCCACCCCCCGGCGGGCACAGGGGTTAAGTGATTGCCTGAAGCTTCCAGGAGAAGCCAGGTCTCCGAGCCGCGGCCCCCGCTGTTGGAGGGGAGAGAGAGAGAGAGAGAGCTCTCCTTTCACAGGTGGGGTGAGGGGACCTCATCAGCGCACAGGAGACATTCCGAGAAAATGAGGGGCAGCAAACAGCCCCAGGCCCTGGAGAAAGCAGCAAGCTGAGAGAGAGAGAGCCTTCCGGGAGGACCAGCACCAACTGCCCAGCTCCCCAGGGTCCCCGAGCAAACCAGCACCAGGAGAGGCTGGACCAAAAGAGCATCCTTCCTCAGCCCTCTGCCCTGGGCAGGGTGGGCATTTCCAGGGACGGGGCGGCGTTTTGCCCCCGGCCTCTGCCACCTAGGCCCGCAGGACGGCCAGCACATTCCAGCCAGCCCTCTCTCGAAAGTCAGGATGTAGAGCCAAGAACATGAGCTTTTTATGACTTTGGAAATATAGGCTGTGCAATGTGTGTTGTTTACTTGTCGGGAGAGCCAAGGTCCTTTATTTGGGTTTTGCGGTAATTTCAGGCTAAGGGTTCACGACAGAGTCCATCACTCCTAAAAATTCTTTTGGGAGACCTACCCAAATAATAAAAGCGGGGAGGGGAGGGGAAGGGAGGGGACGGGCAGGAGCCTGGAGCCAGTGAGCCAGCGGAGTCATCCTGAGCCTTGGCCCCCCGGGCACCTGCACCAGGCCAGGGTCCCAGCCGGGTCACTGAGCTCTTGGTGAATGAACTTCATGCCGAAACCCCGTTTGGAGGCCAGTCACGTGCTGCTCTGTGCACGCACGACGGACATTCGGTCTCATCAAACGGGTCAGAGAAGTGAAACCTAGCCGCTCCCCAGGTCTGGACCACACCGGCTGGGAGTCACCAGGTCCTCAGCACCCCCTTGCCCCGTGGGAGCCTCTGTGCCCCGGGTGGGAGCCTCTGCCTGTGGCTGGGGGACTGAGGTACCGGGGCCACCTTGCCCTCTGTCCTTCAAGGCTGAGGCATGGTACTCGGGCGGCCCCCACGGTGGTCCCGAAGGACATCCTGACGCTGGCCTGCGACGTCGTTGTCTTCTGGGGAACGATGACACTGCCCACTGCCAGCGGGCCCCGTGAGGGACTATGGGGAACCCTGCCCACCCGCCATCCAGGACCAGCACTCCCCCGCCGGGCTCGCTGCCCTCCGGAACACGGTTTCTTTGTCCCAGAGGTTTCTGCCTCTGGACACCTGAGGTGGCCGCGCCAGCCCAAGGGGACGCGTGCTCACACCACCTCCCTGGGGCTCCCTCCCCGCGTCCCCGCACCCCTGCAGGCCCACCCCGCCGCCACGCGGGCTCCTTCGGCGCAGGGAGGCCCACGAGGGAGGAGGGCTGCTTCTGCCACTTGTATGCTTTTGCTCCTGGAAACTGTGGGGTCGAGGAGGAGGAAGACGGGCTCCTGGAGAGGGGCGGACTTCACACTGGGGGTGGCCCCAGGGCCCGCTAAAAATGGGCGCTCACGGGGGGAGAGGGCGGCCGAGGGTCAGCAGAGGGCCAGGCGAGGCGTCCTTAGGGGCTGGGGCGGCCGTGGGCCTGTATCCCGGCTGTGGTGCTGAGTCCGCGGACCTCCCCGGGGTTAGAGCTAAACGCTGGGGGGGGCCCGGGTCAGACCCCGCGCCTGGGGAGGTGTGCTGTGTCCGCATCCTACATCACGTCCCTGTAGGTGTCGTGCTACAGAGGTACCCCTGG
Source organism: Herpailurus yagouaroundi (assembly GCF_014898765.1). Taxonomy (NCBI): domain Eukaryota; kingdom Metazoa; phylum Chordata; class Mammalia; order Carnivora; family Felidae; genus Herpailurus; species Herpailurus yagouaroundi. The sequence continues at coordinate 1,730,749 of NW_024412388.1, read as the reverse complement.
GGGGTCACAGGGCAAAGGGTACCCGGCATTTCTGTGTGTTTACTCTTTTTTAAAAAAATTGTTAATGTTTATTTTTGAGAGAGAGAGACAGAGGGTGAGCAGGGGAGGGGCAGAGAGAGAGGGAGACACAGAATCCGAAGCAGGCTCCAGGCTCCGAGCTGTCGGCACAGAGCCCGACGTGGGGCTCCAACTCACGGACCGTGAGATCGTGACCTCAGCCGAAGCCGGACGCTCAACCGACGGAGCCCCCAGGTGCCCCTTCTGTGTGTTTATTCTTACAGCTGTGTGTGAACGCACATTATTTCAATTAAAATCTCTGTTAAAAGAGCCCTTCCTCCAGAAAACGGCCGTTCTGTGTCCCACCTGCGTGCACATCCCAGGTCCTTCCCCGGGCTCTGGCGGTTTACGCGAGAGCACATTTAACTGTTCTCTCCTGTCACAGATGCTTTGGCGCCGGGTGCGGGGGGGGGGGGGGGGGGGGGGGTGATGCTTTAAAAAAAAAAAAACAGCCTCTGAGGGTGACAGCTGTGTCCCCAGTAAACTCGTCAAATGCTAGGGGACCCCTTTCTCACGAGGGCACACATGGACGGACCGGCAGGCAGCCCGTGAGCGAAACTGCCAGGGAGGGTCCCCGTGACGCAGGCGGGAGCCGGGAGGTGTGGACCTCGCCCCCCGAGTTCCCGCCGCATCCCACCTGCCCGTCGGCACAAAAGGTTGTGCCGATCCGCCGGGACCTGGGTACACCGTCTGGGTTACACTTGGTGCCGACGTTGGGGCAGGGCTGGGACGGGGAGGCCGGCGAGGCGCCCAGCGCCTGGCCCTGTGACTGAGCCCCTGAACTCTGCCCCTTCTCCCCTTCGGGTCTGGCAGACTCCTGCCCTGGTGCCCCCGACAAGTTCTCAGGGGCAGGTCCGGTGGGAGCCCGCAGCCCGACGGGACGTCTGTGAGCCTGTTTCCCCGAGTTAAGACGGACCCAACATCATGCGTTCGTCAGAAGACTGGGCGTCACCACAAGATGCCACGGTGATCTGAAAATACTAATTCTTAGAAACCCCGTGTGCTGTTGCCATGGTAGTTCGGGTCGGGAACGTGGACCCCACCTTCAGGAGGCCCCCGGGGGGTGGCGGACCGGGTGGTGCGTGGGGCCTCGAGGCGGTCATTGGATTCACCCCAAGTCTGAAGCTTTCCTGGGAAGCTCCCTGCTGGACTCCTTGAACCCCGAAATTCTGTTGCATCTCAGGAGGGGCCCCGGGGGAGTGGGGAGGCCAGCGGCTGTCCCGAGAAAGGCCCACACCCGGCAGCACGGATGCAGGAACACAGGCAGGGCATGGAGAGGTCAGTGTCCCGAAGGCCACCCTCGTCGGCCCCATACGCGGTGGGAGGAGGGGCGCAGCCCCCTCACGGGCACCACCTTCTCGCTGCTGAGCTGCCCGCTTTACAGATGGGGAAACATCTGTAAACACCATCCCCACTGGTCTGGGGCGGGCCCAGCCTCAGGGGACCGGCAGCTAGGTCTGTGGACCCCGCCCAGCAAGGGCCGGTCACCTCGGGGTCTGCGGTCAAAACCAAAGTGTCCTCAGCTGATTTGATGATGACTCTCGAGGGGGCACCAATGTCTGGAACTGGGGGGGAGAAAGGACCATGGGGAGAGGAGGGGAGGAGTTGCCACGGCCCCCAGGAGCTGAGCTGCTCAGGACAGGACCTCGGTGTGCGGACCCCGGCCCCACAGACCTGGGGGTGGACAGCCCTGCCCAGTGGGGACACGCAGGCTGACCACGGCCTGGCCCTGAGGGGGGGGGTGGCACACCTGCTTCCTGGATGCCCCGGGGTCCGGCCTGCCAGCTGCAGCCGCCTCGTGGGGCCCACAGAGCCCACGGAGGAAACCGTCCCTGTCACCCCACAGAACCAAGCCCCAAGAGGCCCTGTTGCTGGCCTCAGCCCTCAAAGCTCAAAGCTCAAAGACACCTCCCATGTTCGTCCTCAGAGGACCCCCAGCAGCCTGGCCTGGGCGGCCCCTCCTGTCCTCCGGACCCACCTGTCCCTGAGCAGGTGACAACGATGCTCCAGGCCCGGGCCCGGCCGGCTCCCCAAAGCTCTTGGGGACACACCTGGGGCTGAACATTGTGACAGACATCCTCCCCAGTCGGACAAGGTGCAGTGGGGGCTCTTGGCCCCCGCGGGGCACCGCAGCGGCTCTGGGCCGGGGGCACTCTGCCTCCAAACCCAGAGATCCATGGCCGCCCCGTCAGAGAGGCCGTGGTTTCTTGTGGGCACTCCTGGTGCCCTGCTGGCACAGCCACTTAACAGACACAAGGACGCTTCTTGAGTCAAAAGAATCAGAGTCACAGTAAACTGCACTGAGCTGGAAGCCAATCTGACGGTCGTCCCCGGTCTGGGGAACCCCAGGTGGACTCAGGAGCGAGGGCAGGACCTAAATGTCACCGCAGGCAAGCCCACACGGATGGCATCCCGCTGTGGGTCAGGCCGAGGTGCTCAGGGAACGGCGCCCAGAGAAGGAAGTCGTGCCCACCAGCGGCCCCAAGCGCCCTGCAGGGGAGGACCGCACCGGCCCAGAAGGCCAGCTGCTGAGCGGCAGGGGACGGGCCCTCTGAGCGCCCACACAGAGCAGTGACCCTGGGCAAACCCTGGAGGCTCCTGGTGATGGGCGGCCCTGCCAGGCCAGGTGAACCCAGCTGCTGGATGCTTTGGGGGTGTCCTGCCCCTCTCTCAGATTGGAGTCCCTAAGCCAACAGCCCCAGCAGTCCCCCGACCCCCCTCCAGACCCGCCCAGGCTGAAATGGGGTGGGCGAGGGGGGTCCGTGGGCACCCCTGCTGTGGCTTCCCCAAGTCAGGGGCCAGCCCACGCCAGACGGGCTGAAACGGTGGAGCGCACGTCAGGCAGACGGCGTCTAACACGGAAGGAGCCGCGTGTCCTTAAAACATCCGGAAGGTCACCCTGGAAATCCGGACCAGCGCCTGTCCACACGGCCCCGACCCACTCAGCTCTGACCCGCTTCCAACAAGCCCTGAAACCTGGCACAGTTGTTCGAGCTACCGGTCACCCCGTCGGGTCCCGAGAAGGGAAATGGTGTCCGTGCTCCTCTGCTGGAGGCACTTACCGAGGAGGTGGCAAAGAAGCCGCCCGTGTCCCCCGGGCCTGAGCGCAAGAGAGACTTCCAAGGACGATGCTGAGGGCTCCCCTTGTCCTGCCTGCAGCTCTGGGCCCCCAGCTGCCTGCTGTCATCAACGGGGTCTCCGCCAGGTGACAGAGTTCAGCACTGCCACCGTACCTCTAAGTGCCCCTCTCTTCTGAGCACTGCTGGTGGGGGGGGAAGGTCTACACGGGGTCGCACGTGGAGGCTCCCACGGGTGGACCGCAGGCCTCTGGGAAGTGTGTCCCTCCCCGGGGTCGGTGTGGGCCCCGGGCCAGAAGTCGCCATCACAGCAGCCACTAGCAACGGCCCCAGACCACGGTGTCTGCCAGGGAGAGCCTGGAGGAGCACAGGGCACCGCCCCCAAAGCCAAGGCCAGCTTTCTGTGCCCTGGGTAGAGAGACACCTCAGCGGGCCTCCCCAGAAGCGGCATTTACAGGTATCAGCTCAGTTCGGGGCAGCTTATGTACAGAATGTGAGGGTTGGCAGTGTGGAAAGTAGAATGTCCCCATCACAGCCCTGAGACCGTGGACAAGCACACCGTTCAATTCTAGAACCACTCAGCCGGGGCTCTGGAAGCAACTGGGGAACTACAGGCGGGCCTGCTCACAGCATTGTCTTCTCCTTGGTTCTGCAGGCTGTGGGCACCCGTGGGCACCTGTGGGCACCAAAGGCAGCTTGGCCCTGGGGTTTCACAGGCTGCTTGGTGCTGATGGGGCCCAGGGAGCACGCAGCCAGCACTGCCCTTGATTCAGGGGAGGCAGAATTGAGACGTCCCCCACTTTGTATATCAAGTCAGGGAAGTTCAGGGAATACCCACTTGCTCATGGCCACAGTGGCAGCCAGGGCCCAGCGGGGGGGGGGGGGGGGCCCAGTCCTGATTCTAAAGCTCTCAGATGCCACAAGTTTCCAGCTACAGTGAGAACACACCTAAAAAAGTGTCCCAACATTTAGTGATGGCCTCCCTCATGCCCCATGGAAGACATACAAGAAGTGAATGAATAACTTGGTGGAGGAATAGGTGGGT
>NW_024412388.1:1721123-1726170 GCF_014898765.1 Herpailurus yagouaroundi | reverse complement strand
AAGGAGGGATGGATGGATGGATAGAAGGATGGACAGATGGATGGATGGATGGATAGATGGATGGATGGACAGATGAATGGTGGATGGATGGGAGGATGGATGGATGGATAGAAGGATGGAAGGATGGATGGATGGATGGAAGGAAGGATGGATGAATGGTGGATGAATGGTGGATGGATGGGTGGATGGATGGATGGACGGATGGATGTGAGGACAATCTTGAGGGCAATTCTTAACAGTAAAGGTAGAAGGCAGGCGTGTCACTGCTTCTTTCCCTGAGGATGAGTCCCATTAACACGACTCCATGGCTCTTCTCCCTCTTGACTCTGGTTAATCTGGGACGAATACCTGGGTTTGCTCCACGCGGCCCCCACCTTGGGAAGGGGGCCAGTTTCTCTACCGCTCCTTCAGGACTGCCTTCCCTCCACCCACCCGCCTGGCCCAGCATTCCAGGGGTGAGGTGAGCATTCTGTGATTCTGGGGCTCGGCCCGAGCCTGCCCTGCCCTCTCAGTGAGCTCTTTGTGGAGAAATAAGGTGGGAATTTAGTTCTTATCTTCTGACCCTGACTTCTCCAACCAAGCAGGGAGGAGTACTCCTCACTGGGCCCCTCGAGACCCCCCCCCCAAGCTCCCCCTGCTTCAGAGCCTGGAAGTCCACACGAGCTGCCACATCGCCGGGAGGAGGAGACGCGCACTCAGTCAGGCTGGGTCTACGGAAGCCTCCCCACCTTGGGAAATGAGATGTCTCTGTTTCTCGGAGGGTTTCTGTGGGGCGCGGCCATTCGAGGAGAAGCCCCCTCATCGGCGGAAGGGGTCTTGGAACTGCAGACCTGCTCCTGGAAACGGTTTGCCAGAGAGGGAAGTGGGAGTCGGGGGTTCTGCCTCCCCAGGGTTCTTGCACTTTCCTGGACCACAGCAAACGCGGGGGCTCGCCTCCAGGACCGCCCCCGCCAGGAGCCGCCGCCGCCCGGGGACCCACCTCCCGACCAGGCGGCCTCAGGCCCGCGGCTCATTGGCATTCGCCACGCAGCCGCCAGCCCAGAGCGGTGGTGCGGCTGCTATTACCGCGGCCGACTAATAGCACCGAGAAAAGACGTTTCTGCAAACATGCCAAATATTAATAATAATCAATCGTCGCTTATATTCTCAAACCCACGCCCGGGACTTTGCCCACAGGGACCGGAGGGCAGCGAGCCCCAGCTGCAGGGCCGATGGCGCAGAATCGTCATTAGGGTCCGCGAGAGCCTGGGATGGTGACGGTGCTGGGCTCACCGCCCCCTCCGAGCTGCTCCTGCAGGGAAACCTCCCCACAAAGGTGGGGCTTCCTCCCTCGTCTCCCCAGTCCCGAGGCATGGCGGGCATGGCGGCCTCTTGACCTTCATGCCTGCTCTCCCTTCACCTCCGGCGCTGGGTGAGGCAGGGAAGGCCCCGGGGCTGCCTCCTCTTTGGGGTGAGGTCAGAACAGCCCGGCGGCTTGTCCGGCGCCCGCAGCCACAGGTCCAGGCCTTCCGGCTCGGGAACGGTCCCCACCACCTCCCACAGCCCACCCCGGACAGTCCCCAGGATGTCCCCAGCATGGGGCAGCTCCCAAGACTATGTGAGTTGAAATGTGTCCCCCAAACAGATATGTTCTGTCCCAACCCCAACCCCAGTCCTGTGAACGTCGCCTCATTTGGAGACAGGGTCTTTGCAGCAGGTCAAGTTGAGGGTGTTGGGGTGAGTTCCTGTCCAACGTGCCAGGTGTCCTCAGAAGAGGAGACACAGGGAGACACACGGGGGGGGGGCATGGCCACGTGATCCCAGAGGCCCCCAGAACACGAGCAAATCAACTTCTGTGGTTTTCAGCCACCCCCCATTTGCGGTACTCCGTCACAGCATTCCAGGGGGGTGGCCTGGGGACCGCCGTCGCCCCTCCCAGACTCCCTCTGTCCTTCCTCTGCCATGGTTCCATGAAGCGGTTCAGCCTGCCCGTTTCGCAGATAAAGAAACCGATGCTCTAGAGGATGCAGGGCCCAGCTGAGCTCCTTTGCCAGAGCGGGGAGCTTGAGCCACAGCCCCGAGCCTGGGAGACTGGACATCCTACGAACTGGCCTCCAGACTGCTCAGGGTCAGCTGTGCCTCCCGGGGGGCCAGCCTGTGAATCCAGAAGGGGAGTCAGAGGGGTTCCTCCTGCCCTCCCGCCCCACCACACACAGCAGCAGACGGGGCCCTGGGCCTGCTTCACAGCCCATACCACCTGCCCCTGCCCCGGGGCCCCCGCCCTCCTCAGCTCCCGCCGCAGACAGGCCTGGGTGCCCAGGGGCTGCCTGCTGAGACAGGGCCCCAGGAGCCCATGGCCCTGGACGCTCCTCCCTAGCCCCCGAGTCCCTTGTCCCGCCGAGCTGACACAGGGCCGCGGGGGGCTCTGCCCAGCAGCCCGGACCACCTGGCCCCTGCTTAAAGCGAGTGCATTATTCTAAGACGATTATTTATCCGTGCAAAGCTCCAGGGACGGCAGTGTTCCTATTTCAAGCCCCATACCCCTATTTCCTCACTGCCTCCACCGCCCCGGGCAGGCGCTGAATGGCTTGCGATGCCACTGTAATTTTTATCAAGGCTTGTTCCTGGTAAAAAGCCTCTTTGTTTCAGGGAGATGTGATTTGGCCTTTTTTTTTCCTCTCCTTTATTCCTTGGTTAATATACCACTTCCCCGAGCCCTGGGGGCAGCGAGGTAGACCATGGATTGCTCAAATCTGTCTGTTTTTCTTCTAAATCACAGCCGACTCTCCCTGGCCCCCGTGCTAAGCACTGTGTGAGCTGGCGGCCGAGCAGGGGCGTTCCCCCAGAACCCTCACGTCTGCATTGTTAATATGCCGGTGGGGGGGGGGTCCCCGGCCGACAAGACCCCCCCCAAATATCAAGGGAGGTTGGCCCCAGACACCAGCTCCATATGTAACCTGACATCTGGCAACAAAAGAGTGTGCTTTTTAAAAATTGTGGTAAAAGACACATCACCATTTTAACCATTTCAAGTGCACGGTTCAGGGGCGTAAGTGCGCCCCCACTGCTGTGCCACCACCCCTGCCATCCCTCTCTGGACCCTCTCTCATCTTCCCAAACCGAGACTCTGTCCCCACGAAACCCTCCCTCCCCATTCCCGCCCCAGGTCCTGGGGTCCCCCCTTCCCCTTTCTGTCCCTGAATCTGGTTCTTTAGGGACCTCCTCCGAGTGGAGTCCTATATGATCCGCCCTTTGGATTCTGGATGATTTCACGAGCTCGAGGCACCTTCAATGTTGCGTCAGGGTGCCACCGTTTTTAAGGCAGAGTCACCCTCCACGGTGTGGCCGGACCACGTCTGTGTCTCCACCCGTGTGCCGCTGGGCACCGGGGCTCTGGTGGAGAAGGCTGCCGTGCGTGTGGGTGGGCAGGTGTCTGAGATCACAGTGCACTGTGGCACGAGCAGAGCCCCCAGGGAAGAGGGGCTCACAGGCTATCCCACCAAAGTGAAACGGGGTTCCATCAACAGCGCCCCCGGCCGGCCCCGCGCCCTCTCCTCCTCACCCCAGCTGATTCTCGCTCGGGACCTACAAACAGGGCAGGCTCTCCGTCCGTCTCCCACCCAGACCCAGCCTGGCCGGGGATTCTAAGTGACGGTGCACCTGCACGTGGGGACACAGCCCCTACCTCCGGGGCCCGCCAGCAAACACAGGCTGCACCAGCGACCAGCATGGCCCGCAGTCGTCCCTGAGCCGTCCTCGCCCCTGCACGCCGGGCTCTGGGTGCTGTGCTGGCAGCCGGACCTCATGGCTGCTCCCTCCTCTGGAGGCTGCCTGGGCTCTTCCCACCCTCTGCCGGGGCGCTGGGGTCCAGGCCCGAGGGAACCGGGGACTCCAGGACACCCCAGATGGAGGAAGGGGAGGAGGAGCCCAGGAACAAGCTTAGCCCGGGACGGGGACTGGCCTGGGGAAGGGACCCTCCCAACGTGCACAAACACGCCGTTCCACAGACGCAGAAGCCTAAACGGGGTGCTGGGGGCGCGCGCTGAGGGCACGAGCCGAGGCGGGCCCAGCCGCGCCTGCTGGTGGCCGGCCACCGGGGTGCAGAGGACTTGGGGGCCCGAGGCCGGCTCCTGCTTCCTCCCCACTTCTGCTCTCGGCTTTGCTTCCCTCCCCGTCCGGGCGCCACCGTGGAGGAGGAACGGGTTAACGCTGAGCAAACAGCCCCGACAACCGCCACCAAACTATTTATAGGCATATTTATCTCCTCAGTTCCTACCAACTGGGCCTGTGGCTGCCATTCACAGGCCGGAGCAAGTCATGCCGCAAGGAAACAAATGTTGCCCTGAAATAAAAATCAGGAGAGGAAGAAAGCCACTCCAGAGCACCTGCCCCTCGACCCAGAAGGCGGGTCTCCTTGGGGCGGCCTGAGACACAGGGTCCCGGTGGGCCCGGGGTGGCCTTGGGGCCCCCCAGAAGGGGCGGGGCGTCCTGCTGCCGGGGTGGGCGTGTGTCCTCTGCCCCCTTCCCCTCCCTGGAGGCCCCCTCGGCTCCCTGGGCCACGCTGGTCCCCAGCAAAGCATGGGTGGGGGGCTCCAGGGGCAGGGGCTGCAGGGATGGGATCTGCGGAGGCACGCCATCCCCCCGGTTTAGGAAGGGGGTCCGAGCCACCAGCCCCACAGGACAGTGATGCCTTCTTTGAGCCTCGGCTCTCAAGGGGCTGGGAAGACCGCCCCCCCCCCCCCTCCCCGCATGGCCGCGCTGCCCGGACGTGGGGCTGCAGACAGGAGGGACGAGCCATCAGCCACGGGGGTCCCCATTCTCTACGCAGGAAAGCCCCCGCAGACCTGGGGGAGCCACTCACTGACCCCCACCCCCCAGCAGGCGCCACCCTGGCCCTCTGGCTGCATTTTGCCCTAATAAAGACGTTTCTAGTTTCAACCATCAAATAAAGTGCCTCAGTCCTCACGATCGTCCGGCTCAGCCAGTCTGCAGTTTCATTTAGCAGGCCAGTGGCGAGAAAAAAAGAAAGAAAGAAAGAAAGAAAGAAAGAAAGAAAGAAAGAAAGAAA
>NW_024412388.1:1635388-1721113 GCF_014898765.1 Herpailurus yagouaroundi | reverse complement strand
AAAGAAAGAAAGAAAGAAAGAAAGAAAGAAAGAAAGAAAGAAAGAAAGAAAAAAATTCATTAATTTTTATTAACAGGGAGAACCATTTGCTCCCTGTGACAATATTTGACTTGTCGAAATGATTTTCACCTCTGCCATGAGGTGGGCGCTCCCCACATACATCACCCGATTACTCGGAGCACGCCGGCCGCAGTCATTAGGCAGTGAATTAACGACAATCCCCACCACTATTAATCACCCTGACAAGGCAGTAGCTTGCCGCTGACCGGAGCGCGGCCGGCCCGGGACCGGGAGCCAGAGGAGAGCTGCTCCGAGAGGCGCCAGGGGCTGGAGCCGACGCCGGTCCCTTCCCTTCCTTCCCCCCAAGACCCTGACGCCGGCCAGAGGGAGCCAAGAGCTGGCGCGGTGACACGGGGCTGGGCGGGCCCGGTGCGATGGGTCCCGAGGTTTTCCTTCCTTCGTTGTCTGGTTCTGTGTCACTCTCCTGGTCCAGGTCGCGACCAACAGCGATGCGCTGGCCGCCAGTGATCTTGCCAGTAACCCCAGGACGAAGGCCCAGTATTACCCCCATTACACGGAGGAGGAAACTGAGGCACAGATAAGCCCCGACCCGCCCCAGACAGTAATCTGGTGGTGCGCAGAGCGGGGACCGGAATCTGGTCCAAGCTGCCACCAGGCCACTGCTCTGGGCTCTGAGCCCCGTGCAATTGTGCCCCGGCCCCGATGTCCCCAAGAAAGCCGCCGGAGAGTCGGCTTCAGTTACATAAACGGGTGTTTCCTTTGGCTGTTGATCAGCTTTGTGAGAATATTTTCTAGCCATACGTACTTGGAATGCTAGGCCTACGGGGCAGATCTCAGAAGCGGATGTCCCGAAGTTCAGTCGCTCCTGAGGTCCCAAATCTGTGGGTTCTGCTGATAGGGGCGAGCGGTGTTAGGGACGACTGAGGCCCGTGTCCGAGGGACGGTGCCCTGCACTGGCTGCGTGTGGGGCCGGGCGACTCCCTGGGCTGGACGTGGCTCCCGAAGGGTCTCCTTCTTACAAGAACAGCCGGTCTCTGGCGATGGGAGAGCCCCGGGCAGCCACCTCGAGCTCCCCCAGGCGCTTTGCTGCGGGTCCCGGAACCCGGGGGGGGGTCGGCAGGGGGCTCTCCGGGCTCTGTGTCGGCTGGACGATACACCTGCTTGTGGAGCTTCTCTGCGGAGAGGGGCCTCGGGCCCACCTGCCGGGTCCTTGCGGGGACCAGTGACGGCACACGTGCAGAGCCCTTGGCACGGGCCGGGCAGGGGGCAGGCGGCCCCGTCACGTCGGCCCCTCGCCCGGGTTCCCGGACGCCACCTTCGCCACTTTGGCGCATTAATCCGATTAATTGTCTCTACATTTTCAACCAATTTCTTCCCATTAACCCGGCCTCCGGATCTGTGTTTCCGTCCGGTCTAACCCAGAGTTTGAAAGCACGCGGGCGGGGGTGGGGAGGGACTACCTCCGGACCCATTTATCTTCTTTCTCTGGGCTTCTCATTGTTTATGCCTCAGCAAATTTCCTAATCTTCCTCATTAGCAACTAATTTACGAGCCTCAACAATCTTCCCACCTGTTCCGTTCACGGTGGCTGTCACGGGGCCGGAGACAGCCACGTGCTCCCGCGTGGGATGCTGGTGCCGTGTCCCGCAGCGGACGGGCCTGGGGACAAGGCGGGTTCCCCTCCCCACCTCGGTCAGCAGTCACGGTGGGCAGACTGTGTCCCCCCCCCCCCCCCCACCCGCCCCCGCTGGCTGACCCTGGTGACCATCGACCTCCTGCCTCCAGATGGGGCCTGTCCCTAAAGCCGCGTGCCCACACGGGCCCACGGCCCCAGGGACCGGGGCCCCCCAACTGCGCACCTCCGGTTCGACTGATGGCCGACTGGCGGGCTGGCCTTGGATGGGGCCCATTTTAGAAACTCCTCTCACGTAAGAGCTTCTCGTGCTGCGTGGAGGCCGGGGACAGAGGCCTTCACCCTGGCTCTCAGAAAGAGCCTTCCCCTTCCTTTTCTCTTGATAACACCCTTGAACCTGCCTTCTCCCGTCTGGGGCCAGTGGTGGCACCAGTGGAGTGTAGACCGGCACCGAATGAGTCCAGGCTACCTGCCACCAGCTCGGTGTTAAGTCCTCGGGAGTCCTCCTGACGGGGAGGCCGGACTGAGTGGTGGCTTAGAGGACAGTTTTCAGCCTTATTCTACAGCATCTGGCTGTGCGTTCTCGGGCAAGGGCCTTGAGGTCTCTGGGCATCCGGGCCGCATGTGCACAGCAGGGGTGCTCCGACAAGGGCTGGTCAGAGCAGGAGGTGAGCTAACACAGGCGACGGACTTCTGAGCACCCTGGGGACACAGTTACCACCCAGAACGTCTGGCCTGGTGATCGTCCCACGGCACAGAGACCTGCGTTCACTCAGAGAGGCCACGAAGCTGGCCTGAGCCCCACCCCTACTTCGGCCCGCCTCCTGCCGACCACGGGGAGGCTCTGGCCAGGGCCCGGCCCTCGCCGGGCACCAGGGGCCTCCCTCCCAGAGCCCGTTCTCGCTTGCAGAGAAGGCCACGGCCATCGGTGAAGCGCCGTCCCGGGGCCGTGTCCCTGACCAAGTGGGCTCGCGAGGGAAGCGAGGCGGCCGGCGGCTCCCGTGAGCCCGGCCCACCGTGGACCTGGGGGCCCATTCTCCTTTCCGGAATTCTCCAAGGTGCCCCGACACGGCTTCGGAGCGTGTTCACGGGTGCTCGCCGCAGTCAGACCCCCGGCCCCCGGCACCTGGTGCGGACCCCGGGGGGTGTCTGCCACCCGCCACGCCGGGAGAGCCGGCGGCCCGCCTTCCTCGCGGAGCTCTCCGAGGCTGTTTCTCGTTAGGTGCGTGCACCAATTTGATTTTCTCTGCTTAAGCGGAAGGCCGTGGCAAGAGCTGGGTTTGGAAATCCATGATTTCCTGGCAGTTAATGAATTTCAGCCAAACGGAAGGCAAGGTGGGGCTGCAGTATAGCCCTCAGACCCGGACACAGGAAGGGCCAGGGGCTACGGGGGGCTCCACCCTGCCGATCCGACACCCCCTGCCGTGCCCTCAAAGCCCTTCTCCAAGGCACTTCTCAACTTGCATTTGGTGAACATTCAGTAAAGTGAGTGGTGCGGCCACAGGGGAAGGAGGCTGCGTCCCCATCCCCAAGCCCAGGCGGGTCTCCTTCCCAGAGCCCAGGCGGGTCCCCTTCCCCGAGCCCAGGCTGCGTCCCCATCCCCGAGCCCAGGCAGGTCCCCTTCCCTGAGCCCAGGCGGGTCCCCACCCCTGAGCCCAGGCGAACCTCTGTCCCCAAGTCTAGGGAGCTCGTCCCTGAACCAGAGTGGGAGCTCCCACCAGGAGGCTGCAGGCCTGTGTCCCGGGTCCCTCCGGAAGGGCCGTCTGCAGAAAAACCCTGGAGCTTCTGCCACCAGCGGCACAGGCCTCGAGCCACGTCTGAGCGTTTCCTCGCACACTGGGCCACCAGGCACAGAGGCACAAAAACACAGATACAAGGGCCAATCGGCCAACCGAGCAGGTCAAAGACAACCAAACTTGGGGTGTTGGGAAGCCTCTGGAGGGCAGGGGCCCCACCCTGAATGCTGGGGCTCCGGCACAGGGCCCAGAACACGGTGGGGGTGGGTGGCGAACGGGCCAACGTGGAAGCTGACCGGGCGTTCGTCGGGCCCATCCCGCCCTGCAGACCCCCATGGGAGCCAGACGCCCCCCCCCCTTTTCCCAGGGCCCCCCAACACGGCCCCTCCCCGGACTGCCTCCCATCAACACGGCAAGGCCTGGCGTGGGCCAGCGACGTGGCTGCGACCTCATTCTTGCGCAGGGGACCCGCTCACCCACGCCCCTCGCAGGCCACCCACACGGCGACGTTTTCTGTCTGCTCAGCAGGTTGCCTACGGGATCTCGCGGTGGCGGTGGGAGGCTGGGGCCAGGCTCCTCACTCACCCAGCGCCAGGGTTATGGCTTTGAGGCCCCGACCCGCGAGCCTGGGCGGCCTGTGGGAAGAAATGCTCCTGGAGGCTGTCGCCTGGCCTCGCAGGCTGACATCGGTCATGTTTCTAGAAATTAGAAACATGGAAGCGAATGCTTCCGTTTGGAAACTCTGCCTTCTCGAATTGCCGAGCACACCGTCTGCCAACCCCAGGATGGCCTAAAATTATTCCACATCACTTTTCAGACCTTAGAGAACCACAGGAACGGAGTGATCACCTGTGTTTATCACACATTCCACTTAAGCTGCTGGCCGGCCAGATGAGGGGCACAGAATTCACAGGGCAGGGGCCTCCGCAGTCTGCAGCAGACCCAGGTTTGGGGACAGGGCGGGCCAGAGTCCCAGCACAGACGGTGTGCACCCCACGACTGTTTCAGAGGGGACGCCGAGGCCGGCCGGACTGGCAGGGATGTGTGCCTGCACCCTGGGGTGGCAAGAGCCGAAGTTGGGGCAAGCCAGACTCTCCCCAGGGGCCCCTCGGAAAGATGGTGTCATGTGGGACGACGTGGGCAGATATCCACTGTCGTGGGCTGATCCGTGTCTCCCCAAGTTCACGTGTCGCGAGTCCTGACCCCCAGTACCCAGAACGTGGCCTCACTCAGAAATGGGGCCGTTGCGGATAAGCGGTTAAGCTGAGCTCCTCAGGTGGGGCTCATTCCTTGTGACAGGGACACCCGGACACAGGTGCACACGGGGAGCGGCGGGCTTAGATGCCTCGGAGGTGCCAGCCGACCCCGGGGACCTGTGGGCAGGCCTGGGACGACACTGCCTCGGCCTCAGAACGAAGCCACCTGCCCACAGACTCACCGGCCCCCGACTCCCGGCCCCTGGAAGAGCGGGAGATATACCGCTTCGGCCATGGGAACCCCCAGTCTGGCGCTTCGTGAGGACAGGGCTGGAGACGAAGTCATCCAGCCACTTAATCCACGGACGTCAGCTTGAACTGAGAGCCCGCTTTGTTCGGACGGTCCCAGGAGCTCGTTCCTGGCCCCCGTCGGACGCTCACTTTGACTCGGAGCAGAGCTACGTGTCTGAGACACCCCCAGGCACCTGCCGGGGTTGGCACTCGCGCCCCCCTCCTGGAGCGTTCCCGAGCTGCGTTCGCAGACGCCCCCGGCTCTGCGGCCACCCTGCAACGGCGCCGCGCTGACCCTTGACCTTGGACCTCCTGCCGCCTGGTGTCAGAGACCGTAATGCGGGGACGATCTCGTGCCTCCCTCGACCGTGACTCTGAAGGTTAAAGACGGCCGAGCTCAGTCAGACCCGCGCCTGACCCGTCCCATGTGTTCTGTGCGACCGCCTTACTTCCCGACACGCAGTCTGGCCTCCCCCGTGCCCATCGGGGTTTAGAGCCCCCGCGGCGGGCGTGCTCTCGCTGCTGTCAATCCCCAATTACTCGCTTCCCGGGGCAGGGTCATTTCTGTCCGAACAGGCCTCTTACAAAACCAGGGTAAACGGGCGATTAATAAATGCATACAGAGGATGACCCCGGCCAAGGCAGCGGCCGTTCCGAAACGGCTGCCGAGGTAATCTTTGCTTTCCCGGGATAAAAGATAAGCCAGCAAATCCATGAAGACAGAAAAGAGAATGGAGGCTGCCAGGGGCCGGAGGGAGGGGGGACGGGGGCTGCGTGCTGAGCAGAGACGGAATTTTTGCTGGAGACGATGGAAAAGTTCCGGGTAGAGATCGGTGACGGCTGCGCAGCCCGTGAGCATTGTCTCACGCTGCCGAACCGCCCGCTCACCCAGGGCTGAACTGACAAACGTTATCTGGTTACCACAAAGGCGAAAAGGCCGGTTCTCGGAGAGAAGGTTCTCCGGGGCGCTGCGGCCTCCCGCTCGGCCTTCATTGGCACCTCCTTGGGGAGAAACCCTGCTTCCTCTGTGACGCGCGGGCCCCCGACCCTAGACCGGGCTACACTCGCTTGCGGGGGTGACGAGCCCAGCACGGCGTGGTGGCCACGCGCGAGCGTGGGGCCCGGGGGGGGGGGCGGAGTGGAGGGAGGCAGACGTAGGGCAGCCCCCGGGGCGCGATACAGCTCTATCGGCCCCCGAGTCAACCTGCCGGCCTGAGACTCTGGGGACAACGTGCCTCCTGGGCGAGGGGCCCGGGGGCCCGGTGTCACGCAGAACACAAAGGGCACGGCCCAGGAAGTGGTTCTAAACCTAATTGTTCCGATTTCTTTTGCGAACCGCCCTCGGGGGGCGCCGGGGAGGCCTGCCCACACGGCTTCCGGCGTCGGCCAGCCCACGAGATTGTGCGTGGGAGCAGCCCCCCCGACGGCCCTCGCCTCATCGTTCCGTGGGGCTGGCCTGCGTTTCTTTATGCGCCCGGTAAACTCCCGACACAGATGTCTGCCGTTTCGAGAGAACAGAGACTGTGACAGTCCCTCTGTGCGGGCTGGCTGGGGCTGGGAGCCATCTTTCCTGACCGGCTTCTCTGGCAGCCGGGCGGGCAGGGGACACTTAATTGTGGAGCTCATTTGCTGGCAGGAAGCCCTGCCTCGTCCAGCGGGCAGCCAGCATGATAATGAGACAGTTTCTATGGAAATGAGCTTATAACTATTCATTTTCTCCCCATTCCCGACCCATCCACAAAGAGGTTCTCCAAAATGACCCCCATTTTCCTTCCCCCAACATGTCCTCACGCCACGGCCTGAGCCGCTAATCAGCCCGAGGAGAAAAGAGAGAGGAAATGCTGTCCTTTGACAAGATGTGGGAAAGCACTCGGTTGTACTTGGTGTGGCTGTGACCAGCACACAAAGAACCCTCCCGGCTCCAGGGGCCAAGTTCCAAATAAACTTTTTTCCCTGACCACTTTCCAGCGTGTTCCCGTGTGTGTTTTCTGCCGGGGTCTGGGGCACGCCTCTGCCATCTTTTGAGAAACTCTGAAAACCGTCTTTTTCTTCTGGAACGTTCCCAGCGGGCCTCCCTCACCTGCTGGCTGCTGCCCGTGAGCCCCCCGTCTTTCTTGGGGCGGAGAAGCACCCGGCCGCCAGGGAGCCAGCCCCCTCCAGATCGTCAGCGACCGGGGAGAAGCTTCCGAGAGCCCATTTCGCTGCATCCTGTCTCCCTGTTAGGGTCTCAGTAAACAGAGCGACAACGTCGTCACGGGGATGGGGAGAAGGAAAGCCACAGACCCACGGGGGAGCTTTGCCCAAGATGCAGCACGGGGCTCAGACGCGGGCTCGCCTCCTCACGGCTGTGCGGCCTCGGGCAGGGCACCTGGCCTCTCTGAGCCTCCTGGACCCCGTCCGGAAGTGCAGAGACAGAGACAAATAACCCGGACAACTCCTGCCGGGCTCTTAGCAAGATGCCCGCGGCCAGGTGCCCTCAGTCAGCGGCCACTGTCACGTTCTTGTCCGCCGCGGGTACGGCTCCGGGACCCTGACCCGGAGGGGCATCCTGACCCGGGCGACACACAGGAAACGCGGACCCCATTTGCTCCATGGGCCCCGGGAGGTCCTCTATCCCCTCCCTGGAGCCCTCCTCACCCCCGGGTCCTTGTCCTTTCCTGTCCTCCGCAATGTCAAACCTCAGCTGTACACACGGGAGGCACCGCACGGATACCTGAGGCGGGTGAGGCGGCGTCTCAGGCAGACCCCGTGCGCACCCGGGAGCAGCCGGTGTTGGGGGGGGGGCCGGCCCTCGGGCTGCGAGGTGTGAAGTCCTTCTCGGTCACTCTCTGCCTTCCCAGCCCACCCGGACAGCCACGGGGCAGGGCCTACGTCTCACCCCGGGGTCCCCAGGGCTGATCCCTACAGGACCGCCAGCTCTGTGTGCGGTGCTGAGACCCCCCCGGCTGCGGGGCTCAGAAATGCCCGGCTGTCCGCAGCCCACGCCCTCCGCGGACCCCACGCCTGGCGGAACGTGTGAGGTCTCTCTCCAGCGTGGGGTGAGCAGAAGTAGCAGATAAAATCCGGGACATCCAACCGGTCTTGAATTTCAGATAAACGAGGGGTGACGTCTGAGTGCAAGTGTGACCTGTGCCACGTTTGACACCCTCCTGCGCGCCTGCCTGCTGGCGGGGAGGGGGGGGGCCGTGCCTGGGACCCTGAGCCTCCACTTTGTGAAGAAAAATATGTAACCAGCCCTTAAGCTCAGACTCCTTCCCCCACGACAAAAGCCGGGCTTGTCTCTTCTAATCAGATTGTAAAGTGCCAGCTTTCGGGGGGAGGAGCCTTCTCGGCCTCTAAACAAAACATCAGTTCTAAAGCTTGGTTCCTGGTTTTGGAAAGTAACCCCCTTGAGGACAAGACCCGCGCTCTCCTCCCGCGCCCTCCTCCCGCGCCGTCTTACGGGACGTACTACGCGCACGAAATACTTTTCATAGAGAGTTACCTAATTTGTATATTATCGGGTGACATACATGCGCTGATATGGGAAAGAAACAGGTCTGAAAACGTGTGCTCGGCGTTATCTCTAGATGGTGGGGCACGGGATTTTAATCTGGAAACTATTTTTCTGTATTTTCTACAACGAGCGAGCGCTGTTTTTTTTTACGGCTGCGTACTTTTTCTAATATATGCGGTAATTTACGTGAAAAGTTTGGGTGGAAAGGAGGGCCGGATGCAGACGCTGGGGGGCCACCGCAGGCGGGCTGAGCAGGGGGAGCGCTGGGCCCCGCGGCGCCCCTGGGGCGTCACTGTCTGGGGGTCCCGTCCGGGGCCCTCGCGTCTTGCCGCTGGATCCGAGCCAGCCCCACGCAGCCCGTCCGTGCCGTGTGCTCACAGGGCTCCCGCCCAGTGCCATCCAACCCGGGAACGTTCCGGAGAAGGCACTCGGGCCGCAGCCCCCGGCCACAGAGCAGCACTGGGACTCCCCCCGGGCTGCTATAAACCAGGGGCCGTGGCTTTCCTGCAATCGACCTTCTCCCTCTGTCGTGCAGGGTCTTTTGCCCGACAGGCGGACCCCCGCCCACCAAAGGACCGGACCTGGCGGAGTCTGTTTTCGAGGCTGCAGCACGATGTCAATAAATTACAGGGAAACAAATAAAATACAATAAAGCACACGCCGTGCTCGGGATTCGCTTCTTCTAAAGGATTATGTGCCGTTTATCTAGAATTCCAGGAGGAATTAACCAGGCGCCCCCCCCCCCCCGTTCCCCATCTGCTAAATCCAGCCACCCTCCCTGCGGGGTGAACCTTTGCTTGGGCTCCGCCATCGCCGAGGGACCTCCCTTTTGCACTCCCGGCCCTGTGGGCCGAGCAGGTGGCCAGGTAGGTGCTAAGCCCCTGTCCTGAGACCTGCTCCTGCAGACTAGGTGGCCATGGCCATGCCTTCCTGCCCAGAGGCCCACTGACCTGCACAGGGTGCCTCATGCAAACCACACGGCGGTGGGGGCCTGTCTCATCGGTCCCTCTCCGGACACTCTGGGAGCCCCCAGCCCCCACCGAGGCAGCCGGAGGCCACCCCCCCCAGGCTGATCCCCACCCCTGAGTTCCTACAGGAGGCCCCTTCTGCCTCTGCTTTCCACCCTGCGTGGAAACCCCTCCTGACACCCAGGAGGGAGCGGGTCCGGGGCTCTGACCTGCAGCCGTGGGGGCCAAGGGCAGGTGTGGAGGCTCCCCTGTCTGGAGCGGAGAGAAATATCCCAAAGCGGCTTTCTTACCCCGTTTTCCGATCCCGGCAGTTAAAACCCATCGTGAGAGAAAGCCCCCAAGTGCGCGGCTCATGCCCTCGCCCGGAGGAGGGAGACCTCAGCAAACAAAATCCCTCCAAACCAGGAAAGCATTCTGTGTCTCTTTCGGGGGGTATTGATTTGGGTTTGGGCCAATTCTTCTTTTTAATACCGTTCACGTCGTTCACGTGTCATCGACCTCATGAAACCCAGCCACAGACACAAGAGCAAATAGGCTCCTTTCCCTCCGGCGCAGAGAGCGCGGCGAGGCTTTGTGGCAGAGATCACCTTGTGCCGCTTTCCTCCGGGAAGAGTTTCCCCAAAGTCACCCAAATTCAGACAGATCCCAAGGAACCCTGCACCCGGCCCCTGTGAAAGGCGTCAGGACCGCCGCGCGTGCGGCCTCATCTGTTGCTGGGGCCGCCGGGGCCCCTCATTCTATCACGGCCCAAGTAGGTTATCTGAATAAACGGAGAGGAAATCAACGAGATATATTAGCGCTGCGGGATATTTGTCATTTCCTCTGTCTTTCCTTCTCCCAGAATATCGGTGATGAATTTGCAAATGGTCCTGGATTATGACAGAGCGTTTCTCTCTTCATTATTTATCCCTTCCCTGAGCACCTCGATTAGAGGCCACAGTGACAAACACATGAATAAAAGGCAGAGACAATATTTTAGCGACGTGTTGTAAATCTCCTTCTACGCATTATTAATTTAAGGAAGTCCATTACCCCGAGCAGCCCTGAAGAGGAAGACAGGGTAAGGGAGGATTGGCTTGGGCACGTGAGGGTCAGAGGAAGGAAAGACAGGGGCTGGGTCCCTGAGCTGAGGTCGGGCCGGGTGCTCACCAAAGCCCCGCAGCCCTCCAACCACCGAGGTTTTGTTAAAATAAAAGACAGAAGCCTTGTCCCCCGCCCCCCCACCCCTCCCGACGCAAGCTCGATCTGCAAAAAGCAGGAGAGGCACGGTCCTCAGCGATCTCACATTTCCGGAGCGGCGCACGAGAGGCCCAGGCGGGTCCCCGACTCTGAAATCAGGGGCAGCGAGCAGCCACCGGCGTGAGCTGGCTCCTTCCAGAGCAGCACGGCGGCCACGCGCTAGACTCGTCTTTCCATTTGTATTTTCTTTTGAAATCCTCCAAGAACAGAGCTGCGGGTGCCTGGTCCCCCAACCTGCCGCGGCTGGCTGGTGAACTGCCCCCCCCCCATCTAGGAGCCCACTCGGGGTCCCCGCAGGGATGCAGCCACCCTCAGATCCCGGGGCCCTAGGGAAGGGGCGGGAGGCCAGGAGGCCAGGAAGGCCACCAGCCTTTCTGGTCCCCACCTGACCAGACCCACACAGGCTCCGGCACCCGGCGGGGAGAGCAGTGGTTATTCCCATGAGGGATGAAGGGGTTGCTTCACGCGGAACCTTTACTCACCCACACCGACTTGTTTTTGGTGCATGTGGCTATTTTTAACGACAGAATTCAGGTTTCTTTTTTTCACTTAGACTGATTTTCCAGTGCTTTTTTTGCGTGCTGCTACTCCCCAGCCCTGTGTGGCTGGGCCTTGCCTCCACTGGACACCCAGGTTCCTGATGTAAGGACGTGATGGTGGCCTGGAAGCGGGGGGGGGGGGGGGGGGGGGGCAGCAGGGGAGGTGAAGTCCTATTCAGAGCCCTGTGCCTTCCTTGGCCACGGCGGACATGGAGATCTTCCCACTTGGACTGCAGCAGGTGTGGCCTACTGGGGGGGACTGGAGATCACGGGGACCCAGCTGGGGCCACGGGGGAGGCAGAAGCGGCAAGGTGGGCAGAAAGCCCCCGGAGTCTGCCTGACACTGGACCCACGGGACTGTGGGGCTACAGGAGGCTCACGTTCTGGGCCACCGCCCATCCTGATGGTGCCCCACGCGGCGTCCCTCTCCCTGAAGGTTCAAGCTGCTCCTGTAGAAGGAAAAGGCCTTCCGTGGCGGTACAGACAGTCTGTCCCCCTCCTGTAACAGCCTGTCAGGTTGGGATGAGAGCTCCCACCGAAAAGTACCCCCCCCCCCGCTGCCACCGCCCCGCCACGAGAGTGCTTCAGCCGGCGGTGACAACACTCATCAGCCCGTTTAGGGACACGTTGGCAGATCGCTGCGGCAGACCCTAATGACTCATCACAGGCGAGGCCCTGGCAGGTCCCCGTGACAGAACACAGCGGCACACGCGGGAAGGCAACAGTAGGGCCCAGTGGGGCACGGAGGCTCTAAAATCAGAAACTCACAAAGAAGCTCATAGATCAGGAGACGGGTTGGAAGAGGCAAGAAACGCCAAGGTGGATTTTACTTTTTTTGTGTTCATCAGCCTAATGGCTTCGGAAGCTGTGACTTTCTTTAAAGTAGAGCTTGTAAAGGAAGACTCCCCAGCAACATGTTAAATCAAAAGTTCCCGAGCACGGATCTCTGCGTAGACGTGCACTCGTTCATTTGAATTTTGTAAGAGTGTGGCGTGTTATTAATATAATTGCCAGTTGCAGAAATGGCACATTTACTGAGTTTTCTGTATAACCGTGCGTCCCGTGCTTCTCAATGGTGTCAGTTTGATATTCAGCTGGTGTTTACTTAGCATATGACTGTTAATCAGCGTAAATTAAATGTGTACTTGAAACCCCCACTTAAAGCCCTGCTAATTATTTTTTGATCCAAACAGGACTGCTTTTTCCGGAAGGGTGAATTGGGGCTCTCCGGGACCAAATATTAGCGAGAGAAACTGTTGCCAGCGTTGAGGACTGGCCTCCAAAGAGACGCACCGCTGTTTTGCCTACGGCGAATCACGGGTCGTGTCCGCAGGAGCTGTGCTCTGGTCCAACCCGGTGGTCATCCCCATACAAGCAGGCTGGTGGTCAACAGCTCGCTTTTCATCTGGGAGAGCCGCGTGCCCACCGGGTGGGTGACAGCCGCGCGAACCGTTCCTCTAACCTCAGGCCGTGTCCCCGGCACAGACGGGTAGCCCTCACGCAGGCACGCACACGCACACACGTGCACGCAGCCCAGACCCCCCCAACTCACCACCCAGGCCCCCACCGTGTTTCTGGTTCCACTCGCGACCCACGCTCCTAATTCCCTTCTAGACCCCTCCCGGCCCCAGCGCACCCACAGCCTCTGTCCTCGTTGGGACCATCCACCCCACCACCTGCTGTTGCCTATGAACGCAGAGACGTGCAGGCAGATCTGGAGAGGTGGAAAGGAAGGTTGCGTGGCAGGCCCAACGGCGAAGCCCGGGGGATGGGGGCCACCTCCTTCTCCCACTCAGAAGAAGAGAGGGGCATACACGAGTTCCGGCACTGCCCACGAGCCAGGTCTGGCCTGGCCTGGCCTTCGGCCTCCGGCCATCTGGTTACCTACCCCAGGCGGGCATTTCCTGGACACTTCCTGACTAAGGACCCCTTAGCAAGGGCCAATGTTAGGCTGTTCTTCTGGGGACAGTTCTTAGTGGCCATCCCTTAGCTCTGGGCTCAGTCGGGCAGAGAGGGGATACGCAGGAGAGGGGGCTGAGAAGAGGCCTGAGCCTCTGGGCAGAGCTTGTATTGCCTGAGATGACCCATAGTTCCTCTAAGTCTCTGTTTCTTTGTCAGAGATGGGCATCTAAGAGTACCTATTGAGAGGATGAACGAGGCAGAGCACAGATAGTGCCTGATAGGTTAAGGCCCTCATACATGTATGTCAGTGGATGAATGGTTGGCTGGCTGGCTAAATATGGGATGGATGGATGGATGGATGGATGGATGGATATGTAGATGGGTGGATGCATGGGTAGATGGATGGGTAGATAGATGGATGGATAGATGGGTGGATGGATGATGGGTGGGTGGGTGGGTGGGTGAGTGGATGGATGGATAGGTGGATGGCTATGTAGATGGGTGAACGCATGGGTAGATGGATGGGTGGATGGATGGATAGGTGGGTAGATGAATGAATAAATGGATGGGTGGATGGATAGATGGATGGATGGGTAGATGGATAAAAATGGGTGGGTGGGTGGATGGATGGGTAGATGGATGGATGGATAGATGGGTGGATGGATGATGGGTGGGTGGATGGCTATGTAGATGGGTGAATGTATGGGTAGATGGATGGGGGTGTGGATGGATAGGTGGGTAGATGAATGAATAAATGGATGGGTGGATGGATAGATGGGTAGATGCATGAATAAATGGATGGATGGATAGATGGGTGGATGGATGGATATGTAGATGGGTGGATGGATGGGTAGATGGATGGATAGATGGGTGGACGGATGATGGGTGGGTGGGTGGATGGATAGGTGGGTAGATGAATGAATAAATGGATGGGTGGACGGATGGATGGATGGGTAGATGGATAAAAATGGGTGGGTGTGTGGATGGATGGGTAGATGGATGGATGGACAGATGGGTGGACGGATGATGGGTGGGTGGAGGAGAGGTGGGTGGGTGGATGGATGGATAAATGATTGAATGGATGGATGGATAAGCACTGCCTGTAGTTCAGGGGCCTCAGGTGCTAAGTTTCAAATGGGGCCTAAAGGGCTTTGACCCCTGATTCTGACTCGAGGGTCCTCAGAGACCCCTCACCTTTCGCACACACCCCAGCATAGGAACACCCGTGTCCAGCTGTGGCAAAGGGCATGAGGCCGGGGGTTGGTTCCCAATTCAAAGGCAGCACGGCTAAGACTTTTGCAGTCAATCTCCCACATCCCCACATACCCCGGGGGTTAAAGGGCAAGGTTCAGCCTCAGCTATAATGTCACGGCTGGGCACCAGCTTCCCCCAAACGTCTTTTTTTTCTCCTACTTGTTTGAAGATCAAACCCAGAGACGGGGGACATCCAGATTCCTTGGGACAGGAGGGTGAGGGCAGACACACTCTTCGGAGAGAGGGCGCGCTCACAGTGGGCGGGAAGGGCTGCCTGTGCAGGGCCAGAGGGTAGATGCGTGCCTTCAGGACTGCCTGTGGCCATGTGTCCAGAGCCACAGTCCAGAGGGTCACGGGCACGGGGAGGACTCACGTTTGGCCCAAAGCCCTTCCCCTAATTAGCAGACACCCGAGGCTTGCTGACCTTGCACTTGTGCTTAGATGCTGGATCGTGTAGATTTGGGGAGGACCTTCTGTACCCAACCTCATCGTCTGGGGTGCGTTTTCTCCTATTAGGAGCCCCCCGTCCCTTGAGGGGGAACCTGGGGGGTGGGGGGCCCTGGCACATCCCAGCCATGGCAGGTCTCCGTCTGTCGTTGGCAGGGCCCAGAAAACACCCGGGCTCCGGCTCCCTAGAGTGCTCAACGTCAGCATCGAAGACTGCCGCCAGCCAGTCCCCGCTGAGGGAGCCTGTCCCAGGCCCACGTTAGCTGGAATCGGCCTCCAAGGTGACAGCAGCCCAGAGCACATCTCAGCAAATGCAATTCCCCAGCCTGGAGCCGGACGGTCAGCCCTGCTACTGAGGCTGGACCCTCCCTCCTGAGCCACGAGGTTGAATGAAGAAGTTGATACGAACTTGTCGGTTTCCTTCTGGTGAAGTAAGACCCAGCAGGCTCTTGGTGCCACGTGGTGCCCTGTGCCAGGGGGCAGGTGGCCGCTCGAGGCCCCACAAACACCAGCCTGACCTCTGACGCCGTCGGAGCAAACCCCGGACGGCACGGGCCTTGCGCAGGCTGGGAGTCTCCGGGCCCTGCAGGAGGCCGTGCCGCCGGGTCGGGGCAAGGCCCCGCCTTCGGGGCTTCCCGCTCCCCCTGCAACGTGGAAAGGGACGCGACTTGTCGCAGACACAGACACGTGGCCCCGGAGCTGCAGAACCCTGGGCCGGACCTCGGGAGCTGAGGCCGGACGGGGCCTTCAGGGCTGCTGTGGTTGACGCCCCAGCGGGCTGACGGGGCCCCGGGTGCGGAGGCCTGAGGGACTCTCCGAAGCCGGCAGAACGCTAAGCCACGTCCCCGCTCACTGGCCCGGGAGCCAGCCGGGTGAGCCGCGAGGCCTTCTACCGACCGGAAGAGCGGTACTGAACGCTCTGGCTTTTAGCTGTTTAGACGACGGTAAGTAAAGGCACGGGTTTGGGGATGTCGGGAGACACGTCTCAGGAAAGCAGGGCAGGGGGTGAGCGTCCACGGTGTCCTGGGAGCAGCTGGCACGCCGGCCCAGAGTGCCCTGTGAGGCTGGGCGGGAGGAGTCCAGCTGGACGGAGGGTTCTGTCCCGTCGGTGCCCCCGGGACAAACCCCCAGACTGTGCTCTGCCAGCTGACAGGGGTGCCGGACCACACGGCGGGTCGAGGGGGGCAGACCGCGGGACAGACAGGAACTACAGGGCCTTGGTGGCCCCGGAGAGTGCCCCCCACCCCACGGGCCGGCCCGACTCCCGGTGGAGGAGAAGCTGCTGATGACGCTCGGGCGTTGAGACTCGGGGCAGACCAACTTCAACCCTGACTAGTGCTGGCTTCTCATCTTTGTGGCCCCACATCCGGACGAAGGGCGTCGAGACCCCCTTCCCGCCCCTGGTCCTTTCTCAGGGCTCACCTCTTCCTGCCGCAAAAGCCGGAACCAATTGTGGGTCCCAGCCCCTCCCAGGCCTGGTCACAGAAGAGACAGAAAGGTCCAGTGGACCTTCTCCAGTGTTACTTGAGCAGATCCTAAATTAAACGGAAGTTTCTTAAAAGCCACATGGTGCGGGGCGCCTGGGGGGCTCAGTCAGTTAAGCGCCAGACTTCGGCTCAGGTCACGATCTCGTGGTTCGTGGGTTCGAGCCCCGCATCGGGCTCTGTGCCGACGGCTCGGAACCTGGAGCCTGCTTCGGATTCTGTGTCTCCCTCTCTCCCTCTCTCCCACTCAACTGTCTCTCTCTCTCTCTCTCTCTTGAAAATAAATAAAAACATTAAAAAAAAACATTAAAAGCCACGTGGTGCTCTGATCCCACTTGAAATGGGACTCTGAGAAGCCAGCCCGGTGTTTGGGGGAGGAAGAAATCTAGAGAAGCAGGTAGCTGAGGTCAGGAAGCTGCATCGTGCAGCCCCGGGGCAGGGCCAAGGTCGGCCGAGCAGGGGACACGCGTGTCTGGGCGCCCTCTGGACCCTTGGCCACCTTGTCCCAGAAGCCTGCTCTGCTGCCTGTGAAGGACACCTTCAACGTTCTCCTGGAAAGTTCCGTGTCACGCGTCATGTCCTTGACCTAGACAGAACGGCCTTCCCGCCTAAGCCCAGCCCTCTCGAGGTCATTCAGAGTCACAAGTGCTTTTCCTGTGAACTTCCCAGCACACACCGGACTCTCGAGAACTTTCTCAGAGGAGGAAGCACAGGGAGAACACTCCCTAAACTCGGATCAATACAGTGCACCTTTTCACAACTATCCCGATCGATCCACTGTGTACCGACAGCCTCAGAGGCGCGGCCTCAGCTTTCACAGAATGTTAAGCTTAGGAAGCACCTTAATCGATCCCCACCCCTGGGGAAACTGATGCAGGGAGGGGCAGGGGAAGGGCTGGCCCAGTGCAGGCTGCCGGCAGGTGGGGCCAGCGTTGGGCGGGGAGTCCGCAGGGCTGGCTTGGGCACCCTCCACCGGGTAGGCGAGCGAGGGGCACGCCTGTGTGGCCATCTCGATGCTGATGGAGGGGCCCTGGGTCTGGGCACCGCCCGGCCGCAGCTCCTGAACGGACTTGGAAAGCCAGAGAAAAATGCAGGTGACAGCAGTTACGCCCCCCGGCACCTCACGGGCCGCAGACCTGCCACAGCCCCCCCCCCCCCCCCCCCCCGCCCTGCCGGCTTTCTTCCCCATGTGCTGGGGCGGTGCGGGGGGGAGGGAGTTCCGGGCGCGTTTGGGGGATCCCAGGGATCGGGAGCCTCTTCAACTTCACGCAGTGCACTTCCTGTGCAACCCCCCTGAGTCGGGGGGAGCCTCAGGACAAGGCGGGGAAAGCGAGGCTGCAGACTCCTTCCGTCAGCTGGCAGGGGCTGGACGGACGGCAGCACGGGGAGCCGAAGCGGTCCGCCTTTCCCGGCAGGGCCTGTCCGGGGGCCGCCCTCCACCATCCACCACGTCCCAGGGAGTGCGGGTCATCGAGCCATTGGCAGAGAAGGACACTTGGGGCAGAGAGGGACTTTACAACGATGGGGCAAGGGGAGCCTTGGGTGGGACAGGCCACAGCCCACCCCGGGCTCGCAGGCCTGGCCCCCCGGGCTCCTTGCCGGTGTTGGTGCCCCAGGAGCGCCAGCCTTCCCGCAGGTCTGGCTGGTGAGGGACACCTGCCAGGGTCAGGCGCCCGCGAGGACATCCATCTGTGACGCTGCTCTGCCCCGGCACCCAGACGGCTCCCATCGAGGCACCCCTTAATTCCCCTGGGGGCTCCTGCCCACCCCTCAGTCGGGGCCCCCTCCGTGAAGCGGTCCTGGTACCCCCACATCATGCCGCCATCCCCCAACCACGGCAGCAGTGAGCACGGGGCTGGGGTCCGCGTGCAGCCGCGTGATGGGAACAAGGAGGAGGCCTGGACAGAAGGCCCCTCAAAGCCCAGAGTGCTGCTTCCTCTTCTCGGTCCCCCATGCTGCCGCCCAGAAGGGGTTTCCGGAACAGGGTTCGCAGAATCGGGTGGAGGTCAACCCAGAATCGCAGATCCTCAGGGCTGCGTTTCACAGCGTCTGGCCCAGAACGTGCATCTGAACGGAGGCGTCGTAGGAAACGAAACCCGAGGCGGACCCCGACGCAGAGCCCGTGAGCTCCCCACGGCCCCCGCTCCCGGACGCCTCTGCACCTCCCCGGGGAGCAACGCTGTCAGGTGGAACCAGGCCTCCCGGGTCAAGACCGGGGGTCTCAGCCTTCGCCAAGACGCTGCGGGGCAAGGGCGACCCTTCCCATTCGTCCAAAACAGCCACAGAGGGAGGGACTGCGCGGGCGACCTGGCCTCCGTGGCCTCAGCTCACAAACGGCCCGGACGGCCCACAGCGTGGTCCAAGGTCGTGTCACAAATGATGGCATCCCCGAGGCATCTGGTGGTGGCCCCGGGTCCCCCCGTATTTCCATCTGCCTGAGTCTGATGGCTGGAGAAGGGGCAGCCGGGACGGGAGCGGGGGGCAGGTGTCCCCGTGACGCCCGCTCACTGGGGCTCGGCCTCCTCTCCCTCCCTAGGCCCCAAATTACCCAGCTCTTAGGGTGCGTCCTCCTCACCCTGCTCACAAGGGAACACACACAAACACGTGCACATCTCGTCGCAGACACACACACGCACGCACGCACGCACGCACGTGCACACACGGGACACCTTGATCACAGGCTTCCACGTGGCTATAAAACGGGTCATTGACATGACTTGCTTCCGGGAGGTTCTTGAATGATTTCTATGACCCCCCCCAGGCAGGTGGTGGCAGTCCCAGTGGAGCCCCCGTTCTCAGCAGAAAGCCAGCACCCATTTGCTGGCTGGTGGGCGCCCGGTTTCTACCAGAGAAGGGTGAGGGCTGGGGTGCGTGTGCCAGGGCAGGACATCCTGAAAGGCGCAGGGACGTGGACACGAAATCCAGAGGC
This sequence comes from Herpailurus yagouaroundi, assembly GCF_014898765.1. Taxonomy (NCBI): domain Eukaryota; kingdom Metazoa; phylum Chordata; class Mammalia; order Carnivora; family Felidae; genus Herpailurus; species Herpailurus yagouaroundi. The sequence continues at coordinate 1,701,978 of NW_024412388.1, read as the reverse complement.
CCCGAGGGGCTGGGGTGTGGCCTGTCTGGGTGCCTTCCGCCTGGTGGGACCCCTACAGCTCAGAGAGCTGCGTCCGGCCCTGTTCCCTCGGAGGGGTCAGAGCCCCATCCCGGCCCGGAGGCCCTGCGAGCTCCCAGGTGGAGGGCACATCTTCCCGATTCTGCTGACCCGGTGCCTAGGGACCACGTGATGCCATCCTGACTGGGTATCTGGGAGGGCCAGCGTCTCCGAGTCTCTCCCAGGGATGCCAGCCGCCCACGCTATGGGTCTGGGGTCCCGGTGAAGGCCCCCTGTGGGGGCGGGGGTGGCCGGGCCTCGCCAGCTGGTCACACAGGGTAGAACCAGTGGCCGGTGTTCTCGGACCTCCCTGCAGGGCGACGGGGCCCATCGGCCCAGCACCGGGGTCTGCAGAGGGAGAAAGAGTTTCAAGGCTGTGGCTGTCGTCCCCATCAGGAGAGAGAAGGCGCTCACGCAGGCTCAGTGCAGAAGGCGGCCCCTGGGTGGGGGTCCTGCTGCCCCCGTCCCGACGCCCCGACCGGCAGGCAGGGGAGAGTCCGAGCGGGGCCCAGACCCGCGTCCACTCTGCCAGGCCGGCCAGCGCTCGCCACGCGCCTCGCCGGAACAGCGGAGGAACCCGAGCTCAGGCCACGCGGGCCCACGCGGAGCGCTCCGGGAGGAGGCGAGGACCAGACACGGCCCCGCGCGTCTCCTGCGTCGCCAGTGTTGTCTCCTTTCTTATTTTTATTCAAAATGACAGGCGACCCAGGAGGCGGAGTGCAGGCTGCCGTGCGTGCACGCGTGGTCACCAGCCACGTGTGACCTAATGGGAAACACGGCAGCCGCAGCCGGCATCCGAGAAAGGCTCAGGGCTCCCTAACGGGGAAGCCTCCACGGACGGGTCCACATCCTGCCTCGGCACCGCCGAGCTGGCGGCACGGACAGCTCAGGGCCCCCGTGGCGGCCGCAGCCCGGGCGCTGGGTTAACCTCCCAGCGACGCCCAGGCCCAGCCGGGCAGCAACGCCCTCTCGCCGCCGCCCTTTGCCCTTCCGGACGCCGCCGGCTTGTCACGAAGCCCCCGAGCGGTGCTCCTCAAGGCAAACGTCCACTCTCGAGGGAGCGCGTGGCTCGGGAGTCCCGGGAGGGCACGCGCTCCAGGCAGACACCTGACGGACAGAGGCCGGGTCCTGACGCCCGGGGCTCCAGCCCTTGGCGTCCGCGCCGGCTGAGGATGGCCCCTGTGCGCCTCCTGCAAAGATGCCTGCCTCCCACGACCCACGAGCACCTCTGCAAGTGAGACGAAGCCTCCTCTGCGGCGGCACGAAGGCGCGGGCAGGACTCTGGCCTCCGCCCCCCTGCGCCCGGGGCAGGGCTCCCCACGCTCGGCCAGGCGGCTCGTCGTTAGCTTGTTCACAGATGTTTCCACTCGATTTTGCAAATGTGCTCCAGGCCCAAGACATCACTGTTTGTTCTAGAAATCAAAAGGTCTTGCCTGGCTGTGAAAGATGCCTGACCGCCACCGTCCCAAGTCCCTCCCCGATCCCTTCCTGCAGGACCAAACCCCTGATGAATGCGCCCCGCGGGGGAGGGGACGCCCAGACCGCTTTCGGTTTCTCATCGGCCTCGTTCCAAAACCCGCTCCCTGCCCTGCAGTTCTCACCTCGCTCAGTCCACGGCGTCTGCCCACTGCCCCCCCCCCCCCGCCTTGAGTGGCAAATGCACCGCATGACCCCGGATTTTAAAGGAGCACCGTCGAAACGCGTGCCCCTGCCACAGCTGAGCCCAAGCACCCTTGGCTCCAGAGGGTCAGAAAAAAAATGTCCCCTGCCACAGCGGCACACACTTCTGTCACAGGATGCCGGGGGCCATCCCGGGTCTTTGCTCGGCATCTCCGTGACCGATTTCCAAGCGCTGTCACCGCTCCCGGAGCCAAGACGGTGGGACTGGATCCCCTGTTTCAGGAAAGTTCTGAATCCGTGCACCGTCTCTGTCTTTCTGCCTATTTCTCTCTGCTCCCCTGTGGCTCTCAAAAATCAGGACTAGCAAAGCACCACAGAATAAGGCCATTTATTTCCACAAAATTTATCATCCCCTTAACGGGCTGCCGTGGCCGGCATATTATTTACACCGCATCGGGACCCACTCGGCGCTCCCGACTCCCATCCTCGGCAGCTGGGGCGGCCGGGAGGGTCCCGGCAGAGGCCAGGCCCGGCTTTGATATCTCACTGATAACGTATTGTACAATTAGATCAATTTGACAATTTCCATTATGGCTGATAAAATATTTATCGAGCCTTGGAGATGATGTCTGATCTCCGCATCATTTGTTCTGCTAATGGGGGGGGCTGACGAGGCCGCAGACAGAGCCGGGGGCCCACCCCTCACCCCCCTGCTCCCCATTAGGTTTGCAAATTGCTGGCACCAGTCATAAATTACCGCCCAGCCCAGCGAGATTGATGCTGAGCTGACAGGGCAGGTAGGTGACTTGTGATGACATTGTTCTATAGAAGCATTAATCATGGCAGAAAGAGAAAATACCCTCAAATTGGCCCATAAGTCTAAATATTAAGGAACGAGGCGCAGGCAGCTGGAGAGCGGCTTTAGCAAGAGCTGGAAATTGGGAAATGAAAAACATTTTCTATCATTTAACAAATCATCTTAATAATTCCCAGTGTTTGTGCTCAGAGTGCCAGGGAGCCCAGACCCGCGTGCCCTCCTGATGCCTCGCACGGCAGGCCGGGGACCCCGAGGCGGCCTCGGGCCGGGGCGTCCACACCCGCGCTCAGAGCTGCAGGCTCCTCGGCGCACGGAGGCACTGCCCCTGTGAGCGCGGGGACGGACGCCCAGTGCAACACGGCCGTGCGCGCTCTCGGGAAACCGAGGCGAGGACCCAGAAGGGCTGCCGGGTAGCGGGGGGCTCTGGGTACAGGAAGGGACCGCTCGGCTGTGGTCCCCCCGACGACTGGGCACACGGGGGCAGCAAGGGCGCCCCGAGCGCGAGTGTCTGCAGCCCCGGGCCGGGCAGTGAGGGGGGCGGGGGGGACATCACCGTAAAAGACAAACGGCCCTCGAGGAATCGCCCCGAGTTAGAAAAGCCCACGTGCTTTTAGCGGCAAATGAAAAGCAAACACGTCAATGAGTGAGTGAAGGGCACGGTCTGCGGCCCGGTGCTCAGCAGGGGTGAGCGCCGGCAGGGGAGGCTGGGGGTCCGAGCGCGGCCCCTCAGCTGTGCCCGCCCGACGCTGCCCGGCGCATCCCAAATCGGGGGCCCCGCGAGAGCCCCCGGTAGCCGTGCTCCTGCTCGGAAGGCTGCAGTGCAGAGTAATTAAATTAAATTGATGCTGTCCCTGCTTTGAGGCCACCCTTGATTTAAGGCCAGAAAAGGAAGCAATTAAATTTAATAAAAACCAGGTCCCTAAACAAAGATATACGGCCAGCGCGGCCGTCCGGAGACGGCATCCGCCCCGCGAGAGGCCGCTCTGGGCGCTGCTGATGTCGGGTTTAAAATAAAAGAAATAATCACCTCCCGGAGCCTCTTTTCCAGCGTGCCTCTCTGAAGCGCCCGTCTCGCTAATGACTCTGTCAAGCACCAGAAGCCGACAGTCCCGCTCAGAGGGGGACCCACGGCCACTGCTGACCGGGGGACGCGGCGCTGAAGTGCGCGTCCGGCAGGGGCAATTAAAGGTGGGCTGTCGGGGCTCAAGGTCAGGGTGCACGGCCCCCGGGGGACGGCGCGAGGGGACGGCTCTGGGACGAGGGGTGAGGAGCGGGAGGCGCCCGTCACCCTGGCACGCCTCCCGCGTCCACCCCTGCCCCCAAACCCCTCTCGGCCCGGAGCCCTTCCTTCCGCCTTTGACGGGAGCAGCCCCCCCACCCCCGTTAACGGGCCCGGGCACGTGTGCGGCCTGGAAGGCGGGCCCCTCGCACTCTGAAAACGGCCTCTGTTCTCAGTGGTGAGGGAAGTCGTGGCAGCCCAGGCAGCCGGAGCGCGGACCACGGCGGGACACAGCCAAGGAGGCTGGTGACCGTTCACGCTGGCATGGACACAGCGAGCTCAAGTCCCCCGCGTGGCCCCCAAGACAGAGCACTGCAGCGCTGAGCCCCTGGAGGGGCGCCCGGGGGGGTCTGGGGCCCCAGCGGGACCCCCGCCTGCCCCGATGGCACCTCCGTCCCTCCACTGTCGTGGCTGGGTGACCAGCACTCAGGAAGCGAGTTATCTGCTATCGATCTGCTGCCCGCTTTGGGCAAAGGGGCACGTGACTCATTATTTAAGCACCCGTCCCCCCCCCCCCCCGGAAGGTCGCCAAGGGCAGCCCCACCCCTGCTTCTTTCTCCGTGGTCCCCGTGAAAACGCTGGCTGTGCTGGGGCGGGGGGTGGGTGTGGAGGGAGGCAGGATTCCCGAGTGCTGCGTTTCCCTGGGGAGGGAAGGCCAGGGTGCCAGGCAGGGCGGGAGCGTGGGCCGGCCAGCCCGCCCCTCCGAAAGGAGAGAGCAGAAAAGTGCAGACGTGTCGGTGTTGAGATTTGTCGGGACGATAAGTCGGGGAGCACACTGGGCCTCTGAGCACCGGGTCCCGAGCCTCTGCCGAGAACAGAAGCCCCATTCTCTTATCCCAAAGGTCAGAGTTGAGCGCCCACGGCACCCAGGAAAACCGGCCGAGGAGGAGGTGAGAGGGCAGCACAGGGAACAGTCTTGGTTCCTCCTCCTGCTTCCCAAGGGCTGATGGAAGTGACAACAAAACCAGAGAGATCCCGGATCCACCAGCCAGCCCCAGGCCTGCGCACGCGGCTCCTTCCCCAAGGTCCTCTGAGACCACCCACCTCACTTAGACGGCTGAGTGACCACGAGGCCACATCCCCCCCCCCCCCCAACATGGCTGGAAGGCCTGTGCCCTGACACCTGCTAGGCCAGAGCAGGGAAGCCTTCGGGAACTTTCTGGAATTTTCCCGAACTTTCTGGGCCACATCACCCAAACCTCCCGAGGGGCCAGTACCGTATTCCAAAAAGAGGAGTCTGTGACAAACAGCCAGGCCCTCTCGGTTGCCTTCCGGGTGAACTTTGTCGACCACTCCTGGGGCCAGCCGCAGAGCGTAGGGAAACCCGGGCCCCGGAAACGAGGACGTCTTGTTGGCTTCTTCGGATGAGGACACCTCAGGGGGGGAAGCGGAGGATGCCGCACCCACCTTCTGCCCACACAGGAACTGGGGAAGGTGATGGTCCGGGAGGTGGGCACAGGCGTGCGGGCAGCATGGCGCTGGGAGACCCGGGGTATGGGCCGGGCGTTCCCGGGGGCGCAGCAGGCGTGCCTGGGATACAGAACCGGATGCAGCCTCACCCATCGGCTCCCCGACAGTGCGCCCTGAGACCCAGCCCCTCAGGACGGGCCCGGCGAATCCCTCATGTATCTAACCGACGGGTTTTCTCTCAGTCCTTGGAGACGTGGGTGCAGAGTCAGTGCTGTTGAATCTGGACCAGACCCTTGGGGTTCCACCCAGAGCTCCGCGGCATTGTTCGGTCAGGACGGAGGCGGCCCCACACCCTTCCCCCCCGAGATCCTGAGATTACACAGAAGAAGAGGTGGCGGGGGACACGCTGTTACTTCAAGAGGGATTTGGGGTCCCCCCCGTCCTTTCCTAAGAACACAAGCTTGTCATGAACAGCATCCAAGAGCCAAGGTCTGTGGGCTCTGGGCCTCCCACCCGCCCACCCAGCCCCGGAGGCCCCAGCCGCCCCCGGCCCCGGCCCCCCCCCCCCCCCCCCCACAAGGGACCTGAGACATCTTAGCGCCCAGGATGGCGACACTGGTGGGGAGGGGCTGGCCTGGCGCTCCTGGACACTCGAGGTCCAAGCAGCCGGTGCTGCGGCCGCGAGGGCAGGAGGGCGGGCGGCTCTGCTCTTTGGCAGGAACCCCGAACAGGCAGTCCCAAGAGCGAGGCTTTCCTCTGGTGTCAGGGACACTTCCCAAGAGCCCACTTTGTAGGAAACCCGATTCCCAGCTGCTGCGTGGAGGTGAGAAGCTATCTCAGGGTTTACGCACCCGAGAAGGAATCCTTCTCAAGCTTCCCTTTGTTCCTCTCGGGGAAATCTCCACCCTCCTCTATCCACGCAAAGCCACCTCCTCCAGGGAGCCCTCCAGGGCGTCCCCTCTGCACCCGGCCACATCTGGTCTTACTTGCAGCACCTCCCTGGTTTCCAGGACTCGGGCACTCCAGGGAGAGGTGCTGCTACCGGAACATTCTGGGATCTTGGAAAGAAGCATCCTACACTCGTTGCCTGGGCAGTTGGGGACAGCGCGGGTGGCATCCCCCTGGCAGCTACCACTGTCCCCGGAACTGATCTCTCACACATGATGGGGCTTTGCCGGGAGGGGGAGGGCTCTGCATTCCTTGTTTCCTGTGCGACAGGCACACATCTAAATCTGCATCGTGTGACCCGCCTCACATGCCGGCTCTCGGGCTGGCAGCTGTGAGGTCAGAGAGAGGGGAGAGGGGGCCCGGGGGCCGCCGGAGGGTGCCGCTGCAGGAGCCCTGTCCCCGGTCCCCTGGATGCCTGGATGAGGGAAAGGGGTGAGAGCAGGGATGACGTCCCAGGCTGGTCTGCACATCCCGGGCTGGGGCTGGACTCCCTGCGGCCATGGCCTCCCTCTGACTCAGTTTCCTCCTCTCTACAATGGGATGGAACTCCGTTGACGGCTTCCCCGCCCACCGCATTTGTCTGACGACCCAGCACTGGGATGAGCCCTCTGGACCAGCCCCTCCCCGGCCCAGAGCCAGGCGTGCGGGGAGACGGCACGTCCTGCCTCGTTCTCCTCAGAGCCCCGTGAACCATTCCCAACGTCCCAGCACAGACAGCATGGGACACGGACAGCACGCTGCCCCAGGAAGGGGTTCGCGTGTGGAGACGGGGGGGCCTGTAACCACCTATGGGGCAGTGTTTGCCAGAACTCAGAGGTGGGGTGGTGGGGGCCCCTCAGGAGATATCCCATGAGCCCATTCTCTGTCCATCCCGTGTCCAGGGCCTCTGTCCCTCAGAAAGCCCAGCAGTCCACAGAGCTGACTTGTGGGTGCAGTGACTCAGGGGTCACTGTGTCCAAAACCTAGGGACCAGCTTCTCCCCGTTCTGCCACTCGGCAAGACAGGGACGATAAAACAGGGGGGGCGGGGCCCCGGACGTGGCGGGGCCTGGGTTTAAATCCCGGCCTCCAGACTTCTGACACCATCCGTCCTTAGAGAAGTGACCTTGAGTCCTCTTTCCTTGTCTGTAGGACAGGCGGCATGCGGTGAGGATTGGGGCCGGCGAGCCCGGGCGCCCCCACCTCCCGGCCCCACCCTCACCTCTGCCACCATCACCTTGCCCGGGGCAGGTGGGCTGACGGCGGTGGCTTCCACTTTCACGGTGCCCCGAGTCACTGCGCCCCCGTCGGCCAGTGGCGGGGGGTCGCCACCCCCCCCCCCCCCCCCCCCCCCCGCTGGGTGCAGCTCGAGGCCGAGACCCGTGGGCCCACCGCCAGGCCGCGCAGGCTTCACTCTCTCTTCCCAGGGGCAGCTCCTGGGCCCCTGGCCGGCACCCCGTGCCCCGTCCTGGCCCCCGTCCCGTGTCCCATGGCTCCGGACAATGGGGGAGCCAAACGATCTCCTTGCACCTGGACGTTTAATTCCAGCTGCTGTAGAAATAACAAGAGACGCCCCCTGCTCCTCTCCCAGCTCCCCACCGGGCCCCCGAGACATGGTCCAGGCCCCTCCCCAGCCTCACCCTCCCTGGGCGGGCGAAGGACACTGAGGAGGGGGACGGCACTTGGGGGACCAGCCGAGGGACGAGGGGAAGGGAGGGCTGGGGGCGGCTGGGGTCCAGCACCGGACTCAACAATGCCAATACCTGTTTCTCGGGGTAACCTGACCCTATAATTATGCCTAAGCCCCCGTGGCGGGGGGGGGGGGGGGTGCTCAGAGCCACAATGCGAGTGCTCGGAAGGAAGCCGGGGAAGAGACCCTTTAATTGTCATTGCCACGCCGGGCGCATTGCGTCAGGCGGGTTCCAGTTACTGGGCTCACAGCTGGTGTGGCACCTGCCGCCTGGGGTCGGGGGTGGGGGTGGGGGGGGCGCACACCTTGGCCGAGCGCAGAGGCCGCCAGGCTGGGCCCGCTGCCCCCGGCCCCGTCCACCGGATTTGTTGCGAAAGCCCCTTCCCGGGCTGGCGACAATCTCATTGTTTGCCCCTCAGATAAGAAACACGGACTCGTGTGTTTTCTTTTCTTGAGGAAACGTCGGGCCCGAGGACGGTGTCTGCAGCACAGGAAGAGCCGGCCCAGGGGAAAGGCCTCCCTGGGCCCGCCCTTCCCACCCAGGCCCGCAGTGAGGACCACAGGCGCCCCTGCGGCCCACCTGCCTTCACACCTGCCCTCCCGAGCCGCGGCGCTCCTCGCAGTGACCGAGGCCCCTGAGTGGCAAGGGGACCCAGGAGTGCGGGGAAGACCCAGCCGGCGGCCGGCACGTGGACACGGGACCCCAGGCCCTGGCCCGTGGGTGGCCAGCAGCCCCCCTGCCGCCCGGCGGGCTAATCCGCGGCTCCGGAGCGCAGATTCCCTCCACCGGCGTGCGGGGCGATGGGCTCCCGCGAGCCCCACGCAGGCTCCGCGGGCAGCCCCCCCCACCAGACAAAAGGCTGCCTGTTCCTTGCCTCTGCCTCAACGCGGCTTAAGGACATTTTTGTCATTTTTGACCAGCTAATGTCTTGAAAAAGAAAATAAGTTGGCTAATCGCTTTAAGATTAATCTTCGCTGTTTTTGAACACTCTGGGTGCCGACGCTCGCTCTCCTGGACCAATTAGGTCACGGCCCCCGCTGCTCACGGGTCTCTTCCTGCCCCGCCTGCCCTCCGTGCCCGCGGGAGGCGCTGGAGGCCCGGGCCCAAGACGTCCCCGCCGGCGGTCACAGCCGCGGGCTCTGAAGCCGCAGCCAGCAAGGCCCCGCAGCCCCAACCCGGACCCACCTTCCCGCCTCCCGGCGGCTCCCCGGCCGTGCCCTACGCCTGGCGACCCCTGCCCTGCCGTCTGCTCCTGTGCCAGCCAACTCCTAGTCTCTACGAGTCCAGACGCAGGCCACGCTCCGGGGACCCTTCTGGACTCCCACGCTCCTCCACACGCTGCTGCCTCCCTGGCCCTTTCCACACAACCCCCCTTAGCTGGGGAGTTTCCGTGCCAGGCCGCCCTCCTCATCGGCCACCAACCCTGAGGGCCCAGGCCTGGAGCACCCTCGTGGGTCTGCCCTGAGCCCAAGGTTCTGGCTTCACTGGATGCCGGATCCCTCAGCCAGGCCTTGAGCCGCCGCAAATGGGGCATGAACAGCCCCACGAGTCGTGGGCTTTCGCAGAAGTCGGGTGGGATGCGGCGCGGTGGCCGGGGGCCGGCCGGCTGGGTTTGTAAGAACTCGCCGGGGAAGGGCGGCTCTGGGGGTCCTGCCCTGCGTGACCCATGGCTCCAACTTCAGCAAAGTCTTCCTCTGGGTAAGACACAGCTGCTCCCACCCCAGGGCGCGCCCTGGAACCGGTAGAAGTCAGCCCCACCAAGAAACCCAGTGGTTTCGTCTCCAACACCCAGTCGAGGCCGTCCCTCCCGTCTTTGCCAGGAGGCAGCAAGTGTGGCCGCCACGCCGGGGCCTCACGGCCACCCCGCTGGATGCAGGAGGGTCTCCATGGCCAGTGTAGATGTTCAACATTTAAGCTCCTCTGAAGCTCACCCTGGCGTCTCCTGTAAACACGCTCCGCTCAGGGCGTTCGATATGGCTTCCTGTCAATGACAAGCCTAGTTTTCCATAAACTGAGGGCGGGAGCTCGGTGTTTGTGCTGCATGAGGCTGTGGTCCCCGGTGTGTGCACTTGACTGGGCAGACCTGCCAAGGCCACCTCAGGCCTCCGTCTCCGACCCCCCACCCCAGGGTCCCTCCAGGAAGGAGAGAACTCCTAACTGGATGTGGCCAGTGCTCCCCCAGGCAAGTCCCCAAGGAATACTGGGCCAAAATAAGGGCCCCTTTGCTTTGAAGACAAGCTCTGTTTAAAATGATTCGTCGCCTCTCTCTTAGGAAGTGGAGGTGCTTACTCACAGAGGCAGGAGTGCGAACGGGATGGTTCTAGAACATTCCAGGTTCATGTGGGAGGAAGGAGGGCGCGGTGGAGGCGGGTTGAGAAGCCGCCTCCCACGTTTACCTAGCATCCAGGGTCTGAGGCAGTGAACTACGAATGCTGTAGCCCATCTGCCTCCTGGGGCATGTGTGCTCCTCTGGAAGGTTCTGGAAAGTTCTAGAAGGTTCTGTGTGGATGTCACCTGCAGGAGCCCAAGGCCTGGGGTTTCCCATCTGGCCTCCACCCGGCAGCCCCTTCCTTGCCCGCTGGCCAGCGAGTAATCCGGGCAGAGAGCAGGGCCCGGGTCCAGGTTCTGACACTCGTAAACACTGTCGACATAAGATGATATAAAGGCCACATGGTTTTCTGCCGCGCGGCCACGTTGTCCTTCCTCCTGGCCCCCATCCGCCCTCCTCCTCCTCCTCCTCGGCGCCCACCATCGGGGCTGCTCAGGCTGCAGACACCCAACCCCAAACTCTGATAAATAAGTTCAAACCTTTAAAAAGTGCCCTTAATGCCCCATTGTACCCTTGATTGCTCATTTCCCAGCTATATAATTAGCACATAAAGAACTCTCTCCTCCGAATTAAATGGCAGTAATTGGGTTTTTAAAAAACTAATTTAAATCCTAAACCCTTTGAAAAAAAATTGTCATTGTTTACATATTAAATGGACTAGCATTTTAAGTATTATGGGGCTAATTTAACAGGCTTATCTAGGACGTGGGCCACGGGGCAGGGCTGGGAGGGAGGAGACGGGCCTTCTCCGCACAACAAGCAACAAGCCGAGGAAAAGGCCTCACGCTCACTCCCAGGGGGCCGGGAGCAGGACCCCAGGGCAGCCCGGCCACCCTGGGACAAACTGAGAGCCACCTTGCGCCCCTTGCTGACCCAGAGCCCCACCCAGCACCCCCAGGCCATGGCACTCACGTCGGGGACACCCGCTACCTTCCCGACGGCTCACCAAGACTCGCCTACTGTTTCCAGAGCCGTCTCTACCCGTGTACTTTCTGCACAGGCGCAGTAGACGGGTGTAAGAGTTCAAATTATTTCCACTTTGGAAGTTTTTTCTCATGCAAAAAAAAAAAAAAAAAAAATCCTCGGAAGTAACTAACGCACTGGGGAGTCTATGAACCGAGCCGGGCATTCAGTGAAAACCATTTTGTTAAAGACCCGGGCTGAACGGAGGCCGCTCCCGTTCCTAAGTGGGAAAAACTACAAATCACCAGGATTCCTGGCCCTGACTTTAACCCCAAAATGGAATATGGCTGCAAAATAAATATGTGTGTTTTAACTGGAGAAACCTTCCCGACGGGGAGAAAACCAGTAAAAGCTGACAAGTGTGGGGAACCGTTGGAAACAGAAGGGGAACCTTGCTTCTCGGTGAGAATTTAAATGTTTGAGGATGGTTTGCGGGTCCGCAAGGACAATACAAACAAAAACGAAGTAGCTACAAATTGCGCAAGGCACAGGCAGGAGGAAGCAGAGAGCAGAGCCCGCCGGCAGGATGGAGTGTTCTAGAAGAAAGGCATCTTCACTGCCCTCGGCAGGGCCTCTGAACAAGCTCCGTCGTCGTGTGCTGCCCATCAGAATATATGGCCCCTGGGGGCCCACGGAATCCCGGAAAGACATCGTCACCACAATTAAAAGGACCAGCAGCTCAGGGCAGGACAACGGGGAACCTGCCTACTGTGAGCTCCTGAAACTTCGGGGCGGAGAGGAGCGGACCTCAGTGTGAGAAGCACCCCCCACCCGGGCCCCACACGTGCCAATTAAATGCGCAGTGATGTGGCAGCCGCCACGCCCGGCGGGAGGGGACAGCCTCTGCTGCCGGACGGACGGCGATCGGAGCGGCTTTGGGAGGCCATCTGGCAAGGCTGGGTGGAGAGCAGGGCCCGGGTCCAGGTTCTGACACTTGTAAACACTGTCGACCTGACCAGGCGGGGCTCAGCCTCGCCCGGAGCTCTGATAGGTGCTGCTGAGTTGGGGTTTTGTTTGTGGTTTGCAGAGGACACAGGGATGGGGACGGACGGACCCTTTGTGGCCTCCAGGGATGAGCCCAGCTGCCCGTAGGCCGCGGGGGCCCAGCCGGCAGGGCCCCTGTGCTGCCTCCTTGCCTGCCCAGGACGGGAGGGGCTGCCGGCCCGTCACCCAGAGCCCCCGAGACCCTGGGGGCCGGGCGCACTGCCAGGGCCTTCCAGGGGACCAATTAGAGTGTCTTGGGGGTCTCAGTGCCTTCAGGTCCTTCTGTAAAAACGGCTGGGCCGAAGTAGGTCCCTTGCGTCAGGAGATGACACCCCCATACCCGCGAGGCTCTGGCAGCCGAGTCCAGCTGGCCCCAGGTCCTTGGTGGATACAGACGGGTGTGAGCCTCGCAGGCCCGGGGCGGTGGTCGGGGGGTGGTCCTCACAGCTCCGGGGACCCTGGCATCCTTCCTTCCACCGGCCAGCTTCTCTCTTTCCCTCCTGCCGTGTTAAGTTCAGCTTCCATGGAGTCAGCTGAATTGGTCAGAACAGAGTCTGCACACAGACGTGGTGTGTGTGTCATGTGCACACATACACACGTGTGTGCACAACACAGAGGAACGGACAGAGAGAGAGAACTCGCCGGGCCGGGACAGACAGACGTCTCTCCCGAGTCCTTCTTGCCCCTCCAGGAGCTTCCACTCCGCTGAGGAGCCTGCCACCCCCCACCCCCACCCCGTGGCATCACGTCCCACAGAGAAGCTGCCAAGGAGGCCCCTGGGCTCCCATCCCATCCTGGCCCCGAGCGTGAGCGCCAGGATGGGTCCCCGTGGGTCTCAAGTGCACAGATGCTCCCAGCCGCCCTCGACGCTGCCCTCTGCGTTTCTGCATCTGTTCACGTGTGCACACGCACGCACACACGCGCGCACACACACACACACACACGGGCATGTGCCCAGGTTCCCTCACGGATGCCCAGACAGTCCTCACGTTCCAGCAGCTGCGGGGGGAGAAAGAGGTGGGCGGGACTGCTGACACCCCACCTGGGCCTGGTGTTGCCCATCCTCGGACCGGCCAGGGGACAACTGTCCCCCAGCGATCAGAAGCACGGGGCGGCCCCTCGACCTTGGACACTCAGCCTTCAGAATCAGGTCATGACCCCGCCCCCATCTCCTGCTGGGAAGGGGACCACTCTGGACCCCGAGCAGGGAACCGGCTGGGCCATGAGGCCCCCACTGCAAGCCCCGGACCTCAGCCCTGCACCCGGAGTCACGCAAGTGAGCCGCACGCGGGGAAGGGGCGAGGGAGGCCACGCGGTGCTGGGGCTCAGCTCGCCTGTCTGTGCCCACACGGGCCCGCGTCCCGCCCCAGCTCGCACGCACGCATGCACGGGCACGCATGACGCCGGGCCTGTTACGAGCCCTCGAGTTTAATCTCCGCGCTCCAAACGCATCGACCTCCTCAGCCTCCTGGAGCTTCCTGTCACGGCCGGCCCGCCCCAAACGGTGCGGCCAATGCCCGAGCACCCCTGGGCTGGGCCGGACCCTCCCGGGCGTGAGTCTGAGAGCCACCGCTGCAGGAGAGAAGGTCCCCAAGGTGGACCACCCGCGTCCTGGTCCGTGGGTTCCTTTTTGATGTCTCCACACTGGCATTCATTTTCTGAAGGCGGACGTGCGACTTCGTGGTCAGAACGCAGGGATAAGGATGCAACCCCGGAAATTCTAAGGTCCGTGTCACCAGGGATAAAACGGACTCAGAGTGGGTTTGATGGCCCCCAAGTTTCCTGGGGCACAGTCGAGAGCAGTGAGCAGAGGTTCTCACCGCTTCCTGTCACACCTGACGCGTTCTGCCTCCCCTTTTCCAAAAATAACCCGCCCACCGTGACGAAGAATGTGCTTGGAGGACAGACCCGGACTTTTCTTTGCATTTTCCAGCACTGAGAAGGACTCCTTCTCAGCTGAAGTGGAGGTGCCCCCTGAGCCGTGGGGCTGACCAGGGGGACCGGGGTTTTCACCCGTGCACCGTCTGAAGCGGAGGGAAACATGTTGGCCCTTTTCTCAGGGATTAGCACCTTAGGCAGGAAGCGTCCTGGATGCCAGGAGCCTTCCAGCGAGGGCCTGCCGTCCAGCGCTCGGCTCACAGCCCCTCCCCGTGACCGCCCCATCCAGCTCTCTGCCCCAGGCGCACGCCGGGCCGCCGGGACTCCCCGGCCCCCGGAGGACCTGCTTCCGGTCAGAGGCAACAGGCCTCTGCCCAGCGGGACACCACCCAGGTCCCCCTGTCCCCTGCCCTGCGGAGAAGGGGCAGGGTCTCAGGCACGGAGGGAGCGCAGGGCCTGGAGCGCCTGCATTGTTTTACAGGCAGGATGGATCTGTTTAGCAGTAACTCTTCCAAAATGAAACCAGAAACCAGGTCTAATCATTTGAGCTCGATAAAGACTCCCCGAGTGCCCAGGAACCGGGCCGGGCCGCACCATAACCGGCGTTCCTTCTGTCCAGGCACGGAGACGGAGCTGGCTGCACCCCCAAAGTTGAGGGGTGGGGGGGGGCCTATCTCGCGAGGGCATCGTCTGGGTAAGATGATATCTGATGTAGCACACAAGAAAAGCAAAGTTCAAGAAACCAACACGGATCAGCTTTTGGCAAGGTCTGTGCACCGCTGTTGTGCATTTTAAATCGCTCAGTGCCAAATCGTAACAGGCTCCCTTTGCCAGAAACCAGGAGGGGTCAAGCGAGGATCGCGGCAGAGAGCAGAGATTCGTCTTTAAAAAGCACGGTGCTGAGATCTATTTTGAGTTTTGCAAAACAAGAGACCGTCTGGGCCTCTCTCTCTCCGTCGTCTCTGTTCCGCTCTCCCTTTGGGTTTTAAAACCAGCGGCCCCGGCCGTTTCCCGCCTCCGGCTCCAGGCCCTGGTGGGGCCGAGCCAAGGGGTCGGGGGGGGGGGGGGGGGCCAGCAAACATGTCCACTCACTGTCCTGCCTGCTGCCTCCCCGCTGTGTGGTGAAGCCAGCTGTCAGCCCTCCTAAGTTTGTGAGAACACGCGGGGAGGGCGTCTGGGGCCCCTGACGTGGGAGACTCTGAGCCCCTCCTCACGCGGTGCGCCAGCCACATAGGATCGGGAGCCTTTCTGGAGAATTCCTTGCACCTCCTGCCTCGGCATGTGGTTCCTCCATCACCAGGTGCACCCTTCTGGCCGGGCCGGGCCCCTCACCTCCCTACCCTCCCTCCACAAGCATTTCTCCTGCAGAGTCCTGGGCTGGGGGTCGCCGGCCCCGCCCCGCCAGTCCTCCTTCTCCGCAAGAGCTCACAAACTGGAGGAGGCCGCTGCCTGCCGTCACCCAGCGCCCACGGGCTTCCAAACCCCACCTGGGGATTCCGCAGCCACGCCAGGTGTCAGATAGGCTTGTTTCTGAAGGGACCGGGCACACGCGGTCACGTGGTTCGAACACCCCCTTGACAAGCTAGAGAGAACCCAGACGCCGTCTGCAGGCAGCCAAGCCTGGAGCTCTCTGCGCAGCCCCCACGGGACCCTCAGGCCTCGCCGTATCCACCTATACAATGGGTGTGCCCGTGCCTGTCCCCCACGGCTCAGGGAGGGACCCGGCCGCCAGGGGCTGGGAGAGCCCCCGGAGGAGAACGGCCACGGACAGCTGGGGCCCACCCCGCGGACATCGTTCCCACGCGCAGCCAGGCCGGCCGGGCGAGGGCCTGGGGACAAGCTGCCGCCCCCGCCCGGCCGCAGGAGCTGGCCAGGGAAGGGAGGCCGCCCAGCAGCGCCCACAATGGGCCCCTTTCTCCCCTTGCTGATTGAGACAGTTCAGTTGGGAATATTTAAACAGTTGTATATTCACAGACCTCGAGGAGGGGACGCGATCAATGCTTAATCAGATAACTGCCCGCTCTCGACAAGTCTTCACGGAAGATCAGCCACTCAAACGCTAATTCCTCTTGCTAATTAAGCAGCCTGTTAATTGCTCCCGGGCTCTAATGCCCGTCATTATGCCCGTAACAGCCCGCCTGACAGCACTGGGCCTGGGGCTCGGGGCCCACAAAGGAGCGGCCGTAATGAATCCGCCAGCGCTGGGACCCCCGACGCCACCAGCCCGCGCGGCTCCAGGCACGCAGGGGTCAGTGCCCCTCACGCCAGCCGAATGCGTTACGAGTCCCGGAACTCGCCAGGGCCGGCGGACCCCAAAGGAGAGGTGCCAGGAGACGCGTTCTTTCTTCCTTTTAGAACAACCCTGCCTGGGCCCCCAGGGACCGCGCGATCCCTCACTAGAACCCACACCCCCCCCTTCGCCCCCCCCCCCCGTAAACCTTTCCAAGAGCCCGCTGCCGGCGGTGTTCCATTGGCGTTTCCAAGTGTGCACCTGCCGGGCCGGGCCCTGCGCCCTTCAGAGCCAGCGGGCCTCAGCTGAGTGGCCTGGGGCCTCAGTTTCCCCTGCGTGACCTGGTGCTGACGGTGCATACCTCAGGGCGTCCCAGGAGATGTGCGGGTACCACGGAGTGCGGCTCTCCCTGTAACTGTCCTGTCTGGGGCTCACAGAGGTCGCAGGCCCGGCCTCCCGGTCCACGTGGAGGCCTCTCGGGCACAGAGCCCCAGCCCGGGCTGTGCAGTGACTCCCAGGAGCAGGGTTTTCCCGGAGGCCCAGAAAGAGACACAGAGAACACCAGGGGCCCAAGGGCCCGTGGGGAGGTGGGGGGCAGTGCCGGCCGAATCTGAGCCCTGGCAGGGGGTGCCCGGCACAGCCACAGCATCCCTGCCTCCTTCCGGCGCCTCGAGACCCCACCAGGCCTGCAGATCCAGACACTTCTGGGCCCTCGACGAGGCATGTCAGCCGGTCAGGAGACGTCACCATGCTGCCACTGCCTCTCCCGAGGCTGAGAAGGATCCCACCGGTGCCACGGGCCAAGCAGGGTCACAGGCCTGGGTCTGTCCGAGCCTTGGTCCCCGCTGCCCTTCCTGCCCAGGGGGCCTGGCAGGGTGGCCCAGTGGCCGTGAGGCCAGGTCGGGCCTGGGATACGGCCAGAGGCTGCTGGCGTAGCAAGAGGCTCCCTCCTGGATAGAGGGGCCGGCCTTCACCCCGGAGCTGTCGCCTCTGTCCTGCCCTGTCCGCTCACTGCTCCTGGAGGTCGTGTTTACACATGGGGTCGCAGATGGCTCCTGGCAGAGGCTGCGGCCAAGCCGTGCCAGGCCAGTGGCAACGCAGAGCGGCCTGTGGGCTCAGAAGAAACCAGCCTCGCCCGGGGCCCCCGCAAGCCCGCGACCTCGCCCGGACCCTGAGGAGCCAGAGAGACTGAGCCAAGCCCGCCCTTGGGGGTGGGGGGTCTGCAGGTGTCCCCCGTGTCCTGCTTCAGGACAGAAGCGATTCCCGCCACGGCCGCCACCGGGGCTGGGACCCACCCCTTTCAGAGATGCCCTCGTTCAGTCTCGACGAGGACACGAGTGTCTTTTCCAAAGGAGGACGGGCAGGGTGACTTAGTCCAGGGAGGATGTCTGATCACCTGGCTGGCAAATAGAACGAGTCTGCTTCCGGCCCTGTCTCCCGGATCGCAGAGGAACGGGGGCGGTGGCGTTCAGCACCCCAGGAGAGTGCACGGAGGGGCTGGGCGGGGCTGCCCCACCCCCGGGAGCACTCTGGGCTTCCTTCCCCTGGGAACACGCTTCCATCTCAGACCCGAGAGACGGTACCAGAGGAGGATGCGAGATCCCATGTCACAGACTGACGCCTCCTCCAGGAAGTCCCCATGGGCTCCCCCTCTCTCCAACCACACCCGGGGAAAGCATTTTATCTCTGCCTCCCACACCTCGCTTGGGGGTTTACAGATTTCACAGATGTCACCCCTCAGTCAGCAAAAGTCCCCAAGGGCAGCCATGCCAGCTTCCCAGCCCCTGTGCAGGTAGAGACGGACGCATTCCCTGACCACGGCACCTGCGGCCTCCGGTCCCCCTGCAAGGGGACCCCCAGGGTTTGAGGAGTGCGATCGATGCCGGGGTCCGGTCACAGAGAAGGCAGCTCTGAGGACTGGGGGCCCCTGGCCGTGCACGGGCTACAACCACACAGTGGGCACCCAAAACCTGAGGGTTGACCCTCCTCCGTGTCTCCACCGGGCACCCAGGTGCGCAGTGGCCAAGAGGGACCGACGCCTCCTTCCCCGTAATCCTTGCTGAAACCTGGGGTCTCCCCCGCCCGCCTTGGCCCTCTGCGCCCCCCCCCCCGCACCACCCCCACGCTGCCCCCCCAGGCCCGGCTCGGCGGGGGCTCCCGTCCCCGCCATCCCGCTCGTGGGCCCCACGGTCCCCACCCCCCCACCCGGGACAGGAGGCGGCGGTGCTGGTTTGAATTTGCGGGTCCGGGGCTGGTTTCCATTCCCAGCCGCCTTCCCAGAGCCCTGCAGGAAGACACAACCCGCATCGAGGAGACCGAAGTCAGACACAAGAGCACCCCTCCTCCCCGTATTGAATTAACCATTCTGGCCAGTAAGGGAAGCCCCTAAATTTGATTTCCTTTCCTGGGCCGACTCTTCTGGAAGGAGCGGGACTGTGGTGGTGTTGAGTCAGGAGGGTTCATTTCTCCCCCTGCAGGCACCTGAGTGATGTTTATTCTGCCAAACCTGAACCCCTCCCCTGGGGCTGCTCCGAGCTGCCAGGGGGCCTGGGAGGGCAGCACCTGAGGAGGCCCCTGGCCTTGGCCGCACGGCTCCCCCGGTCAGACATCGGACCCTTCCGCAGACCAGTCGCTGGGTTTTCGGGGCTCGGTCCCTCTGGGGGCTCACTCACCCCAGCGGCCACCGTTTGGCTGTCGGGGGGGGACGTGGGGCCGCACCAGGAGACAAAGGACTGTTTGCAGAGTGTCGGGGCCGAGCTGTCTCGGGAATTGTGACAAATGGAGACACGTCTTCCCCTCGCTGAACAGGGAGGCGCGTGGCGGGTCCCCGCAGGCGGGCGGGCGGGCGGTCCTGACCCGGCCGCGCGCCTGGCCGCCGTGTGGCTGCATGCGGCCCCCTGACCCCCTCGCACACCATGTGCAGGCAAGGGGCTTGCGGTGAGCGCGGCTCCCCTAATAAGATCCATATTCCGCCGGGTGCACATTTAATATAAAAGATCTGCCGATACCCACCGCCCGCGCCGCTCGGGTCCAACTGAAAGGCCTTTGTTCGGGGAGATTAGAGGAGGATTTGGTTTCATTTTTCACGATGTTTCACTCACTACATCACCGAGGTTATTGACGTGGTCGCGGCCCCTCCTTCCGTCCACGGCCCCCCAGCCCTCACATTCCGGGGTCTCTGGCCGCCAAGGATGGAGTGCGGGCCCGTCCAGGCCCTGGCCCCGAGGCCGCGTGGATGCACTTCGGTCCTGCCCCCGACGCCCCCACCCGCCCCCGTCAGCCCCGTCCAGACTCACGTCTGTTTCTCTGGGTCTGGAGGCCATGTCTCCGTGCCCCACCTCCTGGTCCTGGCCACGGAGCCACGGAGCCACGGAGCCATGGAGCCACGGAGCCACGGAGCCACGTCGGGAGCGGGCCAGCGGGCCCGCGGGTCAGCGACCGCTCTGCTTCCGCAGGCCTCCACAGAAACGGTTTTGTTCCGGTCGGGGCCTCTGGGCTATGGCTTGATCTCGCCGTGTTTTGTTTTAATTAAGAGCTGATCTTTCTAGAACCCATTCCTGAAAATAGCTCCGTGTTGCTTTCTTCCAGGACATGGGGCTTTTAAAAGAAAAGCCTTTTTGAAAAACAAATAACGTGGTGCTCCCCACCGGCCCCCACCCCCCCCCCCCGGGTCATTTTCGTGGGCCGATGCTGGCGTGGGAGCTGCCGTTGCCCTGGGAGTCGCCCGCTGACCCCACGCACCCAGAGGGCCCAGGCCGGGCCTGTGGCCGTGCGCTTTGGGGGGGGAAGCAGGCCCGGGGCCCACGCGAGCCCAGTGGCCTTCTGCACGGAGCCTCTGTCACCTCCCCCAGCCCTGCCTCAAGAGCCAGGCACTAATTGAGGCATTTTCCTGCACAACAGAAAGAAAAGAGGAGCAAACACCCACTTATGTTGTCCCAACACAAGATTCTGACATGTTAACAAGTTTATTATATCCTGTTTCTAATCTAAACACAGAACGAGTTCTCCGCAGAAGTGGGAAGTCAGCCTCCAACGGTCCTCTCTGGGGCCGGCGGCCTCCCTTTGCGCCTGGCCTGGGCTCAGCCTGTCACCCTGGGTCCCCTCGCCCCACCCGCCTGCGGCCCCTCCCAACAGCCCGCCGTTCCCAGACCCTCCGGCATCTACCCCGGCTTTCACCACCGAAAGCTGCAGAAGCTCCAGCAGGACGGGATGGGGGGGGGGTGTGTGCACCCCCCACGCCCTCCTCTGGGGTCCACAGGGCACCAGGACCAGGAGCTGACGGCCGGGGGCCTCCTGAGGTCCAGCCTGGCCGTCCAGCGTGCCAGGCCCAGCTGACAGCCCGCTCCCTTTTCTCCAGCATCAGGAGGCGTGGCAGACCCTCCAGGGCCGTTAAAAATGCAAGACTGGGTGTGCGGTGGGGATGGTCTTCACGACCACCCCCCAAGATCACGAACAAAGCCACACCTCAGCCTCTCTGTGTCCCGGGGAGGCGTGGGTGCCCTCCGTGCGCCGAGGGCCGTCACACAGTTCCTGTGCTGCGTTTACGCTTCGCCCATTTTCTGGCAATTAGGGTGGATGGGCACGGCGGTGACCCGGCTGAGACGTGTCCCCGGAAACTTCCAGTGGCTGGGGAGGGGCGGCTGCCAGACTGTGAGGGGCACACAATATTTGTGGAACGACGCGATACGGGGCCAGGAGGAGACATCTTACAGATTTAATCCGTCCCCTTAATTACTTGGATTTCAAGCCGTGGGCTGCGGACTCAGCGGGGCGGCAGGGCTGGCCTGTCCTAGGCCCCCCGCGCCGGCTCAGGGAACCACCTGTGGGTTCCGGCCAAGGGCGGGCGACGGCCGCCGGGACCCTCCCCGAGCGAGGAGGCGGGGCCTTGGCCTCTCCCTGGATCCCTGTGCCCAGCGAGGGGCCGATGGCACCGGCTGCCCGGTGGGGCTCAGGCTGAGCAGACGGGCAGGCCGAGAAGGCGGGCTCCCCCTCTCCTGCCACACAGAAGGGACAGGACGGTGGCCTGTGAGGCAGGGCAGCTCTGGGGGCCCCAGGGATGGGGTGCTGCCCTGCCCCCAGCCACGGCCCTCCCCTGAGCTCCACAGATGGGCCTGTCAGCTGCTAAGTAAGAGGCAATCCAGCGTGACCAGAAGGGCAGGCCTTTCTCAGCTTCCGGAACAATTTTCAAACACTTAACTCCACGGCTTACATCAAGAAAAAGGATCAGTCATCAAAATCTCATTGTGCGGGCACAAAAACGCGGTACCCCCGCCACTCTCCCACATTTCTAAGCCCCAGGTCTCCGTTTCCTTCCTGCCAGCCTGGTTCCACGGCCCCCAGGCTTCTAGAACCCTCTCCCCGGACACACTGCCCAACCCAGTGCCCCAGGCTGACCCAGAGGACACACGGCATGGCCCCGCCCCCGCCCCGCAACCCACCACAGCCAAGGCCGCGGGGCCACCGAGTCTGAGAACCCTCGCCCACCTCCCCAGCCTGGCCCAGGCCGGCCTGAGAGCCCCCTCACCGTGCCCTTTCAGGGAAATGACTTTCCACGCCGGGGTCCGGAGAAAGGTAATTAACCAGACCCCAGAGGCCGAGCCTGCGTCGAATCACCCGCCTGGTCACACAAAGAGCCACCGCCGTGCCGGCCCGGCCTCGGCGCTCCCACATGGCTAAGAGGTGGGTGGTTCACTGTCCTCCACCCACGCCTCAAAAGGAAGCCCCCTGTGGCGGAGAGAGGCACCCAGCTGCTCATGAAAGGGAACGGCAGGACTCTGCCAGGCAGGGGGCATCCTCGCGAGCCCTGCGGATCGATGCGCGTCCGGGAGGAAGTCTCAAGGCCGCTGTGCTTGGCTACAACGGCCCCGGGCCTGAGAGAGTACGGGGAGCAGGGTGGAGGTGGCCCGTGCCCACGCTGTCCCCACCTCCCTGGGCGGCCAAAGCGGACGGGCTGCCTGGCTGGGATCCCTTCTTGCAAAGCACCTGGGAGAACTGGGCCGGCACCCTTCCGGCGCTTTCTTCTGGCGGGGGGGGGGGGGGGGGGGCCTGAGTCCCACTCAGCCTCGGAGGCACTGCCTGGGCCCTCGTGTGCACACTCGCTCACGCGCGCACGTGTACGTGTTGAACGCTGCCCTGTGGGCCTGGCTCTCCCGGTGCTCTTGTCTGCCCTGGGCTGGGGAAGTCCCCGGGACCCCAATCTCTGCGCGACTTTCAACCTCAGCAGATGCCACCCACGGGCCACAAGCCATGCCAGGAAGGCATCACAGGCACAAGAATGTGCTCCCAGCTCCGGCAGGACCAGCAGACTCGGCTCTCTGGTCGGGCTGGAGAGAACTCAGTCCCGCTCCGAGGCCGCCTGGCCCGTGGCTTCAGCTCCGCACAGCGAGCGCGGGGCCGGGGGAGACCGGGCCCCAGGAGCCCTCAGCCCCCAGCCCTGCTTGGTCTGGGTGACTCTGCGAATGACCTGGGAGCGGCCGGAACATCCACAAACGGACGGTACACCGTGTGTGCGGCAGCAGTCAGGCGCTGGCCCGCCGGGGCCTGCACGCCGGCCCCCACCAGACCCGAGACCCCCCGGCCTGTCCTGGGAGAACTGGCCGTGCCAGACAGAGCAGGAGGGGCGTCTGCACACGCCTCACCCCAACAGTGGACTTCCAACCTCCCCCACACGCACTCTCCGAACCCCTGGTTTCAATTGGCCGGACCCCTCACGGTCTAATCTGATTTCCTGCCTCTAAAAAAGGCCGAGCCCATATTTGTATTTGAAATGCCCTTAAACCTGGCCCGGCCTGGGGCAGCTCTCACAGAGGTGGGTATGGAAATGGAAAAACCAGGAACGAATTATTCCAAGTGGATGTTAACTGAGAAAACCGTGGCTAAACACGTTATGAGAGAGCACGGGGGGGTGGGGTGGGGGGGCCCACGGAGGACGGAACTCACCAGGCCCGAGCCACTGGCCTGTCTCCCCAACCCCCGCGGACCTCTGCGGGACGGCCAGTCCTCACCTGTCCAGCCTTGCAAACTGTTCCCTCACCATCGGTACAGGTGCGGGCCGCGTGTGAGTGCCCTCAAGACGGTGTGGTTGTGGGGTGGCCCAGCGAAGGGCACTTTACAGCGTTCCACGGCTCCGGCACAAGTCGGTTCCCAAGCTTCGGTGCAGGGCCTGGGGCGGCTGTGTGAGACCCCAGAGGAAGCAACGGTGACCCTTCCCGGGGCTGAGAAGCGCAGGCCCTTGGAGGCCCACAGCCCAGGCCGAGTCAGCCGCCGGGGCTGTGTCTGCCGGCCGGTCCCGCGGCCAGCAAGGAGCGGCTCTGACCTGCCTCTAGCCCCACCTCTGGAGTGTGGGGAGACCCTCACCAGGCCCGGCCTCGGCTAGCCAGACCTGGGGTCCCACGGTGTCTGCGATCCGAGTAGGGGCAGAGTCCAGGGTAGACGGACAGAGGCCCGGCAGGGCTGTGCGGCCCCGGAAAAGATGAGGGTCCACGTCCCAGAACGACCAAGCCCAGTACTGCCCTCCCGGGACCAGGGTCGGTGGCATTCAGGCCCAGAGGCCTTAAAATTCCCATGAAAGCAGGGAGGAGGCCGCCTCCTCTCCAGGGCGGCCCTGGGCACTGTCACCCCCTACTGCTCCCGCCCTTGGCTTTGGCCCTCGCTTTTATAAACAGCGTACTCGCCCTCCACGAGCGAACGCGCCAGAGAGTGGATGCGGGGGCTGAGCCTCTCTCTGGTGACCCGCTCCGGGGCCTGGGACGGTCCCTCCATGGCCCAGGAAGCACTTGGTTCCCGCCGCTGAACTCGGCCTCCGGGGCCGCCGGGGGGCAGGAGGCGCTGTGAGGACGGCAGCAGCACGAGGTGCCCGACGCAGGGCCCGCATGGGGGACAGCCCACAGCACGGCCGCTGGGGGGGCCGGGGGAGAGCCAGATGGACGCACTGGACGTCCTGGAACCGGGCCTCAGCCGTCGGGCGCCCGCTGGCTCGCTAACCTGCGCCCCGGGGCCACCAGCCTTGCTCGTGCGGGGGCGCCCTGCCCCCACCTGCCTCCACGTGGCTCACAGCGAAGGCGGCGCTGTGGACAGCGTGCGTGCAAGACTCTCGCCGGATCCCCTTTGTCCTCGGGAGCTGGGCTCGCGGGCCTGCCTGATGGAATATCGATCCTGGGAATGCCAAGTCCAGCGAGCCATTAGTCCAATCTGCTCTCAAGCTGACAGGGTCCCATCATTTGTCATCGGCCCTGTCCTGCCGGGTTTGTTTAGGGGCGGGGTATTTGCTCTACGCTGCTTTCCAGGACTCCCCGCTGCACTCCCTCCCTGACGGGTGTTTGTGGAGGGACCGTGGTCCCACCGGCCCCGCCCCCACTGCCAGGGCGGCCTCTGTGGTCTGAGGCCTCCACGCCGGGTCCTGTGAGTGCCGACCCGGAGCGGCCCACGCCAGCCCACGGCAAGCGTCTCCGCAGCCACCCCGCGAGGCCAGTGCCATCGGACCCCTCGCCCACCGGGACAGCGGTGGGGTACAGAGAGGGGCGGCCCCTGCCTCAGGGTCACGCAGCTAGCGAGGGCTTAGCTGAGGTTCGGAACCCGGCGCCGCGGGAGCCAGAGGCTACCTCCCCGGGCACAGGGACGGCGTCACCAAGCAGGGGCCTGTGTGGGACGGGGTGTGACCGGAGGGGCCGGGGGCCGGGGCCGGCCGTGCAGAAACGGGCTGCACCCTCACCGCTGACGCCACCCTGCCTGGCGGACCTCTCGGTGTCTGCGGGACCCCCGCTGCCCCTGCCCCTGACGTTCGGGCTCTGCCGGCCACCCCCCCAGGGCCGCCCGGGCCATTCCAGCCGCAAGAGCGATGCCCCAGTGGCGAGGCTTTGGGGGTGGACACGAAGGGGCACGACATGCAGGGGGTCTTCGCTGGGGGCCCGGGGCCACCTGTGTGCCTGGCAGCAGGGAGGGCGGCTAGCTTCCCAAGTGTGCCCGTGTGAGCCCATGTGTGGGAGCGGGTGTGAACCGTGTGTCCACGTGCATATGTGCACACGTGTGAGAGTGGGTGTGAATGCATGTGAGTGTGCGTGTGCATATGTGCACACATGTGAGAGCAGGTGTGAGCGCGTGTGAGTGCACATGTGAACATGTGTGTGAGTGTGCGTGTGCATATGTGCGCACGTGTGAGACGGGTGTGAGTGCGTGTGGGTGTGCATATGTGCACACGTGTGAGCACACATGCAAGAGTGGGTGTGAATGTGTGAGTGTGTGTGTGCCTATGTGCACACGTGTGAGAGCGGTGTGAGTGCGTGTGAGTGCACATGTGCATATGTGAACATGTGTGTGAGTGTCCATATGCATACGTGCACACGTGAAAGTGGGTGTGAATGCATTGAGTGTGCGTGTGCATATGTGCACACGTGTGAGACAGGTGTGAATGCGTGTGGGTGTGCATATGTGCACACGCGCGAGCACACACGCAAGAGCGGGTGTGAATGTGTGAGTGTGCGTGTGCATATGTGCACACGTGTGAGAGAGGGTGTGAATGCATGTGAGCATGTGTGTGCATGTGTGAGCAGGTGTGAGAGCAGCTGTGAACTGTATGAGTGTCCATGTGCATATGTGCACACGTGTGAGACAGGTGTGAATGTGTGAGTGTGCATATGTGCGCACGTGTGAGAGAGGGTGTGAATGCATGTGAGTGTGCGTGTGCATATGTGAACATGTGTGTGTCTGTGTGCATATGTGCACACGTGTGAGACAGGTGTGAATGCATGAGTGTGCGTGTGCATATGTGCACACGTGTGAGACAGGTGTGAATGCGTGTGGGTGTGCATATGTGCACACGCGCGAGCACACACGCAAGAGCGGGTGTGAATGCGTGAATGTGCGTGTGCATATGTGCACACGTGTGAGACAGGTGTGAATGTATGAGTGTGCATGTGCATATGTGTGCACGTGTGAGAGAGGGTGTGAATGCGTGTGAGCATGCGTGAGCAGGTGTGAGAGCAGGTGTGAACCGTGTGAGTGTCCATTTGCATTTGTGAACACGTGTGTGAGTGTGCATATGTGCACACGTGTGAGAGCGGGTGTGAATGTGTGTGGGCATGCATGTGCACATGTGTGAGCAGGTGTGAGAGTGGGTATGAACCATGTGAGTGTGCATGTGCGTATGTGAACACATGTGGGCACACGTGTGAGAGCCGGTGTGAATGAGTGTGAGTGTGCATGTGCACATGTGAGCAGGTGTGAGGACAGGTGTGAAAGTGTGTGTGGTGTATGTGCACACGTGTGAGCACAGGTGTGAACTGTGTGAATGTGCATGTGTGAACCCATGTGAGCGTGTGCAAGCAGGTGTGGAGCGTGTGAGTGTGCATGTGCATGTGTAAACACGTGTGAGCATGCATGCATGAGCACTGTGGATCTGCTATCAGATGTGTGTGAGCGTATTCATGGGTATGTACGAGTTTGTGAGCACGTGTGTGACCATGTGTGTGTGTGCGTGTGTGTGTGTGTGTGTGTGCGCACGCGCGCCGGGGGAGATGCCCATGTCTCCAGACACATGGTGACCATCCAAACGCCAATCCACAATTTAGAACCCGGCAACTTGGCCACAGAAACTCATCCCACCCCCCCTCCGACACCCGTGGGTTTAAAAACAAAACATAAAAGGGAGAAACGCCCTGTTCTCAGGTCAAAACACAACCCCCGAGCCCTGGGGCCAGGGCCCGAGCAGGTGGGCAAAGCCGGGAGACCTCTGGGCTGTCAACACTGCCGGGTGCTGTCGGGGGCAGAGGCTGGGGATGCTGCCCCGAGACAAGGGGTGCCCGGAACACAGTGTCCAGGGGCCGGGAAACCGTCCCGGCCCCTCCCGGGCTGCTGGCCCTCGGGCCCCAGGCTCCCTGCCAGCCCGTAAGGTGTCTGCCTGGACCCCCTGCATCTCTCTTGCTTTCTTTCCTCCCTGCACACCTTCGCTGAGCCCCAGCTGCGAGCTGGGGCCTAACCAGCTGGGACCCGGGTTAGAGGGTGGCTGAGCGGACAGGGCCACGGGCCCCCACCCCCCACTCGGCCCTCCCACACCAGCCTCCTTCCTCCCGGACCACCCTCCTCCTCGTGCCGCAGCAGGGCCCCGGAAGACAGACCTTAGACGAGACCGCTCCCCTCCTACCTACCGTGGAGCCCGGACGCCCACACCCTCTCTGGCCTCCAAGGTCTCTGGCCTTGGAGGGGAATGGGTTCAAGGTGCACTGAGTCAGTTCCAGGGTGGGCACAGAGTACTCGTGACCGCAGCTGGTGCTGCCCCGGCTTTAGAAGGCCCTTTCGGCCGTGGGGGTGCGTGCCGATCCCATAATGGCATACTGAGTCTGGAGCTGGCGGGGTTTGGGACTGAGCCCCTCACAGGCCTCCTTCGGACCGGGAGACCCCACTAGCCACCCTGCTCACCTCCCTGTGAGACGCCCACCCGGGCGTTGCAGACCTCGGGTCCATCGGTCAAAGACGTGGGACTTCCTCCTGAGGCAGCAGAAGCCCCTCCCCGCCCAGAGCGGCTGCCCAGACGTTGGGGCCGGGTCAGCAGCGCAGGCAGGCCCCGCCGGCGGGAATGTGGCCTGGGAGCTACCGCCGACGGTCACCGGCCCGGGCCGTGCGGCGTGGGGTTTGAGCTGTGGCTCACTGAAGTCACCAGTAGCGAAAATAAACACCCCAGTGCACGGTGGCTCCCGATGTGCCTCCGGAGCGCCGCGTGCGTCCGTCCGTGAGCAGGCCGCCTCCGGGCCCCGTGCGCGCGCACGCAGGGGGCTGGTTTTGTTTCGTTTGAGGAAAACTTGTGTTGCGGCGAAACATCGTTCGTGACCAAAGGAAAGCAAAACTCAGAGGCCTGAGGCCCACCTCCGTGGACAGTGCGGACACAACACCCGAACGAACGCGCAGCATTTCTTGCGAGCGAGCGGGCATTTGCAGACTTCTGCCATCTGCCCTCTGTCTCCAGAGGGGAAGCCCCGAGGCTTCCCCCGGGCCCGTTTAACCCTTTCAAGTGAAGGCCTGCTTGCAACTTTGCCTCTAATGGGGGTCTCCCCGGATTGGGTGCGTCCGCCCCAAAACACGGGAAAGACGAGGGAAAAAAGGAACTTGCCGACTCGGAGGCACGGATGGGGCCGGAGTTTTATTAAAGTCGTTTCTATGTACTTCCCACCTAGATAAGATCTTAATCGCAGCCCCCAAATTATCCGCGCTGACATTTATCAACGCCCGTCGGCTGCTCCCGCCCGCGACGGCCATCGGCCTTTCTTCCCGCCCTGCCTTTCAATGGAAGTTAATTTCGAGTACATGATTTATCTTGCTGGGTGAGCAGCGCCGAGGCGCCCACCTTTTCAAAGGGCGGGCTGGGGAGTGAATTATAGCGACGCTGTCCAGTGATTGGGTTCCGTGGGGAAGGAGAATAGGCAGCTGTGTGTTGCCTGATGTGATGCTGGGCCTTTTCAGCCCGCGAAGAAAAAAAGATTAGGCCTCTGACGGCGGGGCTGACAGGCGAGCTCAGGGCAGCAGACAAAAGGCCGGTACCTGAAAGCCGGACCCGCGCCCCGTCCCCCGGGGGTGTGTGCGCCCCCGCCCCGCCCCCTTTGCACCAGCTCGGCCACTCAGCTCTGGCCCACCGCACCCCTACCTTCCTCCTCGTCCTCCGCCACCCCCTCCTGCCCCTGCTCTCCCTCCTCCCTGCCCTCCCCCACCCCTCCCTCCTCCTCCTCCTCTCCCTCCTCCCGGTCCCTCCTCCCCTCCCTCTTACTCCTCCCTCCTCCTCCTCCTGCTCTCCCTCCTCCCCGTCCTCCTCCCCCAGCCCCTCCTTCCTCCCCTCCCTCCCCCCACCTCCCCCCAACAGAAATCCTTCGGGTCCCAGGTCCTGCAGTCAGGTCACCCTCTGGCTCACAGCCCTTTTGACAAGAATCCCTCCTCTGTGCGTGGATTCCTCCCGTCAGCACCCCCTCCAAGAGGGAGAATCTCGTCTGCCACAACCCCCCCCCTCCCACAGCTCAGAGAACACACAGAGGCCTGTGCAGACCCGCCCCCACAAAGGGTGGCAAAGGCCAAGGCCCTTTCTCTACAGTCCACCCGTCCCTGGGGGTCTGGCAGGCCGGGCTGCGGGCGTGGGCGCAGGGCTCCAGGCGGGCCGCGGGCCGGGGCTGGGGTGGCCTGCGGGCTCAGGGCCCGTCCCTGCCGCTCTGATGGTGATGCTGCTGCCCCTGGAGCCTCAGGAGGGCCAGGCCCGGCCCGCCCAGCCGGAGCGACGCTGAAGCATGTTTGTGTGCAGAACCTTCTCTCCAGGCCCGCAGGAAGCCCACAGCTCGGCAACGCCACACCAAAATAGGCCGTCTCTGCGGATGTCTGCTGGCACGACATTTTGAGGGAAAGGCAACTTGCGATCCACTTTCAATCGCTAACATTTACTGCTGATCTGAACACCGGGGCGGGAGGTAGGGCACACAGAGGTGCCCCTGGCGGAACAACCCCAGGCCCCAGTCGCCCTCAGCACAGCCTGGGCCCCCGGGGAACCGGCCTCCTCTCTGCCCGGCACGGACGGGCTGACCAGCTTGTCAGCACAGCATGCGATTCAAAGGGGAACGGGTCCCGCCCTCCAGGGTCCACGCAGCCTGCCTGGGGCAGAAGCCGGTGGGAGGGTGGCACTCGGGTCAGCCTCTCGAGCCGGCTCCCGGCCCACTGGAGGGCAGTCTCAGCACCATGGGGTGCACCGTGCTGGGGTCACCTCAGGGCTCCCAGGGCCTATTTGAGCTGCAGATTTGGGGGTGTGGGCCTCCCTCCTCTGTCTGGCTTCTCTTTCTCCCCAGGGCTTCCTGACAGACAGGGCCCTTCCTGCTGAGATCAGTGTGAGGAAGAGGGCAGATGGAAGAAGGGGTCCTCGGGGGCATCCGTGGGCTCTGGGGAGGACCTCTGGGCCCGGAGCTGAACAGAGTTCACACCTGTCCCCTGCCCCCACGCGCATGCCCTCTGCCAGCTGTTCCCGCACCCTGGTGTGTGGTGGGTGAAGGGTGAGTAAACACAGCAGGGGAGGGTCCCGGCGAGACACGGCGCACCGTCACCGCCCATCACCATCGCGTCCTCTGTACGGACCGGGAAGAGCCAAGGGCAGCAGCCGCCAGCACCGCAGCCCTCCCCCGCCCCCCAGGAAACACACTCGCCCATGGGCTGCGCCTGCGTCCTCAAGGGGGTGATGCCACCGTGAACTGGATAGTTTCCAAGCCTCCCCCCAAATCACGCCGGTCACTGATCAAATACACCTGCTTCCCCCCAGAGGGTTGTGGGAAATCTGGTTCCCGAGACCCATGGTAATTTCAAGTTTCACTCTTGCCCGGACACACAGACTCGGAGGGACAGTCCCTCCGAGGACAGTCCCCTACAGTGCCCTGGGATGATTCGATGCTGTTCACTGACGACTCCGGTTTCCAGCCCTGGTGCAAAGCCACTCCCTAATCACCGCACAATTAATCCTTGGCAGGAGCGCCGGTCTAACGACTGGTGATGCTTCACGAGGCCCCCGGGGAGCTCTAAGTATCAGACAGTTATTAAAAGGCAGTTGACTTCTGGGAGCGCCGGGGAGTGGAGTCATCTGAGCATCTGTTCAGGGAGCCACGCTGTGTACTGGCCCCGCGGAAGCAGGAGATCACGGGCCGCGTCCTGGGGCGGTGCGTTAGCCCTCGTAACGGTAATGGTAATAATAACACATGCAAGCTAGTGTCCACCCGATTCGGTCTCAGCTAGGAACCCGACAGCCCACCCACCTGCAAGGCACTGACCGGGTGAAGAAGCACCTTCGGGCCCAAGACGGGAAAGCCAGCAGCACTCAGGACAGAGCCTTCAGCCTCTGGAGGGCACCGCACAGCACGTGACTTTGTCATAGTCTGTTTTTGTAACACGGGACACTTTTTGGAAGAGCCCAAGGCCTTCTTGGAGTGACAGGGCGGCTGGGTCTGGCCTGAGGCATCTGCCCTGGGCGCCCCACAGCCTCCAGATCTGTGAGGGCAGAGTGAGGCCGGGCCCACTGCCGGTTCCAGCCCCAAGGGCCCCCCCCGCCCCGGCCGTCTCAAGGTGGCGTCAGCTCCTGGCAGGTTACAGACTCCAGCCAATGTGCCTGGTTCCATCAGGCTCTGCACACTGACCCCCAAACAAACCCTCACACGTGTGGAACTTTGACCTTTCACAGGGGGCTGCTGCAGGGTTATTATCTGGTGGCATCCCAGGTCACGAGACCGGCACGGCCAGTCCACGCACCAGGCTGGGAGAGCGGCTCCCCGGGAGGCTCATAAGTGAAGTCAGATCCCTACCTCACGCCATACACAACTCCCACTAGAAGGAGGGAGGGACTTAAATATGGAAAAGCAAAACCCCAAAACGTCAAGAAGGGAGTAGAGGAGACTCTGACCTGGGGACAGGGAAGGGCTTGTGAACGAAGACATGGAAGCCCTGAGGACCAAAGGCAGCACTGATTGCCGGGCCCCACCTGCTCCCCCCTCAGCCACAGATGCAAGATTTCAAGCTCTACGCTCAAGGGGCTGTGAAACTGGTTTGTCACAAGCAAGGAGAGAGCTTGGCAGGGCCCGGTGTGGAAAAAGCTCCCTCGCACGGGGGACCATTGGGGGGGGAGGGGGGGGAGGGGTGCCTCTGCGGCTTCCCTCTGGCGCTCCCGTCCCCTTGCATGCAGGGGCCACATGTGTTCTGCCCAAGACCTCTCGGGAGAGCCCAGCCCCAGGCTGGCCACACGGCTCGTCCACGTGTGTGTGTGTGGGGGGGGGGGGGGGGGGGGGGGGGGGGGGCCGGGACGCGGCGGACGGTTGGGGGCAGAAGGCAAGCAGGCACTTTTGGGGGCTGAGCCCTGGGGAGGTGCCCGGGGCTGGCCAGCAGAGCCCCCCGGATCGTGTGTACGCCTCACCAGAGAAGGAGGTTCTGAGGTGCATCCGTCCGGCGGAGAGGACAATAGGGGAGTGAAAATCCTCCGGGGCCGATTCCCATAATTACTGTGATACTCGACCAGGGTTGACCACAAACACAGCCCATCAGGGAAATGGGCTGAGAGCACAGAAGTTACCTGGCAGGTATTTCGAGCTGCTGTTAAGAGGATCTGAGGGCTCCCTGTTGAGCATTAAGTGATATATACTTAAAGGATTGCTCTATTTACATTAGAATTAGTCCAGCAGGCTGACACCAAGGGACCGCTGGCTTCCAAATCCCGGCCGGTAATCCCTCCGTGAGCCTAAACCACCTGGGCGCAGAGTCACGAGCTGGCAGCTCCTCCGGGGCCACCAGCCCTGCCAGCCGAGGGCTCCCAGCCCTCTGCCTTGGCCCCGCTGGCTGGGCTGGGGGTGACACCTGCAATCCCCCAGATGGGCACTCCCCCGCAAGACCAGCAGAGCGGGGGACACTCGCAGGGGGGCTCAGGGGCCCTGTGGATGGATGACGGGACCTGACACAGAGCGGCTTTGTTCTCCGGCACAAGGCTGCCCCCCCCACCGCCACGGCCCTGAGAAGTGACCGGTCTGCTTCCTGAGCCCTTTGCCCCAGAGGCCGGAGCAGCCGTGGGCACCGAGCCTCGTGGCACCTACTGTCCCTGCTCTGATGAGGTCTGAACTGCCCACCCAAAACCATGCCACAGGCTTGACCCCAAGCAACCTGACCCCAGGGCTTCCCGCCCCTCAGGCCAGGGCAGGGACAGGAAACCTCACCCCCGTGGCTGGGCCGGCGGGGCTCCGCGGGCCCGAGAACGAGCTCCCGGCAGACGTGTGACGCCGGCGGGAGCCCACGCCAGCCACGTCAGAGGGGCACATCCGCTGGTGCAGGTTCAGGGACGGCGCTGCCTCGATGCGGCCCCGAAGGCTGCGGGCTGGGACCTGCCCGTCGAGGCCCAGGCCCAGCTGGTGAGGACAGAAGGCCAGGGGAGTCCTCCCTTCCCAGGTCCCGCGTGGCGCCCTTGAGCCCGGGCTGCCCCCGCCCCCGCCCCCTCACCTGCACCCACCCAGGCTCCTCTCCAGTCTCCGCTGTGTTCCGGAGTCTGAGTGACCTCTGACGAGTGGGACCAGGCTCACACGACTGTCCTACCAGAAGCCCTTCGGGGGACCGCCCGTTACACCTCGAGCAAAGCCCACCACCGGCCTCACGCAGCCCTCACTCAGCTTCTCCAATACACCGAGCCTCAGGGCTCGGCACCCCAGGCCCCTCTGGTGGCCGGCTTTCCTCCCTCTCTGGGCCTTCCGGTTCCCCAGTGGGTCCCCCATTTCTCGGAAAGGTGCCCGTTCTCGGCACAGGCTGGGTCATCCTCCAGCCCGGGGGGTTAGCAGGCTGGACCCCTGGCAGCCGCTGTCACCCACGCTGCCCTGCATCCCCACACCCAGCAGGGGGGCCCCATCCCCGCGTGTGCCACCAAGGTCCTGTCCCAGGCCCGGCCGGCGGGGACGGCAGCTCCCGGGGGGGGGTGGGGCCGGGCCAGCCTCGCAGGACACACACCCCCAAGCCGGGGCAGAGGTGGACGCCCAGGGGACACGCAGAACGGCCGGAGCCCAGGGGGAAGGGCTCTCAGGGCCTGGGACTTCCCGGCCTGGCCTCACGGGGCACCTCACCCGTTTCTGTCCTGTCTGAGGAAGAGGAGGGGCGGGGGGTGGGCTGTAAACAGAAGGCGCCTCCCTCCGGCCCCTTTCTCAGGGAGGAGCTAGAACCCCCTCTCTCGGGGCTAATTAGCATGCTGTCTGTGGGCCCAGCTAGGAATGTAATTACCGAGGAGGCCGTGCCTGCCCGAGGAATGCATTTTGAAGGTTACCATAGGAATGGGCCTGGCCTATTCATCGTGCAGTACGGTGCTAATCACGGTCATGAGGAAGGGATTGGGGGCTCTGCAGGTTAGCTGGGGAGCCGCCTGAACAAAGCCCCCCGCACTCACTCCTTAACCCTTTGGGATCCAGACTGGTGACCGTGGGAGGGCCCGTTCCCTCCGGGCCGGTTCCAACCTCCATGCACCACTGTGCTCTGGAAGAGTCTCCTGACAGCCGCCGGCTTGGAAGGTGCGCGGCCTCCTGGGACCACCCCCCCCCCCCCCCGCCAGCTCCTGTCCACCTTGCGGTGCACAGAGGGAACCAGGGGGTTTAGGCCAGAGGTGAGCGGCCGGGCCCCCACCCTGGGCCTGGCCACGGGGGCAGCAGGATGGCCACAAGGTCCCAGAGAGGCAGACGGGACCAATCGGCCAGCAGGCCCTCGGCACACAGAGACACGTGGACACGGGTTGACGCCCCGGGGTGGGGCCGGGAGCCCAGTGGGCAGGACAGCGGCCTCTTCCAGGGCAGAGCCCTCCAGGACACTGGCTGTGGAAGCCCCCACTGGTCGGGGGAGAGCCGACGGCCCCCGGGATGGCCTCCCCGCGCTGTGCTGGGGGTGCTGGGCTCCTGGGGAGGCGGCCCTGCCTGTGTTCCTGCCCGGGCACCCCTGAGCCACACCGGCGGTGACAGCCATTTTGGGACAGTCCTGCCCTCCGCCCCCGCTTGATGGG
Organism: Herpailurus yagouaroundi; assembly: GCF_014898765.1. Classification (NCBI taxonomy): domain Eukaryota; kingdom Metazoa; phylum Chordata; class Mammalia; order Carnivora; family Felidae; genus Herpailurus; species Herpailurus yagouaroundi. The sequence goes on along the minus strand of NW_024412388.1, from coordinate 1,667,286 downwards.
CGTCTTCCCTTCTGATGGATTCGCCCTGAGACACACCCTCAACTCTCATCCAGGCTTTCCGGGGACATTTAGTAAGCCCTACTGGGTACCAGACCCTTCTAGGAGTTGGGGAGACCGGGAAGACCATCCCTGCCCTGGGGTCGTGGTCTTCTGAGGGGACAGCCACGCCTAGAAAGGCACGGGGGTCCAGGCGATGCTACCACAGGGGGGCAGAGACAAGAAAGGGGTCTGGGCAAGGATGCTCAGCTTGTGGCCCACGTGTGCAAGAAGGGACGGCAGAGCCAGACCGCCGGGGACCCTGAGGGCCACCCGGGACACTTCTCCCCTGTCCGGCCGGGTCCCTGTTCCCGGCTGGACTGAGGGCTTCTGGGGGTCCGCTTGGGCATCCCACCCTCCCGGCGCCCTGAGCGGTGCACACAGCCCGGGCAGCTGGGCCAGCAGAGGCAATTCTCTGGGGCTGTTGTGTGCGCAGTGGGCTCCGAGCCCCTGCGTGGGGGCTCCCGCCCACTGGAGGTGCCCACACTGTCCCAGCCCCTCCAGAGCTGTCCATCGGGACCCCCTCCCAGCCCCGGGGTGGGCTTCCTTCTGTCCAACACACATGCTTCCAGCCCCAGTGCACGGAGGCTCCCGCCTTCCAGTGCCTTCCGGCAAGCACAGGCCTTCCGGGGGCCACCTCCGGGGTCCCCACCACGCGGCTCGTTAGCTGGGGCTCTGAAAAGCCTGGAAGGGGAGAGCTTGCTCCTGGGGGACCTTGTCTCCGTGGGATCCACCATTCAGCAGTGACCCAAGGAGCTGTGTGTTGTCAACATGCCTTCCCCCGGCCAAGGAGCAGACCTAGGAGGAGGAAGGCAATTTGTTTGTGAATTTTGCCCTTTGTTATGGAAAGCTGCTGGGTTTTAAAAAATTGTAAAGGTTTGAACCGTTAACTCCCAGGGTAGTCCCGCCCTGCGGATGGGGAACTTTGAGGAGGTGTTTATTCCTTCTTTTTTAAAAAAACACACAGAATTGATGTTAAGTAGCCGTATGCAAATTTCCTGGGGCCTGTTGATTTCACTCTCTTGAAATCTTATTGAAAAGGCTCAAGCCCACAAAAATGAGAAAAATTGTCCTCTCCAGTCAAGCCCTGATTTTCACGGACGTTTCTCAGGTTCAAGGCCTCTCTTTTAAGCCCATTTGGCTTTTCAGAAAGGACCTCGTGCTAATCGCACACTTCCTGCCCCTCCGGGTGCATCTGAGGGCTGGGCCGCCCGGAGACCCCACGGCCCTCCGGCCCTGTGCGTCTCTGCCTCGCCCCTCGAAGGCCTGGGCCTTCCCGGGGCCCTTCTGCAAGCTGGTTTCTCGTGGGCGTGGGAGTGCCCTCGCAGATAACCACGCCCTCAGAGCCCAAACGAAATGCATCTACAGGTGGGCAGAGAGGGTGGCAAAGACTTTGTTTCGGGGTGAAGTGTGTCCTCAAAATCTGTACGTTGGAGCTCGGACGCCAGGACCTCAGAATGTGACTGCATTTGGGGGCAGGACGTTCACAGAGGTGACTAGGGTAAAATGAGGTCGCTAGGGGGGGCCCTAGTCAGGAAGACAGGTGTCCCTATAAGAAAGGGGGGGGGGATAGGGACACAGACGGGCACAGAGGGATGACCGCGTGAGGACACAGGGACAGAACAGCCGTCCACACTCCAGAGAGAGAGGCTCAGGAGGACCCAGCCCTGCCCACACCTGAGCCTCTGACCCTCCAGGCTCCAGGACCGGTTTGAGCCCCCGGCGGCTGGTAGTCGGCCGCGGTGGTCCCGAGAATCTCGTGCAGCCCCACAGCGAAGGGCCAGAGTCGCCCAGGTTTCCCGCCAGCGCCCCGCCACAGCCCCGAGTTGGGGGGCTTGGGGAGGACGCGCTGAACCCGCCCGGGGCCGGACGGGGATGAGCCTGGCGTCGCGTCTCCTCTGCAAAGACGCGACTGGTGGCATCCGGTCTGGGCCGAACACGTCACACGTTCAGCACACGCGCTGGGTTCCTCTGACCATGATGCTCAGAAACGCAGGTCGTCCCTGAGGTCCCAAATCGCGTCACTGGCCAGCTGGGCACAATCTCATCGAAGCCAAGGAGAAGGGGAGGAGCCCGGCAGGAAGCCGCACGCTCCAGACCGGTGTGTGTCTGCACACGGGCGTGCGGCTCCGCGGGGTCCGGGCAGGCGAGCTCCGCGCCCCGTGTGCCCGCAGCGTCTCGCCCTGCTTTCAGCTCCTCAGAGTCAGAACGGGGCCGAGCCTGTTCCTTCAGCTCCGGCCGGGGGGGCTTCTTCCAAGGGGAGACGGGAGCTGCGTGCCGACAGGAGGGTCTACAAGAGCATCGGCGACCTCGAAACGGGGAACCTTCCCCGCAAGGCACAGAAAACCCCGGTTAGCACTTCCTCAAATGTGAAAAGGGGGAAATGCAGGTTCCTTCGGGGGGAGCATTGCTCCGGCCGGGGGGGGGGTCCCCAAGAGCTCTGGGGTCCCATCGCCCACCAAACTGCTCGTTCTATAAATTAAGGTCTTGCGTGAGGTTCAGGTTAAAAAGGATCCCGTTGCTAAAAATGTTGGAAGACTGACCCGGGATCCTGCCTCCTGCCTGAGGGGATGGAAGCCGACAAGGGGGGGGGGGGTGGCCGAGGGCGGCTGTGCTTTGCCCCGAGCACCTCGCCAGCCAGGCGGGACCTCAGCCCGGCGCAGGCCTCCCCCGGTGGGTCTGTCTGGGCCTGGAAGGGACAGGCATGGGGTGGCTGCTCTGGAAAGTTCCGGACCACTTAGGTTACTCCCCTCTCAGCCTCAAGCCGCCCTGAGTCCTCCCCGCTGCTCCTCGCCTGCCGCTGGCCCGGCCCCGCCCTCGGTGGCTCCGCCGGGGACCCCGGCAGGTCCCCTGCTCCTCAGGCGGAGTCCACCCAGTCTGCCAGGAGAGGAGCCACCTCTCACGGACAGCGTCCCCTCCCCAGACGGCCCCTGCTCCGAAGGTGCCCGGGACGGCCGCTCCCAAACACGTCCGCTCAGGCTGCGGTGCGGCCGCCCATTCAGCACAGATAAGCCCCTTCAGAAACGAGGGGGGATTTAATTCAGCGTCTGACTGACAGCACCGAGATTTATCCCCCTGCCCAGACAATGCAGCCCTGGGGCTTTAATCTCCCCCAGACAATGAGCTGCCTCCCGGCCCCCATCCTGCGCTGTTCCCACGATGGCTGGTGATTAGCCGAGGTGCACTGGACGGGAGCCACTATCTCTCACGGAAGAGTGTTTGCTTGTCCGCCCAGGCCCGGAGGCTTCTCCCGACGGCCCTCCCGGGCGCCCCCGGGCCAGGTGGATGCTCGGTGCGAGAGATCCCCTCCCCCCACGGACGGCACAGCCCCCACTCCCCAGACGGGACACCTGCCCAGGTCCCGGTCCTTCCGAGGGGCCCCTTGGCAGATGCCCTCCCCTCCTCCTCCTGGAGACTTGGGGCTAGAATGGCAGCACGTGACAGAGCGACAGAGGTCGCCTTGAGTGAGCGCCTCCCTCTCCGACGGCCCAGCCTGGCTCTGTCCCTGCGGGAGGGGGCCACTGTCACAGCTTTCGCCACCGCACCCGTCCGAGGACCACCCCCGAAAGCCCGGGCCCAGGTAGGTCCTCAGACACACGGGGCTGGCCAACATCCCCCTCGTGCCCCCTCGCCCGCCAGGAACGACCGAGGGTCTTCAGGCTGGCTGAGTGTGGGGCTTCTCTCTCCCTCGAGGGACGGTCATGGGGGCAGCTCCCTAAGCCCGGACGGGAACGGGGGGCTCCCGGAGAGCTGGCCCGGCTTGCTTCTCCAGACCTGCTGGACGCCAGCCAGAGGCACCTATGAAGGGCCTGGCCCACCCCAGGAGGGTGGGGGGTCCACATCGCTGGCCTCAGGCCCTCAGGGAGGGTTTGACTACCTGCCACCTGTCACCGCAAAACTGGAGCAGGGCACGGTGTGAGCTTCTTGACTGCTCGCGCTCAAGTACCTGCTATGTGCTAGGCGTGGACTCAGACCCCTTGGCCGTCACCTACCCCTGCCCTGCCCCCCCACCCCCCGGCGCCCAGGGCCCCAAGCCCCAGCCCAGTCGGCACAGTTCACAAAGCCTGGGATCTCTCGGAACCAGGCTCCGGACGGCCACACACGGCCTCCTCCCTGTCCCCTCCTGTCCACGTTCTTCTTCCACAGGGGAGAGGCTCGCCTAGACCCACCGGTCACCCCTGAGAGCCTGGCTTTGCAGGGACGGCCTCTGGTCCATCGCCACTGTCATGGCGCCCCAGCCCCCAGTGCTGCCCTCGGTTCACACACCCTGACACCCCGCACGTCCACTCAGCCTGCGTCCACCTCCTGGACACAAACACGCGTCCCTCCCTGCCCACCACCCAGGGCCAGCGAGGTGGGGGCGGCCCAGCCTGGGGCCCTGTAAGAGGAGGCACCGGGCAGAGTGTTTAACGCAGTAAGAGAAGCAGCTGACCCCCTGGCCTCTGTCACCACCACGTGCGGCAGGCGGTCCCGACCACACCAGGGACGGAGGGCCCTTCCCGCAGACGCACGCTGGTGTGTCCTATCCCCACCAGCCGCTGCAGCCACCACAGCAAGCCTAATGCGCAGGGAAGCGTCACCCTAGCATACGCGGCCCCTGCTTTCCAACCTCCGCTCTGCGCGGGGTGAGCCCCACCCACGTTCAGAAGTCTGTCCGGGGCCGGGCAGGGCTCGCACCGCCATCCCCCCACAACCCGTGCCCAAGTGTAGATGGGAAGTCAGCATGGACCGCGCGGCGAGAGTGGAGAGCCGCACCCAGTCCCTTCCGTCCCGGCCAGTGCACCTGCTGCGTGGCCGTCGTCAGCTTACAACCCAAACCTGAGAAACAGGGGCGCCTGGGTGGCTCAGTAGGTGAAGCGTCTGACCTTGGCTCAGGTCATGATCTCACGGCGCGTGAGTTCGAGCCCCGAGCTGGGCTCTGTGCTGACAGCTTCGGATCCTCTGTGCCCCTCTCTCTGCCCCTCCCCTGCTCGCTCTCTCTTTCTCTCTCTCTCAAAAAGTAAACACTAAAAAACGGTTTTAAAACTGAGAAACAGCAGAACTTAGTAGCTTTGTCTGCTGAGTGGATTTTAGTACGGATGGGAGTTTCTTCTGCATTCAGGTTAGTTGTTTTAAAATCATGGAGTCGAGGCGGCCTTGATCATGACTGATGGTTACCTGGTTATGACTACAAACGGCTTTGTTGGGTCGAGCAGACAGTGGTAAAAAGGACCTCGGTGCCAACCTCACGGCTCGCCACCTGCCCGCCCGCCCGCCCTACAGAGCCAACTTGGCCTCCCCCGCCGACACCCTCCCGTCCCTCTGAGCCGGGGTCTGGGGCTCTCTGACCTCGTCTGTCATTCGCCACAAGCTTTCCACTGCCGAGGCCGGGGACACCCTGGCCCAGCACACGGCAAACTGGCCACAGGAGCCCACAAATGCCAGCCGAGCGGCTGACTCCTGGTTCATCCAGACCAGGGGAGGGAAGGGGGGCGGGGGCGGGGGAAGCGGGTCATCTTGGGCACAGCACACCCCCCACGAGGCCGGTGGCTCCTGCAGAGCTGCCCTGCCCAACCCCAGACCCTGTCCTGTTTGTGAGGTGAGGATTATGCCCCCCAAAGACATAGATGCCCCTCCCCTTCAGGGGGCTCCTTGCCATCATCAGCCAAGCCTGAGCCGGGTCCTGGAGCTTCCCTGTGAAGATGGTCAGCTCGAAAAGCCAACCGGGCACATTCATCTGTCCCATGTCCCACACAACAGGTGCGGGGACCAGGTTACAGAGCGGGCGGAGCCTCCACGCTGCTAAGTAAAGGTGACACAGTCCCGGGCGGGGTGGCCGCGGACCAGCAGTGGCAGATACCTCAAATGGGGGGCCGAGGGGGGGACAGAGCCAGCCGGGCACGGGGAGACGCCCCAACCTGAGCTCACAGAGGGGGCGGTGGAGAAACGTCCCCCCTGCCTGCCACGAGGCCACAGACGGTGCCCTGCTGACCCGATCCCTCCCTAAACAGCAGGCTCTGAGGACAGAAGAAAAGTGACCCCACTGCCCCCTCCTGTCCACTGGCGTCAGGAGGAGGTGCTTGGCCAACGTTGGGGACACACGGGACAGAGCCGAGGGCCCAGTCCCCCAGCCCCCACGGGGACTCAGGAAAGCCCCTTCCACCCGAGGCCTCCGTGCCTAACGGGCCCCCCCCCACCGATGATGCCACTTGTGGTGTCCCCCCCCCCAATCTGCTCCCCAGGTGACGAAGCAGGCTGTGCTGCAGGGGAGCCCCTCCTCCTCTGAGACGGGTTCCCACCCACATTTCAGGGTAACCACCGGCTCCCGGGCCATATCCCCTGGGAGGAGATGTGGGGAAGGGTGGCCCCATCGGCTCACGTCCCCATCCGCTGTTCACAGCTTCCTGGCTCCTTTTCCTCCTGTGTCGAGGGCAGGGGGCATTTCTTCCTTTTAAACAATCAACGTCGCCCGTTTTCTGACATGGGCTGAAGGCCACGGCCCCACGGCGGACCCCAGAATATAGGAACGAACGCGTCCCCCCAAGTTGGGAATGAATTCTTGAGATTGTCTCTGCCCCCCAGCTACAAGCATGGGGCTCCAGCAGGCCCGGGGTTTGGGGACCACCCATCTCTGCGATGCTCAGGAAATACCCGGCAGCATCCCGGGACCCATGTCCCGCCCCTCGGCCCCCTTTGGTCAATGCCCCAACCAGCCCCTCAGCCCGCCTGTGACACTGGCGACCCAGAGCCAAGCAAACAGGACTCCAGGGAGTCTGCGTCTAGCCCAGGCCTCCTGACACTGGTCACGGATGTGAGTGAAACGCCTTCCCTTGGTCAGCCGGGGCATGGGGGTTGCTGGGGGGCGGGGCTTATCCTCGGTGTTCCCAGTGCCCACGGCCTCCCTGCGTAGACGGGTCCTTTCGGGCAGGTGCGTGGGGAAGGGAGGGGAAGAGGCAGCCTCCCTTTGCCCCCGCTCTCCGGCGAGGTCGATGAGCGCGTGCTGAGTGCTGTGTACCGGGCCCTGATGGGAAGTTGGCAGATCGGCACCAGGGGACGTGGGCCCGGCCCTCCGGGGCCACACGGCCGGTGGAGGCAGAGATTCCCAACAGGCAGGGTCTGCCAGGGCTGGGGCAGAAAGAGGCTGCAAAGGGGAGGCCCCATTGCCCGCAGGCCTGCCTGTCCTCCGGCAGCTCCCAGGGGCACCCTGTCTTCAGCTTGGGGCCATCATCCCTCCCGCACAGACCCGCGTGGGGCCCCTCCTCTGCCCCCGCCTCTTCCAGGTCAGCAGCGCCCTGCTGTAGACCCAGGTGCCAGCTGGAGTCTGGACACCCTAGGCATCCCCGGGGCGAAGCCCAGCCTCCGGCGAGGCGGACCAGGACCGGGGTGTTTTATCCTAAATTAAGTCGTGGCTGATCGAAGGTCTCGGCCCCCACGGACCCGACTCCTCTCCTGCTCCTTCTCCACCGGAAGAGGGTTTGCGGAGGGACTCGGGTGCTGCTCCTTCTGTGGCCAGGGGACATCGGCGTGCCTCAGGGTGGAGCAAGCCCTCAGAGCAGTGGCATCCTGGGCGGGGCGTGCCCCTGAGTTTCAGGGAAGCCTCCTCTCTGCCCGTCAGGTGGGCACAGGCCACGAAGGAGGCCCAGGGCAGGGAGGGGGGTCGTTACCCAGAACCAGAGACGGGACGGGGACGCTGGGAGGCTGGCCGGGAGCCTTTGGAGGGGGGAGGGGTGTGATGCATTCTCCCGATCGTGTCGGCTGTGGTGCGGGTGACGGGGCCGGCTTCCAGCTGCGACCGGGCCCTGACCAACCCCTGCCAGCGTGGCAAACTCCAGGGGACGTACGGGGACGCAGGGACGGAAGGCTCGCCGCTCGCAATTCTTATTCATCGTCACATTATCCTGGGCGCTACGAGGCGGGCGGGGGGAGCTGCTCCCAGCCCCCTCCCGGGTGGACATCCTCACACCCACCCCGTTGATAAGGAAGTAGACCTCGAGAGGTCAGGAAACTTGCCCAGAGTCACAGGAAGAGTAAAGGACCCATCGGGATTTGTCCGGCAGAGCCGGACCTTGTGGCTGGATTCATGGAGAGCCTCCGCTACCCTGTCCTTGACCTTTCCCGTGGCCCCAGTGACCACAATACATTTGCAGGCCGTTCTCTGAAGCCAGGTCCTCACCCGGGAAGCGGCAGGGGCGTCTCCGACCGTCACGGTCCCCAGGGACACGCACACCCGGGCGTCCAGGCTGATGTCGTTTGGAGGCAGCGGGGGGGGGGGGGGGGGGGGGGCCCCCCCCGCGGCGCCCCGCGGGGAGGGCAGGAAGGGGCGCAGGGAGACGACGGCCTGGCTCCAAGTCACCAGCAAAGGGCCCCACTGGTCCTGCCGAGGACAGTGACCACCTCGCCGTGGGACCGGCCCCGGGGGGACAGGCCAGCTCGGGGAAACCGAGGAAGAGCAGGGCCCCGCATCACCCACACTCTCCGCTCTCCCGGCAGAGAAACGGCCTACTCACCGTCTGCCCCCGCTTGGAGGCGAAAACGCCTTCTCCGGAAGCTTCTGAGGCTTGCCATCCCTGAGCCCCACGCCTCCCTCCTCGCTTGTCTGGGGGCAGGAGAGGGAGGCCCTGACGTCCAGCTCCCACGATGCCCTCGACGTCGAGGCGGCAGTGACACTGAGGGAGGCCCGAGGCCGGCGGGGAAGAAGCCCACGCTGGCGAAAGAGGAAGAGCCAGGCCGAGAGGGAAGGGGTTCTGGCCTCAGCCTTGAGGTGTGGGCTCTAAAACCAGACCCTCTCCCTCCCAAGCACGTGACCCGCCCCCACCCATGACCTCAATCCTTCCCAACTGGGGGCCTGGCTTGGGCAGCACTGGCCGGCGGGGCTCAGAGCAGGAGAAAGGACAGGAGGCCCGGGAGGGCTGGGGCTGGAGCCACGGGAGGGAACCCCCACGGGGGCGGGGGGTGGGGGGCAGGGCGTGTGGCGAGGAGAGGGCGGAAGGCCCTTCCCTCCACGGGGTCCCTGGCGCTGCGACCTTCCTTGGGCCCGCCGCACACCCCGAATGGACAGGCGCCAAGGCACGGGGGAGACAGGCTGCGGCCCGCTCCAGCCCAGGCCACGCGGGGGGCCCGGGCCATCCCCGGACGGAGGTCACCGGGCTGTTTGCGAGGGAGCGAGGGTGACTGGCCCCCTGACCTGGGCTCGACCCCGACACCGAGTGCCCGTCATCAAGACCACTCTGCTGAGATGAAACAAACCTCTGATTTGACCCCACGGACTGGCTGTGCGGCCCGGAAACAGTACGAGGCAGCGTCCGACCCACAGGCGCCCCAGGGCCAGCCCTGAGCAGGTGGCACCCACGTCCAGACAACCAAGTGACGAATGCGCCCCCACAAGTCACCCCTGACGCCACGGGGACGCCCCACACGGACCCCGGTCTCCCGGCCCCAGCCCGCGGCTGTCCACACACCCTGCAGGGCCGGCCGAGTCTCGAATGGGCACACGGTCCCCAGTAGCTGTCTGGACAAGGAGACCGAACCCGGGCTTTGTCCAAAATCCACCTGCTGACCCGGAATCTTGGTCGTCAGCAGCAGAGGGGGCCATGGGGGCCATCTGCACCAACCCTCCAGCCCGTTTCCAAACGCCGAGGCCACACCCAGGGAGGCCCCAGGCAGGACCAGAGTCCAGCCCTCACCTCCTGCGGCTCGCTGCCTGGCCTCATGGCCTCACTCCCTTTTCTGGAACCAGTTGCGATGTTCCCCAGGCTCTGGGGTCCTCCTGCCTCTGTCCTTCTCCCCCACTGCCCCGACCCCCTGCACAACAGCGGGAGCCGTGCCTGCACGCACGCACCTCCCACATCACTGATGGGGAAACTGAGGCACAGAGGCTGGTCTGAACCTCAGCTGCACACATCGCCGCACCCCAAACTGCTATAGATCCACCCAACTTATTCTGCATTCTTCCCAAACCCAGAGGATGAGCCCAGGCCTCTTCTGCGAGGACCCACCTTCCTCAGCGGCCATGGGCGCTCCAGGCCCCACCAGCCCCGCTGGGGGCTTCTCCTCGGCCCCAAACGTCCACCAGCATCGGGGCCAGCAGCCAGGAAGGATGAGTCTGGGGCATCACTGCCCCCACCGGAGGGGTGGGCAGAGCTGCAAGCTGGCCATGGGCACCAGGTGGGGACACTGAAGGAGCCCTGGGGCAGCAGAGGGTCCCCGTGGCTCCAGCCCCCAGCCTCACCCCCGCCCGGGCTTCTCTCGCTGGAGACTGGAAATTCCCCATGCTGCCGTAAAACAGGTCAGTGCCTCAGGCTGCCAGGCCCCTGGGGCTCCACGACACCACCCACTGGAGGGAAGACTGGGAAGGAAGCCCCCCACCCCAGGGCGCACACTCCGCCCCTGTCCCCTTCCTGGCCCTCGGGGCTCTCCCAGGGGTCAGGCGCCTCGCCCAGTGACACCAGCAGGGCAGGACCCCAGGGCCCGGCTGCGGGAAGCGGGGAAGCTCCCACCAGGTCTCTGTTCACTTCAGCAGGACGGCCACCAGCTGGCTGTGTCCCAAAGGCACAGCCCTCCTTCTGAGAGCAAAGCCCACATTCAGGGGATGCCTGTGATCTCCACTAAACGAATCTGCTCACACCAATAAGTGCCACGCTCTCTTGGTCACCAGCGTGAAAGTCACCTGCCGGTCACTGCTCCCTAGAGCCCAGTGGAAGTGACAGCCGCTCTCTGCAGGGTCCCCAGCCCGGCGCTGCACCTCCACGGAGCCCGCAAGCCCTGCCGTCTCAGCCAGGGTTGCTCCCTTTTGCCCAAACTGCCCTCTGACCAGGTTCTGATCCCGCGGGGGGGCGGGGGGAACCATCGAGTGACGTGAGTGTGTGTCCCTCTGTTCTGAGAATCCCACCTCCTCCCTGGAGATGCTTAGAACCCATGAGAGAGGACAGGCAGGCTGGGGGCCTGGGTGCCCACTGTCCCATCCCCCCGCCCCGAGCCCCGGCCTGGTGAGTTCCCCCTCCCGCCCGGCCCCCGCCCCGAGCACTCCGGCATCGGTTTCTAGGTCACCGGTGGTCACAGACCACACTGACTGCGACCACTGCTTTCCCCAGACCAAGGTGACTGGACTCAGCCACGACTTCTGTTTGGCACGTCCTGGAACACAGCAGCCTGACCACAGAATCACAGAAGTCCAAGTGCCGTGGTGACTTCGAAAAATTCTCAGCACTCAGGGGAATTTACCAGGACTCTTTCCTTGTGCCACCCACTCTCTGTCTAGGCATGTCGGGGGTGCACAGGCCTGACCCCATCACCCAGCCCACCCCCCAAATGTTCCCGGTCCTTCCTTGCCCTTTGGAGCCCATCGGTACTGGCTGTCCCTAGGCTGTGGCTCAGGCGGGGGTCAACATTTACCCACAATTTGACAAAGCTGTCGGCCCACGACACCGGACTGGCCTGGGCCCTGGCGGTGACATCGGGCCAGCCTCAGTCCTGGGAGGTTTCGGCTGGGGAGAATGAGGAACCACAGTGGACTCGGGGAAGGGACGGACCATCGAGGTCACCAGCCCCGGCTCACTGTTGCTTCTTGATCACAGAGCTGGGCAACGGTTTCCAGAGGCGGGACATCCCTCCATGCGATCTGAAGAGACCCACACGGCCAGACCTGGCGGGCTGCTGTCCCGTTGTCACCACCCAATTCAAGATGCCGATGGCAGCTGTAATCCCTTCCTATCTTCCCCGGATTTTAAGTTTTGTCTTGAGATGTCATGGCCCCTCGAGACAAGCAGAGGCGGCACCCCCAGGCCGGGCCCCAGTCCTGGAGCAGCCGGCAGGTCCACCGGCACCTGGGCACCCACCTCGTGGCACCGAGCTCAGGCGGGGACCACCGGCCAGAGGGAGGAGGGCCCCACGGCCGGGGGGCGCCAGCACAGCACTCGTCCAGAACCATCTGCAAAAGCCCCCGACAGGCCCTGACTTTCCACTTCCCAGTCCCTGACCGTAGGTGGTGAGCATAGGGCTTTCTGTAACTAAACGGCACAGTTTTCATGGGCTGAAAAGGGACTCCGCCGGCACGCCCATCCACACCTGCCTGGACCGTCCCTGGGCCCGTGACTACAAAGCCCTCTCCCTGGACCCGATCCGTGACCCTGGAGTGCTGGTGGCCACCTCAGGGGCACGCAGGGTCCCGGGGCGCAAGATGAAGAAGGTTTAGGATGTGCAACACGCGGGATGGGGCCCCTCCGTTCCTGGTGGCTGCAGCCCCGGGGAGCATGCGGCCCCCTCTGCCACGGGGTTGACTCTGGGGGGGGGGGCCTCACGCCCCCCACCCCACCCCCAGCAGGGGCAGCTCGCTCCATGCTGCCGGCTGGAATGCCTGCGGGGACGCCCCCGAGGCTGGCAGATGTGTGAGCTGGGGGACCAGTGACCTCAGTCCTAACCCCATCTGCCTCGGCAACCCCACGGGGGTCCGAGCGTTTCCGAGAAGACTGACCTCTCCGGCTCCTTGAGGAGAGAGCCAGGAGGAAGAGCCAGGGAGACACAAGCTGGAAGTTTGGTTGCACCGTCATGGGAGAGTCGGCCCCCGGCAGCGTCCACGGGCCACCTCTGTTTCCCCCGTCCTCCCTGGGCCTCAGGGTCCCCGCACGCACAGCTCAGGTACAGGAGGGCCTGCCTGGCGTGAACGTCCTGCGCCCTTTCTCACCTTGTCGCAACGGCCGTCTCTCTCTGCTCCCCGAGCTTCCTCTTGGCGCCTGGGCTTTGGAAGAGGAGGCCCCCATCCCGCACCCCAAGCGCAAGACTGCGGTAAGGGCTTCAGGGGAGAGCCGAGACCCTCCTGCACAAGCCGGACCCTGCTCGGCTCCTGGGTCCCCGTGCGCCAACAGGGCGGCCCGGCGCGGGTATGGACGGCGGCCTGCCCAGGGAGCCCCGCTTCTGGACGTCTCGGGAGCCTTGACGTTGCCTTTCTGGTCCTCGAGGCTCACCAGAGAGCACCGCCAAGGCGCCCTGTGGCCCTCGGAGTCCAGTCTGTCTGGTGGCCCCCGAGTCCAGCAGGGACATCGCCCCTGCTTCGGGAAAGCTGGATCAGATGGCCTGCTTGCTCTCCGGGAAAAGCCGTTCCCAATCTGAAATCGGGGTGCCTCAGCCAGAGGTCCAAGGTGGGAAAGCACTGGGGGTGCAGTGGGAGGTCACCACTAGTGTCGCGGGAGCAGGCAGTGGCCAAACCGTGTCCCGGGCCCCCCAAGCCAGGGGCCGCCGGAGGCCGAATGAGGGTCATGGGTGTGAGAAGCCCATTGACAGGGACGCACGTGCGGCCGGCCTCCAGAGGGGGACACCTGCCTGGAAGGGGTACGGGGCCTGGCCCAGCGTCTTTGGGCAAAAACGGCCACTTGACCGCTGACATGTCTCCACGGTTACCTGGGCCACCCCAGGGGAAACGGGCACCGTCCCAGGCGCGGGGACAGGCACAGAGGGGCCCCGCGAAGCCCTGTTGAGCCACAGGCACGGTCCTCTGACCGGACAAGGCGGGTGCACGGCGGAGTCTCCCGGCTGGACTGCAGTTGGAGCAGGCAGGCGGCTCCTGGGGTCACCCCACTCTGTCCGGCCCCCCAGGCAGTCTGGATCCCCAGGGTCCCCTTCATGCAGTGACACCTCTGAGCTGCCCGCCAGATGCCAGGGAGCTCGTCCACACTCTCGGTCCCCCAGGGGCCCGGCAGGTGGGACTCGTGGGATCCGAGCTGGAGAGCGGAGGGCAGCTGATGGGTGGCGGAGATGGGGTTTGAGCCCAGGCCAGGCTGGCGCACGTCTGGGCTCCTAACCGCCCGCCGCACGTGGGGGGCCGACCGCGCATCCCTGAATCCGGGCTTCACGCGGCCGCGTTCGTAGCGCACTTGCCCACGCAGACCGTGAGCACCGAGGAGGCAGGACAGGGCCGAGGGGGCACCCCGACCGTTAGGGGCACTGAAGAAATGAGTGAGCGAATGGACAAATGAATAAAGCGGCTTCGGAGGACAGTGCTCACCCGTGCGCGGGCGTGGAGAGGTCGGCAGGTGCCGTGGGCCCATTTCACCAAATCAAAACGCCTGCGGGGAGCCGGCTGGGGCCCCGGGATCAACGTCCCAGCATGGGGCTGGGCCTGGGGGAGACGCCAGGAAGGGGGGTCCGCAAGCCCCGCACACACGGCTCCCTTGAATTTTCTGTGCCGCGTGGCTGTGCGGGAACGAGCCACTTGGGGAGCCGTGCTCCCCGAGAAAGCCGTGTTTGGCCCCGTGCCTGGCAGGGGCGCTTCTGTTTCGATGAGTAAACTCTGTCCTATAAAAGGCTGATTGAACAATGTGCGTTTTATGGCCTGGGGACGTTTTATTTTTCCTGTGCAGGAACAGGGCAGGCTGCTGGGCTCACAGCCCTCCCGTCCCCTCCCGCCGCGTTGAATGAGCTCACAGACCCCCTTGAGCTCCAAGTAGGTGAATGGGCTCCTCTCTGGCCAGCTCCGCGGGGAACGCAGGCCCAGGCGGAGGCACCCTCGGCCGCAGGGACGCAGGGCTGGACGCGGGAGGCCGGGGCCCCGCACCTCTCGGCCGGTTCCGCTGTGCGGCCGCTGGCGTGTGACCAGCTTGGGTCCGACACCCATCGTCTCCAGGCAGGGGTGACGGTGCCACAGCCACCCACCTCTGTCCACGCGTGGCGGGGCCACGTCTACGGAGTGCATCCCCCGGGGGAGGACGGATGGGGGACACGTGGCCGAGTGCCAGGCAGCCCTTCTGAGCACACGTGGGGAGGGGGGCCCCAGTCCCTCCAGAGTGGGAGTGGGTTCTGAACTAGAAGTCGATCCCATGCCGATGGAGAAAGGCAGGACACGATTTGGGGCGGGGAGGGGGGTGAAGGGGGCAGCCATGACCTCCCCATGAGTGCTCCCCTCAAGGTCAGCAGGCCCAGCAGCCTGCCCAGAGACTCGGGGACCGGCAGCGGGGTGCTGCATTTCCTACAGGCTAGGCTGCCTGTGTCCACTGTCGCCCACAGCAAAAGCACCCCCAGGAAGGGTGGGGCGTGAGGGGCGGCGGGCGGTCTGGATGCGCGTGTCACGTCCCCACCGGCTCCCACCCCAGCGGAGCGGACTTCTTCAAGCACACCAGAGCACACGTGCGGAGAAGGCCGTTTGGCGGGGTTGTGACTGCTTTCTGGATGGTTCTGAGTGCCTCGGGGCCCCTATCCTGCAGCGCCCGGCCTGCCCTTCTCCCACGGGGAGACTTCTTGGCCGCACAGAAGCCCTGCACGCACACCTCGCGCCGACGGCGGCCGAGGTCAAACAGCCGGGGCAGCACCGAGAAGATAGAAGATAGACGATCCCGCCGCACGTTTAGGGCTCATAAATCCCCACCGCGCTGCTGGCTGGCTTTAGAAGGTGACAGGAACAACATTACGAAGCGAAATGAGGAGAGCCAGAAGAATGTAGCGCGAAGGCCAAAGAGCAGGGGCGCTGCGGGGGAGGGGAGAGGACGCGGCTCCGGGAACCTGGGTGCAATCTTGGCTCAAGCGCAAGCGGGAGGCCGGACCCCGGTGCCGCCAACACAAACGCGCCTCCCTCCCCGGAAAATTGATTTGTCAACAACCAGAGACTCGTCCAAAGGCATCTCAAGGTTGTTGGATTTTTTTTTAAAGGAAAGACCAAACCCGTGGGCAGCGCGCGCGGTCGAGAACGCGTTTTGGAAGCTGCCGGGGCTGCTGTGAGGGCCTCTCTGGGCTGACGGTCGGGAAACGTGGGGTTGGCGGCGGCCGAGGGGACGCCACGCAGTGGGCATTTCTTGGCTTAGAATTCGTTTGGGAAAAAAAAAAAAAAAAATCAAAGTTGGTTTAAATCTCTGATGAGCTAAAAAAAACTCCCTCCCACGAACCCAAGAAATGTGCATTTCCTCATTTGGGGTTGCGTCGCTTGCCGAGCACAGGGAAGGACCCTTGACCTGACCCCAATGTGGAAAGTGGTTCCCGGGCGGGCAGGCGGGCCCCGCGGCGTAACCCTGGGGAACGGGCCGCCACGGGGCCTCCAGACGGGATGCCCGGGCGGGGACCCGCTCCCCTCCACCCTGCAGACACCCGCCGGGCCCCCTTTCAGAAGTGAGCCTCACCTCACCCTTCACCTCCAAAGGCCGGGCCGGGCGCGCAGAACCCCCAGCGTGGGCTCCACGTCCCCCTGCGAGGCCCTGGGCTGAGAGCCACTGTCACTCGGATTTCGGTTTTTCCCTTTCCTTTTTTTTTTTTTTTTTTTTTGTTTTGTTTTGTTTTTAACTTTCATGGGAGGTGGATGGTACTGTGTTTCAAATTGCCAAATTCCATCACTTAATTGCTTCACTACTGGAAATTCCGAGGAGGGGTTCTCATTTTTTCGCAGAAAACTCCTCATTTCTGCACATCTTTTGCCTAATTAACAGCATACTCCATAAAAATAAATAAATAAATAAATAAATAGGGCAAGCACCGACCGATGAAGCCAGGAATCTTTCCTTAGCTCGGAAAGGAAGTCTCCAGAGGGGAGGCCCTTGGTAAAAGCCCCACCCTCGGGGTCTCAGGTGGGGGCGGCCCCCCCAGGGGAGGGTCCGCTCTGCCGGCCCCGGTTGGTACCGCCGCCCGGGGTGCCTTCTGCTCCCAGACAGGACCGGTGTCCACAAGGGAGCTCACCCCGGGGCAGGCAGGTCGGGCAGGGGCCCGGCGAGAGGAAACCCAGGCCAGGCTCTGGCTCCAGACGTTTCTGTGCTGAGGGTGTGCGGGGCCTGGGGCCCGCGGAGTCGTCTGGCCGGAGCGGGCCTCGGCCTGAGGGGGAGAGCCGGACCCCTCACACGGGACAGGAAGTGCAGGATGACCAACCCCAGGCCGGAGGCCGCCGAGCCAGGGCGTCAGAACCCACGACGCCGGAGTCCAGGCCGCCCGCCCCGGCCGGAGACCCTGCACGTGGACGGACGCTGCCCGGTCACCGAGACTTCCTCACGCACCTGTGCGCCCTGAGCACAGCTCTACTTTCCGGCCTAACTTCCTACCCGGAAGGAAGGGGTCCGGGGTGCAGAAGCAGAAAGGCACCCGGCGGGAGGCGACCGCACAGTCGTGCCAGGCCACCGCGGCCTTCCGGGGCGCCCTGAACGCATAGGAGGCTTCGGGGCCAGCAGGTTTGCGGTCGGGTGCGGACAGCCGCAGGGCCCCAGAGCAGCTGACCCAGCAGTCAGCCCGCGTGTATGGAGTGCAAGTCTCAGGACCGGACGTGCTCCTGGGACTCAAGAAGCTTGGGGCAGGCAGGCTCCCCTGGAGCCCCCGAAAACCTAAGGGGGGCGTCCCGACCGAGGGCTTCCTGCCGGCTCTGTGAACCGGGCAGGCCACCCCAGGCTCCCGCAGACGACCAGCCAGGGCCCCTTCCACGGCTCCAGGGGGACAGTTGGTGTGGGCGCACAAGCAAGCCCGTTCTTGATTCAACCACAACCCTCCAGGATCCCCTGTTTCTCAGCGGACGCTGAACTGGGAAAGGCAGGGGGAGCCGGTCGCACAGGCTGGGGGCGGGGGGGGGGAGGGGTGGGGTTCCGCGGGCGTCTGCCTGAGCCCAGAGCCTGGACTGCTGGCCCGGCAGCCAGTCTGTGAGCACAGACAGCACCCTTGGACGTAGGGTCAGGACGCACTTCCCTGGGCGGAACGTCCAGCTCTTGCCCCGGGGCGGCTCTTCCCTCCTCCCCCCTCCCACCGCAGTTTAGAGCCACGTCCAGGGAGTTGGACCTGACCCATCCATGGTCCTCCCAGACTCTGCTGGGCAGCCAGACGAAGCTTCGTCCTTGGGCTGCAGGACGATTTGGACCCCATGAGGCAGAGAACCCCATCACCGCAGTTCGAGAAGAACAGGGCCCGCCAAGACGGTGCATGGCCCCTTCGTGTCCTCGTCTCTTCCAGGCCGCGGGGCTGCCCGCACGTGCTCGGTTTGTGCTCACGTTCTGCCTGCACTTGGACAGGGCCAGTGGCGGGTCCCGGGCACCAGCCCCCAGAACAGCGAGATGCGCTCCTGTCCACGGACAAGGACAGGAATGAACTGGGGACTGAGGGGGGCAGGAAAGGGGGCCCAGATGCCCCGTGGAAGCAAACCCCAAGCGCGCCAAAGCCTGGCCAGCAGCCGCGCCCGGCGTGCGTGGATACACCTGGCACTTCCCGCCTGCGGCTCGCAGACGGGCACCCAAGAACTGCCAGCCTCCCCGCCTGGCCTCCCCACGGCAGCGGAAGCCCACGGGACGCCTCCAAGCAGCCCGGTCTGGGAAGCAAGACGCCGCCCAGGTCTCTCCAGACTTCGTGTTTTCTAAGCGGGCAGGAGCCCTGGGTATCGGCAACGGCAGACGCAGCCGGGACTCAAATTCTCAAGAGCAAAGGCAGAGCGGACGGTGCCTCCCTGGCTCAAATGTCCCGGGCCAGCGGCCTCCACTCTGGGCCCGCACCTCAAATTTCGGCGACGGAGCGGCCACAGAAAGCATCCCGCTTTATCGGTGGCCTGCGGGAGCTCTATATCACCGTGGCCTCTCACCCCGACATTCCACGCCTCCCAGGGGGGCAGATAATCCCACAAAGGGCCTCATGCCAGAGTCCCCACGCTTTCTCCGATGCTGAGAGCTTTGACTTCGTCAGCACTGGTTCGCGGGAATCTCCTTACTGGGCCCCAGGGTTCAGATCGAATGTCCCTTTGAAAGGGCCAGAGGGGACCCTGTGCCCCTGCTCCTGTGTCTGCGTGACACCAGATCCAGCCCGTCCCCTGGGGCTTTTGGAGGCCACCGCCTGTCCCACCCTGGAGGCAAAGGCCCCCGACACCCCCAGGGCCCTCGAGGACCGCGAGGAGGGAAGGGCCTGTCCCCTGGCCCGGAAGATGCCAAGACCCTTTGTCCTGCAGGGTCCCACGGACTAGTGCTTGGACGCGGCTGTACCAGCCTCCCTCTCCTCCTGACCCAGCGGCAGCTCCCTGCAGGAGGGTCCCTTCACTCACCCAAAACGCGCTCTGCTCGGAGACCTACACGCACACCCAAAAAGTGTGCGTGTGTGTGTTCCTGCACGCGTGTGTGTGCATGTGCGTATGTCTGCATACATGTGTGCGTCTGTGTTCCTGCACACACGTGTGCACTCGTGTGTGTGTCAGTGCACGCACAAACTGATTACAGGAAAGCCCCGTTATCCTGTGGTCCCCTGAGCAAGTCCCGAGTTCGTCCCTCTGGATGTGCAAAGACGCTCCAAAGCAGAACGTCAGCTGGACGACGGGGAGAGAGAAGCGGCTTCCCTCCTTTGAGGTTTGGGACCTGCCACTCGGCGCCCCAAAGTCCTCTGGCAGAAAGCTAAGCAAAAGACCCCCAAAGTCAGGGCTCACGACAGACCCGCGCCCCTTCCCCGGCTGTGCCCTGTCGGACCCTGGCAGCGTGGCTCCCCACGGTCCCTGACTCCTCTCCTCCTGGAAACTTGGGGGACGGGGGTCCCCAAATCCAGTGAAGACACCTGCGGGGGTCCCACTGAGCACAGCTGCCCGAGGCAGCCCGGACAGTCAGCGGCTCGCGGACGGCGGGCACAGCTCCTCGGGCCAGGCGCGTCCACCCAGGACCAGAGCCCTCTGCTTGCTTCCCTCACTCTCCACTCACCACAACATCATTTCAGATGAGCTTTCTCATCCGTAGCCTCTAATCCGGAGGCTCCTACGCCCCGCACATTCCCACACATCTGCCCTCAGGCAGGTGCAAGAAAGTTCCAGAAACCCCAAACAGCCGCCGACAAAGACATCATAGCACTGATAATGCCACGTTCACGGGGCCCCCCCCCCCCATACACCATCCCAGCCTTCTGCCTCTTGCCCCGGGTCCCGTCTGAGCCGCTCAGGTGAGCATCCTGCCCCAAGAGGAGAGGAGAGGAGAGGCGTGGGGCTCACCCCCACTGAACGCGCACCAGGAATGTCATCCTTCCAACCAGTCCGACCCTTCTCGTGGCTTGGAAGGGACAGAGGCGGCACGGGACCCCCACGTCTGCCTCACTGGGTCCTGGAGAAATTCCCCGGCCCTGCAAGGTGGGCTGGACATGTCGGGGATAGAGGGCACGGGGCACCCGCCCTCGGCCCGTGCTCTGTCTGGACCCCGCAGAGACGGGATGGGTCAGGACCCAGGAGCTGGCCTGCGGGGACAAGGGTGCCATGATTTTCACCAGGGTGTGTCCCCCAGTCCAGCCCCGGTAAGGGTGCAGGATGCTTCCTGGGGGCCCCCTGCTCAGCTTCTCTAAAACTAAACTCACCCTTGGCCAGGGCCTCCTGAGGGGACTGTCCTTGGAGCCCAGCATGTTGGGGCCCAGTCGCCCTCAGGGGTCTGACTTATCAGCAGGTGTCCTGTCTCCCTCCACCTCGGCCAAGGGAGACCCCAGATGGAGGGTCAGGCTGGCCTGGAGGGGCCCTTGCTAGACAGACAGGGGGCATACGAGGGGCAGGATATCACCCCTGCAGCACTCCCTGAGACCACCCTGACCGCCTTCCCTCTGCCGGGGCCGCAGGGACCCTGGGGCCAGCCCTCTGACCCAGGCACCAGGCAGCAGCACTCTGCTAGCAGGCGGCCCATCAAGTTCCTCTGCTTTGTCCAAGGTCAGCTGACATGACGGAGCCACTCATGCCATTTGGGATTTGGGAAGCGAACGCCAAGACCGCCTCCAAGGCCGGGAGCAGGCGGCCCTCAGGTCCGAGGCGTCTGGTGGTGTCGCTCACGGGAGCATCCACCACCCCTCCTGGGGCGCCGTGGCTCCATCGCCCCAGCCCTGCCTGCTGAAGGCCTCTGCCTCTGGGCCGGGCAGGTGGGCAGGGGGGCGGGGAGGAGGGGGTCGGCTTGGTTTTGCTTTCACAAATTCGGTGAACGTCCCGGGCTTCGACGGGAGAAGGGATCATGGCCCCTGGGTGGCCCTCCTGGCCCCGGCGGTGCCCCTCCCGTGCGCCCTGTGGTGGGGGCCAGCACATCGGGTGCGGGTCCCCAGGAGGTCCCGGTGTCCCGCCACTGCGGGCCTCGCCAAGTTGTCTGTGGGTCACTTCCCTGCATGCCCCCTGCCCCCCCTCCCCCGGCCAGCCACGGACACTGCAGGCGAGGCCGAGGATTATTCCAGGGCCTGGCGAATGAGGAGTCGGGGTTCTTTGTCAGAGAGGTCGGGCTGCGCCCCTCCCCGCCCAGCCCTCTCCCTCACGGTGCCAGGCGGAGTCTGGGGGCCGAGGAGCGGCTCCCGAGGGGCACCTAGGACCCGGCCGGGGCAATGGGCTTCTCACCCTCGTGACCACGGCCCCTCCCCTTCGAACGCGGGCACAATGTCAGCATCAGGGGGCAACCTAAAACCCCCGTGAGGGAGATCTTGGGTTGCAGCGAAGAATGACCCCTCTCCAGGCTGCCAGCCGCGGGGGCCACGCGGTGCGGCCCAGATGGGCCTCGGACCAAGGCCGCCACTGTAATTAGCAGAGGAGATTCAATAACAAACAGCTTTGAGCGGCTTTATCTAACCTTTGGAAGGTAAGATTAACACCTTCGATGGAGAGAAAGTTAAGACTCCGGGGCCCCTTTGCTTTGCGGTTCGGACTCCCAGCCGAGAAACGAGAGGCCCTCCTGGGCCGTCTCTCTACCCCCGGGGTTTCTGAGGACTTCTTTCCAACGGCCCGGGTAGTGCTTTTGTCCCCCCCGCAAATGTGCAGGCACAGAACCGCACCGTCCCGTTCCCCAGGACGCACGCACACACACACATACACACGCACACGCACCAGCTCCTTGAACACGGCTGAGGGCTCCCCGCCTCGCCAGCTGTTGTCAGAGATGCCGCGTCTCCACAGGCCCGGTGGAGACATGAAGAGTCCCCCCTTGTCCCCGACTGGCTCATTGCTGCCCAGATTTCACTGGCCCGGAAGAAGACGTCGACCACGCTCCTCGGAACAGAAATCCGTGATCCGTCCACCGCGTCGGAAGGAGGGCTGGCCCCGCCGAGGCTCGCCGCCCGCTCGGGCTGCTGACCCGTGTTTCAGAGCACGGACCGTCCGCAGAGCCGCTGACTGGACTTCGGAGCTCTGAGGACAGCACGCGGCCTAGCTTAGCGGGTCTTATTTCCAAAGTACCGTCAAATCACTTCCAGGGAAAAAATCGATCTGTCTCTGACAGCTTTCCTCCCGCTAACGTGATAAATAAATAATCAGCCACCTCGTTGGGCTGTTTCATTAAAGAAAGGGATGGCTGGATGGGCCGAGGCCGAGGACCGATCGGAAGGCAGAGTCCGGCTGGAGCCCCCCACGTTTTATGACACCATTTGTATTTTGTCAGTCACTGGCTTCACGCTCGGCCCGAGCCGGGAACTGAATGCGCCATTCAGAGAGGCACTCACAGGAGTGTTATTGCAATTGAATATTTTCGCACACAGACACATCATTATCTCGGAACCTGACACTGTGGCACAATTCTGTGATTTTTCGAGAGGCCCTAATTTTTCCAAATGTGAGCGCTAGGGCCCGGGATTATCCAAACACCTCCTGCTTCTCTTTGTTTCTTCCAGGGGGTTGTAAACGTGCGGGGAAGTGCCCCCAGATTGCCTGCGCTCCACCTTTGAACTTCTCCGTTCCCTTCCCTTCTCCCACAACAGCCAGCTGCGGACGGCGCTGGGCCCGGCCGCCACAGCCACGGTTCCAGACACGGCGGAGAACTGAGCAGCGTGGGGGGGGGGGGGGGGGCGGGGGGGAGCCTCTGTGCACAGCACAAGTGGGCAGGGACAGGACAACGTCACTGACAAAACAGAAAGAACAGCCTGAGGGTGAGTCTCGCTCAGACATGAGACCCACGCTCGGACACAGGCGCACACGCACGGAGCACCTGCTCGGTAGCAGTGTCTGCGCGCTCCGGGGCCATCTCCGCACACAGACCAGATGAAGGGGCTGTGCCGGGGGCAGCGTCTCCCACCGCCAGCCGCGGCTCCGGAGAACAGAAACACCCCCCGGTTTTCAGGCGGTTCAAGAATGCACTGACTTTCCCAGGGATAAGAGCTGGGAGGGCTTTGCAAGGACAGCCAGGTTCCCCCAGGGAAGCATCTTGGCATGCACGGGCGGCAGTCTCCAGGAAGGGGGCCCAGCCGTGGACACGCACGCCGCACCCCGTGCTGGTCGCTACAGCCTAAAGCAGCCCATAAACTCCCATCCAAAAGGGACCCCGGGGGCCTTCCGGCAGCACGGGGCCCTCCTCTGAGCTGACGGACAGACGCCCCGGAAACAGTGTCCGGGACCGCTCGGGATTTAACCCTGACGACAGCAGCATCTCGGGGCTGGGCCAGCAGGGGTGACCGACAGCCACTTGCGAACCCGCCGGCTAGAAACGCTGGCCAGGTCAGCACAGGCCAGAGATGCTGGTTTGCAACGCAGCAAAGACCTAAGCGTATGGCTCTCCCGGGACCGAGGGAGAGAACGGGCCGCCTGGTAAAAACGTGAAGTCTGGGGAAATGGCCTGAGTCTGCCCCCGCACCTGACCTGACCTGACCAGGAGCGCCGTCTGAGGGCCCTGCGGCCGGGAGGGGGGAGGCGTGGGGCGCGCACGAGGGTCGGCGCCCTGCGCTTGCCCGCGGCGGGCAGGGCTCCCCTGTGTTCACCGTTTGGGCTCCTCCGGTGAGCGTAATTTCCAGTCTTTGTTTAAATGTTTTATGGACCGATGTGGCCGGGCCTCCCCGATGAGGCTGTTACAGCCCATTGAGCAGATACAAATGTCTGCGCGCCTTTAAATGCGCGCCCCTTTCCCTCGGAGACACAGCCAGAAGGGGCTGTTCTGTAAATCCATATTTCGGCATGATATCGACCGCCAGCTTCTGAATATAGATGCGGGGATCAAACTGTGTCACAGGAAAGGGTTCTCAGCCGTAGCAAGTCCCCATTCATCACGCGTCCACCCAGGCACCTCCTCTCCGTGCCCGAGTGTTGGAGGTGCCCTGCCCGCCGTGGGTGCCAGAGAAGCCCCACGCGTTCCAAGTGAGCCACTGAATTTAAAACAGAGGCACACAGAAGCAAAGGCAGACGAGCAGAGCTCCTCTCCGGGCATCTCTCCCTCATGCCCCCTCCTTCTGGCCTTTTTAATCTGAAATAGAGTCACTAGTCGGCTCCCGCGTGGACGCCAGGCCAGGGACGCCCGAGAGGGTTTGCCTCCGGACGCGCTGAGGCCGGGGGCGGCCTGTTGGTCTGATCTGGCTTCCCCTCCGCCCCAACAGCTTGGACACGAAAGCCCAGACCCTGGGGCAGCGACCCGTGAGCCCCCAGACTCGTCACGCTGCCCGGAGCGTGGCGACCTGACACCTGTCTCTGGGAGGCCACCCCACAGCATCCTGCAACCGTGTGGCACTCGGAGGGAGCCCTGCACGCAGTAGGCCCAAGGACAGCGTGTTCCGCTCCAGGGCAGGAAGGAACAGACAGATGGAACCGAGCCCCCGAAACACACAGAGGACCCTGAGCTCCTGCAGGAGCGGGGCGGGGGAGGGTGGGGGGCTCTAACGAGAGGAGAGCTGGCAGATGTCAGCAGCTGTTGGAACCCAGAGACTGCGTGAGGATAGGAAAGGTTTGGGAAGGCAGCGGGAGGGGGTGGCTGCCCTCGGTGCAGGCTGCAGGTCAGAGGGGCCAGATGAGACCCCAGCACCCGAGCTTCCCAGTTTGAGAATAAAGACCAGCTGAGATCTCGTCCGTGTGTTTTACTTCATGGCCTAGCCTTGCGCAAGTACCAAAGCGGACCTTTGTTGGCGCAGAGCAGACCTCTGGGTGCTACGGCTTTGCACCCTCGGCCTGACTGGCACACACGTGTGCAGGCCCGCACGCCCCCACCGCTCCCCCCCACCGTGGGCCCCCCGGGTGACCCTCGGGAAAGCTCGGGAGCCTGGGGACCAACAAAACGTCTCCCCAGGCAGACGCGGGGGACGAAACCCAAGCTCTGACTGCCGGTCTGAACGGACTATGAATTCTGCCTCACTCCCTGCCTGGCTCCAGGATCCTCCCCCCCTCCAAACCCCATGATGGACCCTTCCAGAACCTTCCACGCAGCTCGAGGCTGGGGGACAAATAAGACGCAGGTGCACACAGGTATTTGTGGGGGCGGGAGGGTGAGCAGGCAGGCCCCGCACCCCTGCCTCGGTTCGGGCCCCGCACCCCTGCCTCGGCTCAGGCGGAGACAGTAAGGGGAGAGGATAGGGCGGCAGTAAGGTCGGGAGCCACGCTGGCAGCAAGGGCAGGGCGTGGGGATCGGGAGTGGGGCACCCACGGTATGAAGCCAGGTTTCTGGGGCCAGGACGGGAAGCCCCCAGCCTGCCCCACGGCGGCCTCAAGTGCAGCGTCCAGGTCCGGGGCTTGATATTTGCAGGAAGCATTCGGCTTTGTTATTCTTTCTCAAGTAGGAAAGCAGGCAAAGCCATTCACTTCTCGACCAGGTAGCACCTCGAATGGAAAGAGAACGGCCCGAGGGCACACGCTGGGTAGGCGGAGGTCACGTCAGCGGGACTGGTCCCCAGAATTGGGATCTGGGGACACCTGGCTGCGGCGCGCCCCACCCAGCCCCAGGGGCCACATCCCTGAGGAGCAGGAGGGGGCTCCGGACCTAAGGACGCCGTGCCTGTGTCCCTGTCAATGTCCTCCCATCACCCACACCGGAATCCCTTAGGAAACAGAAATGTGTCCAAAGTAAACCCATCCAGGTGAGTCAGGAGGCCGAGGCGTAGGGCCAGGGGTTAGCCCTCCATGTGGCCAGAAAAGCCCAAGGACGTCTCCAGGAATTCCCCGAGAATCCACTTGGAAGGCCTGGGCACCCCTCACATGCCCCGGGGCACTGCCTGGGCCTGGGGAGGAAGGCCCTCTGGAAGGAGCCCAAGGCGAGGCTGAGCCCGCCTCCTTCCCTCCCCACCTCCACGCTGAGACAAGCCCACCTCGAAGCTCACCTGAGAGCCAGGAGCCACCGAGGAGCCCTGTTCCCCACCACCCTGCGCCCAGGTCCGTCCCCCCCGTCACCTGCCATGCCACCTGCGGGGTCGGCTCGGGCTGGGCACGGACGCCCGCGGACACTGCCGACCCCACACACAGCCCATGCGCCGGGGGCGCACCCCCGTCCTGGCGCTGGGCTGCCAAGGGAAGCAGCAGGGGTCTGGCGAATTGTGCGGAGAAGCCTCACCTCGGGCTCAGAAAGCACGTGTGTGAGGGTCACCGATCCTCTCTCTTTCCCGCGCAGGGGTTCACAGGGGAGCACGACAGAAGCTGCTCCTGGCTTCCCCAGGTTTGAGCGGGAACACCGCCGTCCCTGGGGGGAGGGTTCGCTCCCACGCCTGTAAAGCCCTAAAGCCAGGTGTGTTTATGGGTCCGTCCACCCACCGGGGGTCGGGGGAGGGGGGGGCGGGAAGGTCTGCGGCGCCAGCCTCGGGGTCCCCTCTGGCCCCGGACGGCTTTCAGAGGGGTCTCGCTACGCGTGACGGTCCACGTCAATCCCGGGGTCGGACCAGCACGGAAGGAGGGGCGAGACCCCACATCACCAGGTTTGTTTAAGGACGGGCCCCACCGTCTCCACCCTGAAGGAGGAGTACTTGGGGTTGAAAAGGGCCCGGGCGTCGGAAAGTAAAGCGGACAGGGATGATGCAGGGCCTTCTACGGAGGAGAGAAAATATTCACCGGGACCCAGCCATGTTCTAAAATGATTATAAATTATTTTAACAGTGCCTTTGCAAAGGGTTATAAAAACAGCCATAATATATTTTTTTCCTTAGATTCTAGAATTACCAGTGTGACAGCTAATGCAATAATGATTTGTTTCAAATGCCAGTGTTTAAGCTGTATAAAGCTGATTTTATACATTTTTCCAGTAGGCCGCATTGTAGTTAATGAAATTAAACACTCCAATCGCATTTGTCCCCAGGGGACGAGGAACTGTACACAGCACTGGTTTATTTTTTTATTAAAATAAATTGCAGCCAGCACGATGGACTTAATTGCATACAGAATTGAAAAAGAAACATTCCGTTGATATAATTAAGCCAATTTTCATGGACAGAAATAGTTATAGTGGATATAAAATAAGCAAAGCCTTCACCAGAATCTGACTTCCCTCCTCTTTTGCACAGAATGTTAACTATTAAACAAATATGTATCTCGGAGCCGAGGCACCGCTCTCTCGGAGCTCCGGGGCACTGTTCCGGAGTCTTGGGAGAGGCCGGCCAGGCGGGCCAGCCAAGGATGCGATGGCAGAAAACCCAACACAGAGAGCGGTGGGGCAGGAAGAGGCCTCCCTCGTCGCGTGGGGGGCCCACAAAAGCTTCAGAGCACTGGCCGGCCCAGGATGGGTACCGTGGCCCGGGGGGGGGAGCCCATGAGGCGCCCAGGCTTAAGCAGCAGCGGCCGATTCCGGGCTGGACCTCCGGCTCCAGCTCCCAGTTCCTCCCGCCCAGTGGCTGAGGTCCACACAGCAGCGGGCTCCACCTCTCCCTGATTGCCTTGGGGGAGGGGCAGTGATTATTTCCCTCCAGATTTGGGGTGGCAGTGGGAGGGTGAGCAGGCAGCCCCCACACCTCCGGCCTCTGCTCCGGCGGAAGGCAGCACCTAGAGGGTGTCGACACTTCTGCCCTTCTGCACCTGCCCTGGGGAGAGGACGCCGGGACCCAGGGGCTGGAAAAGCCCAGGGCCAGCGTCCTGCGCAGCCTAGGGAAGAGTCCAGACCCGGGCAAAGAGAACCGGGCCTGGAGGAGGCTGACGACACAGTCAGGCAGCTGCACTCCCAAGCGGGAAGGACACCGATGTCCTATTTGCCGTTAAAGACCAGACCTGTTATAGGCTGAGCACTGGCCTTGGGAGAACGCTTAAACCTTGAGACAGTTAAAAAAAAACAAAAAAAAACAAAAAAAAAACAAGAAAAATCCTGTGGGATCAAGTGCAGCCTGCAGGACCCTAAGGAAGGGGGCGGGGAGGGGGTGTGAAACAAGAAAGCTTGGGGAGCTTTGCCTAAGTGGCATTCAATTTCATCCCTAACTTGCTGTGTGCCTTTGAATGGGCTAGTTGACCTCTCTGTGTTTGGGAGCTCTTACCACGAAAAGTGGTGCCCACGAGGCCGAAATCCCTCCTCCCCGGGTCAGTGAGAGGAAGTGGGGTCACGCCCAGTAAGCGGACCAAGAGCGCCTTTCAGGGATCCTGGACCCTCCCCTGTGTCCGGAGGCTGCGGCTGCGGCAGGGACCGGGACCGGGGCATCGGCTCAGGCCCGCAGGTCCTTCTGGGCCTCCCCGGGGCAGGTGCTGGGGCGAATGCCCGAGGAGGGGGGGCGGTGGGGACCAATGGGCCACCCGGGGCGGAGCTGGAGGAAGCATCCCGGGAAGGCAGGGTTGACGGGATCCGCAAAGCCAGACCTCCACCCTGCGCTTGCTCATCTCAGCATCTCCCCCCTCCCCACAACGCCCGACAGACACCCGCTTAAAGCGCTCCCCGAGACTTCGTGCCCAGATCCGCAAAGCCACCTCGACGGGGACGCGGGCCTGCCCCCCACAGCGTCGGGGTCAGGGTCAAGACTCAGGGAGTTCAGGCGCAGAGCCCGCCCTCCTCCATCCAGGAAACTGAGAGGTGGGGACCCTCGGGCCCGACCTCGGCCCTGGAGGAGGAGGGCGCTGCTCCCGCGCCAGCTGGGCTGGGGCGAGGCGCGCCCCGGCCGCCGCTGCCGCCAGGAAGCCGGCTGCGCTGTGTAGACGGCAGCGCCGTTCGCCCCGCTCGGTAGTTTGCCGGGACTTTGTGAGCGCGGAGGACAGGGGACTTCGGCAACCATCCGCTCGGCCTGGGGTCCCCAAGGCCCCGCGGCCCGGCCAGCCCGCGCCAGTCTGCAGCCCTTGCGCCTGCGACCGCCGCCGTACCGCGCGGCAAGGCCCGGGTCTCCTGTCCCTTCGCCAAGTTTCCTTCCTGCAGGGGGACAGCGCCCAGGCTGTCCCTTGTCCTCCTGCGCCCGCTGCTCGAGCTGTGGCGTCCAAGACTTGTTACACGGGTTTGATTCAAAACCTGATAAATTGTCTCTAACGCCATTTGAAATTTTTAAACGAAATTATTCAAAAGATTTTTAATCCTGGATAATTTTTGTTGAAACTCTAATTATACATCACCTTAATTACCAGCCCCAGCCCCCCAAGGATCCCTAATTGCCTCCTAATTGAATAAAACAGGGGGCTAATAGAGCCCACAGCCGCCCTGCGAGCTGGTGGCCTCCCCCTGGGGGCCCGGTGGGGGGAGCCTCTGGCTGGCCCCACCGCCAGCACCGGGCCTCGGGACCAGCTCCCCAGCTCCGAGCTGTGCCCAGAAGGGGAGCTCAGGGCGCTCGGGGCCATGGGGCCTGAGGGTTGGAGGCCCAGCCCGCACCTGCTCCAGACCCGCAGCCGACCAGGAGGTTGCAGGGCGGTCTGGTGGGGACCTCGGGGCACATCCAGTGCCCTTCCCCTGGGAGCCCGCTGGGGGTTCACTCAAGGCGCAGCACTTAGCCTCCGCCCACCCCCTCCCCCCACAGGCCTGGGCGCCCAGGCACACCCGCAGGGCCGGTGTGGAAGCCGGAGCCCGAAGGCACCCGGTGCGCGCACTGCCGCGGGGCACCTGGCCTTGGCCGCCAGCCCTGCACCCCGCCCCTCCACGGCGGCCTCCGCGTTTTCGCCCGAAGCGGGGCGACAAGCCGCACTCCGGCCGGACATTTCCCAGCACTGCTGCCCTCACAGGCGTCCAGACAGGAGGCCGATGTCCTGGCTCCGGGGAGAGAAAACTGGTGGAAGGGGCAGACCTCCCCCGGCGGTCAGGCAGGGGGGGGGGGGAGGGCAGGGCCCAGCGGGGCGGGAGCCTGGCCGCTGTGGCTGGGGACAAGGGGCTCAGCCTCCAGCCGCTCTCTCCTCACCCTGTGTCGCACACACACCTTCCTCACGCGCACGGCGCTGGAACTCACAGACGAGACGCGCCAAGTTGGGCGTCGGGCAGAGGCAGCGGGGCCCCCCCAGGTCGGCCCCAGGGGCTAGGCGGCGGGCGCCCGGAGGACACTAACCCCGGGCCCGGAATACGTGGGGTCTAGGAGTCTATCGCGCCCGTGGGGGATCAGGTCTCAGGCGCCGCTCTAACGGGGGCCGCGGCGGCCGGACAGTCTCTGGGGACGCTTCTTCCCCTGCACGGGGTCCCCCAGCTGTGCTAGCAGGAGGTCAGGAGGGGGGCACCTCGGCTGGGTCGACCCCCACCTGTTCACCTGGCTCCCAACAGGGGCAGAAACACAAAGCTTTTGTTAGGCATTTCATTTTTAAACGTAGGGCAGGGACGCAGGCCAGCGGTGCCCTGGCCAGCGAGAGGGCACTCTGGTGGACCGCCCCCCCTCACCCCCGGTCCCCACTCTGCCCGCAGCTGTCTGGGCTCACATCGAGGAGACGGTGAGCACGTCAGTGGCCTCTGCCCTTGGAAAGCTCCATTCGGAGCCCCCGGCGTGGGCCCCAAAGGTGCTACCAGCTCAGTAGAGGTGCTACCAGCAGCCCCAGCAGGGGAGCCCCCTGGAGTGGGGTCCCGGGGAAACACAAACGAAATCACGGCCCCCCTTAGACGCACCCTCTAAGGCAGCCCCCGCGCTCCGACTCAGGGACTGACGCTCGCTGACCAGGCTGTCCTTCCACGTGGCCTCAGGCACAGCCCAGCCCTGCACGCTGGCCTGATGACCATGACCCCTCGTTCCTCCCCCAGCCCCCCGACCCTGGCCGGGAGGTGGCCTGAAGGTGGGGGGGGGCACAGATTCTGTCGGCCGCCCTGGGGCTGCCCTGCTGCCTCACATTCAGGTAATGGAGGCAGGTCCCCAGGGACGTCCACATCTGCTTAAAATATCGTCCAGTGAAATGAAATTCCTCAGCGGATCCAGGGCCCGGTGTCGGGCGGGCAGCCGTGGCCCCGTGCCTGCCTCGGCCGCCTTCCTGAGGAGGGCCGAGAGGGGTTTCCAGTTCCTGCCCCAGTGTGGGCTCCAGCTGGGTCTGGGCCTGAGCCACGCGCTGTGCTGGGCTCTTCCTCACGAAGGACTCCCAGGAAGGGGGAACCTGGGCTCTGCCCTACCCTGGGGTCTGGTTCCCTGGCCTCAGGGCTAGGGACGCCGCGGGACGCTGCCAGGAACCCTTTCTGGGTCCTGAGGGGAGGGGAGGGGAGCGCAGGCTTCCCCAACTGACAGAAGGGCTGGAGGCCACATGGGTGGCCCGCAGGGGCGTGGGACGCTGGCTGTTCCCGGGGCTGCTCCGGGGGCACTGGGCCGGCCTCTCGCTCGCGGCGAAGGCCCAGGGAGAGCGCCGCGCTTTCCGCTTTCTCGCTCAAAGCTTCGGCCCCTTCGAGAGCCCGAGGGGGCAGCTCGCAGCCCAGGGGCGAGACTCTGAGAAAGCCCGCTGCGCTCCCGCACAGACCCCAACGAGCACGGGGACACCCACGGCCCACGGCCCACGGGCCCGGACCGACCAGCCAGGAAACACTGAGGCCTTGTTCGCACCAAGAGGGGCCAGAGATCACAGGAGGCGGAGGAGGCCCAGGCTCTGAGCGCGGGGCAGGGGAGACGGGCTGGAAAGGGGAGCCTGGAGGAGGAGCCCCGCACAGCCCCCGGGGGGACTCCAGGGGCGCCCGGCAGAAGCCGGGAGCTGCTTTTCCCCTTGGCGGGCGGCGGGTGCCTGGCCTCCGGCCGGGCCGCCGCCGGGGCGCAGTCCTGGGGAGCCGGGCCGCCCCAGTCGACGGAGCAGAACTTCTCGCGAAGAGTGTGGGCAGTTTCTGGCCCACCAAGGCTCGTGCTCAGGGGCTCAGCCGCCGTGCGGTGAGGCTCGGCCTGGGCCGGGCCGGGTCGGGCCCGGGTCAGGCCGGAGAGCAGCGCGCTGGACGACCTGGTGGCCGGGCGGGGATCCCGAGGGGGAGCGG